>NC_056516.1:27702427-27711150 GCF_014905685.2 Nematolebias whitei
TCCTATTACTCCAACTCACTGTTTACCTTTGTCCAGCTCTACTTTGAAAAACATAAAATAAACATTTAGATATAGTCAGTGTATTACTTATTCAAGGTTGTGGTTTCTAAAAATTTATATAATATTCATATATTCTATATAGAAATAACATAGCATAAAATACTGTATATGTATTTAGAGATAATTTAGGGAACAGTGTGACTAAGTATCAATACTCATAATGTATTAGGCCTTAATGCATCTTAGAGTTAGTACAAATATATGATCCTGAAAGTTGCTAAACCTAAATAAATTAGTTCATCACTTGTATGCATGCAGGGCAGCACGGTGGCACAACTGGTAGAGCTGCTGCCTCTCAGCGAACAGGTCCCTGGTTCAAACCACGGTCCAGGGGTCTTCTGGGTGGAGCTTGCATGTTCTCTCTGTGCATGCATGGGTTTTCTCCGGGTACTCCGGTTTCCTCCCACAGACCAAAAACATGCATGTTAGGCTGATTGGTAACTCTAAATTGTCCCTAGGTGTGAGTGAGAGAGTGAATGGTTGTTTGTCTCGTTTGTCTCTATGTGTCCCTGTGATGGACTTGCGACCTGTCCAGGGTGTACCCCGCCTCTCGCACAGTGATTGCTGGACATGGGCACCAGTGACCCCCTTGACCCAAAATGGAATAAGCAGGTAAAGATAATGGATGGATGGATGGATGGATGGATTGTATGCATGCATTGAAATTTCTACACACTAAAAAGGATTATGTGAAATTAATAGTCATAAAATAATTACATGTTACCCAAAACATTGTTTCACAGCAGAATTAATAATGAGGTTGTCTGTTTTGTAAATATTTTCGTGATGAATGATGGTATAAAGTATTGGGCCTTCTTGCCATGAAATGACCAGTTTATAACAAATATGTCAAAATGTTAAAAAATAAAATCTGGTTTATCAAATATTTCTATTCGTACGTGGAACACAACTCTAAAAGACAAAACAACTCACTATTGTACAAAAAAAATACAGAAAAACAATTTTTGAATATTAGCCTTTTCAAGAGTATATTGTATAATGTTGTATAATGTTGTATATTATGTGAACAAATTTTCATTTCTTATCATCTTGGGTTTCTTGTGCTATTTTGTTTTCTTCATTCATTTGTTTTGTATTTCTCCATCGTTTCTTATTCAACCCTACTTTGTTTGTTGGTGCATCTGATCCCGTCTCTGATCGCTTTCCACATCTTCTTTATATCTCAGCTCATGTTTTCTGTTCAATTTTGTTTTCCACTATTGCTTCAGTTCGCCTTTCTGTCTGAAAGCATTAGATTTATTGTCTCAACGTCAATTAACTTGCAAATCCCAGTTCCTTTTTTCCTGTAACCTAAATCCAGTCGCATGAATCATTTTTCTCCTCCGATGCTCATATTAGCTTCTTAACTATGTGATGTTTTGAATTTTCTGATTCATGTTGCTGGCATGGTCCTCTCTGGAGGAATCCTTCATGAATACATCGACTGATAGAACATTTATATTCAAGACGTGAACCGTTCCAAACCAAAGATGATGGCTTGGTTTACTCATATGATGTGATCATCAGGCCACATAACAATGGTGTGTCCAATTAGATCGTCTTATAGTTGCACACTCGAGCTGCTGTCAGAGTGCCATGCTGTCAAATTACAGGATTAGAATCAGTTTAATGTCAGCAAATACATAAGTTAAGGACATGATTTCTTTTCAAGGACATGATTTTTTTCTTTTTATTTGTTATTTAAGTTCTTGGCAAATAGTTAATGACAAAATTCTGCAATGTTAGTTGTTAACTTTAAGGGAATTTAAAGGACTTTTGCTCCCATAGTAGCCAGGCTTTTCTTTAAAAAAAAAAAAAAACTGGATTGAACAATAGTTGTTGATTTTTTTTTTTGTTGTTGTTGTTGATTGTTTTTTTTTCTTTTCTTTTCTTTTTTCTCTTTGTTTCCTTTTTCCACTGATGGCTCCTTTATCTGATATATGTCTTTAATCTCATTTTAACAGCCATTTGTTTGTTTGAGTCACTTAGGACTTAAAATCAATAAATTATTAAAAAAAATAAAAGCCTCCAGGCCATGAAATTCATGAAAATCAATTTATAGATAATTAAGCATTTTTTAAGTTCAAACTACAAAAAATGAAAATTGTTACATAGAAGCCTATAATTTTTTTTTTTTTTTTTTTTTTTTGCTTTTGCCTTGCATTCATTAGGTAACAATCGCCTGTCGCAGCAAAGCAAAAGGGTGTCTATGTTTTTGCCCGTGTGTGTGTGTCCATGTGTCTGTTCCCTAAATATTTCATGAACCACCAGGCAAAATTTAATGAACCTCTCAGAAAGTAGCCAATGGGTGTACAACTACAATTACATAATTTTTAAAGTCAGACCAATTTAAGATGGACACCACAGCTAAGCAACCTAGGCAAACACAAAAATGACAGTAACTCAGTTAATTTTACAAATATTAAGCATTTATGTGCTGTGATAGTAGGTGTGAGTCATACTACAAGTGCTAAATGGACACAAAAGTTCTGTTGTTAAACCATTGCTATTACCTATTTGAAATAATCTCATATTTCTGTTAAAAATAGTTAACCAACCACTGAACAGATCAATCAATCAATCAATCATTTAATCAATATGTATTTATAGAGCCCTTTCCAACAGCCAAAAGGTGTGCAAAGTGCTTCACAAAACAAAAGCCAAAAACAAACAATCAAAAACGATACAAAAATGCCAGAGAGCCAGTAGGTAATAAAAGCCTGCCTGAATAAAATGGTTTTAAGATTAGATTTAAAAAGAGCCAGATCTGTGATGGAGTGCAAATCCTGAGGTAGTTTGTTCCACATTCAGAGTGCAGCGACCGAAAAGGCCCGGTCACTCCAATGTTTGTATTTGGACTCGGGGAGAAACAGTAAAAATGTATTTGTCAATATAACAAGGTTAAGTCTTGTCCTCTGGATGGATTCTTCTTTGTTGAAATGTTTCGTCTTTTATCCATAAGACTTCTTCAGTCTAAGTAGTAGTCTGTATTAGTTTATATTAATGTTCTCTTACACTCACAAAAAGCTATTACATCAGCTGAATAAGTTGGGACAAGACCATTAAGAACTTTAAAAGTGAATAATAAATTTTTAAAACCAATTTTAAAATGGACTGGAAGCCAATGTAAAGAAAATAAATCAGGGGTGATGTGCTCACATCAGGGGGTGATTGTTATAAAATGGGCCCCATCATTTGGACTGGTTGAAAACAGCAGATGGAGGATTGGGCGATTCCTACATACAGAGCATTGCAGTGGTCAAGCTTTGACCTGATCAAAGCATAAATGACCTTTTCTTGGTCTAGATGAATTCAAAAAGGCTTGACCTTGGTTAAAATATATAAATGATAAAAGCTGGCCTTGACTACAGAGGCTATGTTTGGTAAACTTTAACTCCTTGTTAAAGGTCTCCCCCAAGTTTTTAACTATGGGCCTAAACGTGGATGCCAAAGCACCAAAGTTACAGAGAATCATCACCAAAAAAGATAAACTCTGTCTTTCCTTCATTTAAAAACTGAACAATTTGGTGAAGCACTGTTTAATGTTAGTAATGCAGTCAAAAAAATGATGGTAAATGATAAATGAACTGTATTTATATAGCATCTTTCTATCTAATCAAGATACTCAAAGTGCAGAACCTGTGCTCTCATTTACCTAGCCACACATACTATATTCATGCAGCAATCTACTACATCGCTACAAAGCTAATCAAACAAATAATTCTGTTGAGACTAATCAGAGCTTTCGATCGCATTCAGACACCAATGGCACACACATCAGAGGCAGTGAGGGGTTCAGCGTCTTGCCCAGGGACACTTCAAATTGTGACCGCTGGTGGAATCAAACACTCAACTCTCCCATTGGAGGACGACTGCTCTAATCGCTCAGGCACAACTGAAATAAGAAGTGTGAAGTTTAGTATTTTTAGGTTTTATAGGCAAATACATCTTTAGATCTTCTGCATAGCAGTGAAAAGAAAATTGGTGTCTGGCTATAACTGATCCAAGTAGCAGCATACAGTATACAGAGAAACATGGAGAGGACTGAGAATAGAGCCCTGTGGCACATCACAAGATGTGATTAACTGTTTTCTGAGATGAGGTGTTCTTTTCTGAGGTGGTGAACTGGTTCTGAGGTGGTGTTCCCCTACAGTGTCTATAGCATCTTGTAAAACACAGGCAACAGGGTTAACAACAAAGTGTACAATAATTGTACACAAACAATAATTGTGTTAAATAATATTCTAGGGCAATTTCTACTATTTGAAATTAAGCAAGATACATATTGGCATTTTTCCTCTTTAACAAATCTCTGGTAATTAGAAACACACTCTCAAAAATTTTACAGATGTAAATAGCTTGTCTTACATTGTCATTCAGCTTTCCTGCATTTATTTTCTCAAAGCACAAGAGGCATCTTTCAACCATGGCTCTGCTCTTGGTTTGGTGGATTTAAACCTAAAAGGAACAATGGAGTCCAGAATTTGAGAACAAGTAGTTTGGAAATAGATGGAGTCATCTAGTCAAAATTCACTGGAAACATACTGTAAAACAGTGAATCCATAAAATTGGTTAAAGTCCTTAAAGTGTAGAACCACTAGACTGAGTAACAGCTTCTACCCTGAAGTTGTTAGACTCATGAATGTCTAACCAGGATAATCACTGTGAAAAATCGCATCATGCTGCTGCTGATCTGTTTCATGTTGCTGTGTTCATTCATGCTCATCTGCTCACACAGACTCATGTTTGTGCTGCTGTCTGGCGTATTGTTTTTATACTACTAGTGCTTAGTGTATTTTAGTTAATGTTTTTCTTAGTTCATATTTTAGATCTTATTACAGTTTTTCTTTTACATTTCATAGTTTTGTTGGATGTAACTGAGACCCTGTGTACACAATTTCGTTCCACCACATGCACCACATGTGGTGCGAATGACAAATAAAGAACCTCGAATCCTTGGAATAATAAGATCCAATGTATGCCCAGAAATTTGCACATGTCCATAAACAGACTGTGTTAAATTAAAATAAGTCAAAAATTGATCAAATCAGAGGCTAACTGACAAGATAGGCAGCAAACATGAATCTTAAAATCCCCATAAATAAACAGTTTATCAAATCTTGGGAAAGAGTCCGCTAAAAATTCAGAAATTTATTGAATAAATTCCTTATTATATTTAGACGGACAATGGACAACAGCATATAATACAAGCTGTGGCAGCTCAGCCACAAACACCTGTAATTTAGAAGATGAGTAAATGCTGGCAGGTAGAAGTCTGCATTTAAAATTGTCAAGGAAAACGGAGGCAATGCTCCCACTATGGCCCATCAGACGAGGGGAGCTAAAGAAGGAACAGCCGAGCAGGAGAAGCTCTGAGAAGGCACCATTCTCATCTGGTTTTATCTATGTTTTCGGTAAAAGAAGAAGAGCTAATGTGTTAGAGAAAAAGGTTATTCATGACAAACGTCTCGTTAGTGTGGGATTTGAGGTTAATCAGTGCCAAAGGGATAAGAGTTCCAGATAGTCTGATGAGATCCATGACCGAGCAGGTGGAGGTTCTCCAGAGTACAGGCCCAAGTGTGTGTCTTCATGCCATCAGCTGGGGAGCAGGCAGCTGGTGTCCACAACAACTGTCTGGAGCCAATAATACCAGTCCTTAGTGAGCCAGTTGTGAACACCATGGGTGTTAAAATCCCAGATCCGAAGTTTGATAAGAAGTCCACCTCTCCTTCCATGTCTCCGGTGGTGGCTCTTGGCAGGGCAGAGTGGCAAGAGAACTCCATAAACAGATAGATACTGCGGCAATGTGTGGCAGTGTTAGTAACTTCAATTGTAGTAGCTGTGACAGACCATACTAAAGGCAAGCCGAAAGTTAGAATAAACAGGATCACAAACAACTAAGGTAGCAGAGGTGGTCTGCGTGTCAGACACAATTGCGCCATCATCTTTTAAGTGAATGAATGTAAGATTTCAAAAAAACTTTTAGAAAATAATAATTCTGTCCATAAGTGATTAACATTTGACATCTCCCTAATCAAAGATGGCCATTACAGCAAAATGACCTTAACATATAAAAGGTAATATTGTAGCTAATTATACAGATATTGAATCCAAAATGTAGTGTGGTAGTAGTTCAGTTATTCCCAACAAAAAATCTTGATTGCCAACTAGGGGTGCACCCATTGCAGTTTTCTGGCCAATCACCGATTTCTAAAATGTCTGACCTGCCGATTCAGATTTTGGCCAATACTGATTTTGTTTTATAAGCAACGCTGTCAGGTGTTATAAGGTCACAATGCACCTTCAATTTTCCAATATTATTTTATTGAAAAACATAACCTTGAACGATATCCTAGAACAATACAAACTGGTTTTAACTGGCCATGAGGTAGTGCTCTGAAATATAAATGAAGTTCAGACAATTGTAGTTAAAACTAAAGAAATCGGTAAAATCGGTTTTTCATGCAAGTATTGGCCGATTTCCAAAAATTAAGGAAATCGGGGGTGCACTCCTATTGCCAACTCTTACTAGAACTGTGTCATTTCTCAACAAAAGATGATCTTAGTCTAAAACGTTGATATAGGTGACGGGTGAGTCCTTCAAGGAAAGCTAGGCCATGATTTGTATCTGGTCTTCAGTAATACAGTATTTCTGTAGATTCCCCTGTTATTTTAATATGTCTTCATGCCAGTTTAAAATATGGTTTGTTTGCTTTTAAATATTTTAACACCTTCAAGCAATAAATTATTTAACTACAGAAGCACCTAAGGCAAGCGATTCACAACAAAGAATCAGTTCTTCTTAGGTAGTTATGCACTTTATTCACTTGTAACAAAAAAAAATGTTTGAAACAAAAAATATATATTTTTGCACCTTCAAGGTAATTTCCAGAGCTGTTTCTAAAACCTTGCCATAAAGTGGATGGAATAACAGAAAGTTGATGCTTCTCGTCCTTTTCTGGTCTTTACTGATTGTTTTTTTTTTCATTTAATACAGACATGACTTTCTGATATAAATTATCTACTTTAGAGTTGTAGACTTGCCCTCTTTTGGCTAAAACTTGCTAAGACGTACATGCACTATCATCTCACATCTATATTTGCTGTCTGACCTCAGGTTGAACTGATTCTCATCATCCTCATCTGCCTGTTAACTCTGTTTTTCCATGGCTGAATAATGAAGAATGGTGAAAGGGAGAGGCAAACAGCAAAGAGTTAATCATAAACTGAAAACTATGAGACAGGAAATGAAATAAAGGAAGGCAAAGATGAGGTGAACAAAATCAGAGGAACGGTGTCTAGATGAAAGATAGAATCAGGCTGAAAGAAGATGAGACAAAAAGACAGATAATCATCCCCAATTCCACTTAAAAGGTTAGATGCTGATTGGTTGAACGACCTCTGGACAAACCCTCCTTCTGAACCATTAGGAACAGGATGACTGATGGGGAAAATATAGTCCACCAAGCTGCCACAAGAATTCAGACAAGGAGAAGATGTTACTGCTCACTTACAGGCAACTCTGGGTACCATTTTCTAAACTGCAGGTCAAAATCCACAATGGCTTACAGTCTATGACATTACAGAGGTACTAATATGCTTTAATGAGCTTCCATCCTGAGGATGACAGAACACATGTGCTCATTGTGGGTTAGTGTGTTGTAATGAGCCAGACTCTCAGAGTAAAAAAAAAGCAAAAAAAAACTAGCTGTTCAGTTGAGGATCTAAAAATGACATGAATGTTAATGTGTTCCAATGAGCCAGGAGGGAGAACATTTGACTGAATTTGAGAAGGGTTGTGAAATCATTTAATGAGTCTGGAGGTCCCGAGGAGATCGTTCTGTTTGGGTCAAACACATCACACCTGCAAGTTTTGAATGTTGTTACACAAGAGGTGTAATTATGGGTCATAATCATCAAAGCATTCAAGCACAGTAATGTTTCTGTCACAACCAGGCAAATATGAAGTTGCAAAAAATATTAGCTTGTATTAAAAGAACCCCATTTGTCAATTGAATTATTCTGTTGATTTCACTATTCTGGGTACATTTTGGTTTGGAATGAAAATTCCCACTTCAACCCGGAGCTTTGTACAAAGAAGCCTTGAAATCCAAACCCTGTTCTTAGAAACACTTGAGCCTCAGCCTTTGAAGAAATACCAGTAACCATGAAATAAAGAATGGTTTGAATGGCTTCTGTTATTGACTCTGTTAGCTCCCAAGCACGTCTGACTTTTTAAAATAATTGTCTATCTTGAAAGTGATGATGCTCATGTTGCATCAGCCTTTAAACATGTTTTGACTCGTGTTTATATAGGTTAGGAAACAAAACATTTTAAAATGTATTAAATTAACCAACAGAGCCACGCAGAGCTTGCAGTTTAAGGTTATAACTAATACCCTTTTACGGAACAATATCATACGAGTTTATTTAATTTAACTTAAAAAAAAATGTGTCATTAAAGTTGATTAAAACATTAGATTAGATAGATTAGATCAAACTTTCATCCCTTGGGAAGATTCCTACAAAGAAATTTAAATTCCAGTAGCATTGTACTGGTGATAGAGAAAATAAATAAAAAAATAAATAAATAACAGCACACAGAGTCAAAAAGTCACAGTTAGCAAGTATAAATAAATAAATAATGCAAATTACAATACATA
>NC_056516.1:27711250-27714548 GCF_014905685.2 Nematolebias whitei
ATTTGCATACATAAATACATAGATACAGATTTAATTGTACATAATACTGGCTATTTTATAGATGGTGATGGCTGCTGCTCCTTCCCATCCACCCCCCACCCCCCACCCCCCAAAAAAGTATAAGGAGTTGTACAGCCTGATAGCATGAGGGACAAAGGAGTTATTCCTTTGGTTAGTCCTGCACTTGTCAGTCTGTCACTGAACAGGCTCCTCTGGTTGCTGATGATGGTGTACAGAGGGTGACTGGCATTGTTTATAACATCCAGCCATTTGTCCAAACTTCTCTTTTCTGCTGCTATCACCATAGAGTCCAGCTTCAAGCCAGCCCATCTGATCAGTGTGTCCAGCCTTGATGTATCCTTCTTGAATGTGCTACCCCAATCACCCCACCCCACCCCAGCATACCATGATGTAGAAATTAGCACGAACAACCACCAAATAATACAACATCCATGAGAGTTTCCTGCCCATGTTAAGACCGCGGCCTCCTCAGGAAGTACAGCCTGCTCTGACACTTTCTGGACAGATGGTCTGTGTGTGTTGTCCACACCAAGTTGCTATCTAGCCAAAATCCAAGGTACTTGTAGGAGTCTACAGCCTCCACCTCTGCCCCATGTATCAGAACTGGTCTTGGCTTTAATCTGGACTTTCCAAAAGTTTAAGCACCAAATTAATGAAACTTTCTTCAAACTAGTAGCTGTGGTCAACATCACACTTTTTTCTGGTATAAGACTAATGTCCAGATTTACCTGATACCTAAAATTCTTAAGGCAAGGTTAAAGAATACATTTCAGCACTTCTCTCTGCCAATACCTTCTGAGATGCCTGAGGTCATCAAAAGAACCAACTGACTTACTGAGAATAGGAGGGTCTGCAGTGAAAGTGGTCTCCAGCTACAAGTACTTGGGTGTGCACCTGAACTTCAACCTCAGCTGGGGCAACAACACCACCAGCCTGATCAAGAAAGCTCATCAGAGACTCTACTTCCTCAGGCGGCTGAGACGAGCTGGACTGGAAAGCTCAGTCCTCACCTCCTTCTACAGGTGTGCAGTGGAGAGCATCCTGTGCTCCAGCATCAACGTGTGGCATGGAGGCTGCACAGCTGCAGAAAGAAAAGCTTTGCAGAGAGTGGTGAAGGCTCCACAGAAGTCTGTTGGAGTCAGCCTCCCCACCATACAGACATCTACACCTCCAGATGCAGGAAGAGGGCCATGTGCATCATGAAGGACACCACTCATGCAGCACACACACTTTATGCCCCACTTCCATCAGGCAGGATGTTGAAGAGCATTAAGTGCAGAACACTAAGTGCAGAACCACTAGAGTGAGGAACAGCTTCTACCCTGAAACTGTTAGACTCATGAATCCCTTACTAGGATAATCACTGTGAAAAAAAAAATCACTGTAATGTCACTCTGATATTTGATATGTGCTGCTGATTATCCATGCTGCTGATCTCATGCTGCTGATTTATTTCATGCTGCAGTATTCATTCGTACTAATCTACTCACACAGACTCGTGTTCATGCTGCTTTTGTTAGGTGTATTGTTTTGCACTTTTGAGTGTTTAGCGTATTTCTTCATTATTACTATATTGTTTATATCTTGGATCCTTAGTACTGTTTCTTTTACAATTTATATTTTGCTATTGTTGGATGTAACTGGGATCATGTGTACACAATTTCATTTCACCTCATGTACCACATGTGATGTGAATGACAATAAATAACCTTGAACTTGAAGAAACAAGAGAAGAACAAATAACATAAAACACAGATAACATTGTAAAAGATATAATGCACTGAAACATATCTACAAGCCGCAGCAAGTATGCTGTGATCCTCCCTTGAGGAGCCGGACTGCCAGGTTCAAAACCAGCTGATTCCACCTTATCATGCTCCAGTTGTATGTGATTCTAAGTTACTTTGATCTGTTTGTAAAGCCCACCTTGTAGAAAGGGGGCTGCACAAACCATCACATTCAGTTATAGATACAGATACACAAGCACAGACACACAAAAGGACACACCTGGTAACAAGATTTAGTGGCTGAAAAGGCTTGAGATGGGTTTTCAAATGCTCAGATACTGGCACAAACACACACACACTCACAAAGAGAGAATGCTCTTCAGACCACCAACTGTGGGTTTGATGAGAAACAGGAGAGTTGGACTCCACTGCAAGCACACCTCGCTAAAGGACAAGAAAGATGAGATACAGATGCAGTATCAAACTGTTGACATTTCAGAGAGCTCAGAGAGATGACTTTGATATTTTTTACACAATATACAATATGTTATAGTTTACCATCTCCTTTCTGCCTTGTACAGTAACTTTAAACACAGTTAGCTTTTTCTTCTTAAGGTAAGATCAATGAACTAAGAAGCAATATGGAATATAACTCATAGCAGAGTGATGTAAATTAGGCACAGATTCGTCCTCTTTTGTAAACATTAAGACATATAGGTAAAAACAGAGGGAGGACTATAGACGTACAGCTGCCTCGAGGGGATGAGAAGGAATGAACTTTCACTAACGTTTCCAAATAACAATGAAATGAACTAATATGCTGTTGTCTCTCGAAAAGTTGATAACCTTGAACCATCGATGTTTGGTAAGGTAAGAAGCTCCATATATTACCACATGACAACTAAACTTATTTATTGACAGTGTACAAGAAAGGAAATCGGTCCAACTGGAAATGCAAGCTCACATTTTTTAAATATGTTGAATCCCATTTTACCTCGCCGTCTCTCTGTTAGCCCTATTCCAAAGCTAACTGCAAAAATGTGTGTTATCCCAGTTCTTTGTTATGTAGCAGGAAGGTAATGTTGAGGGTCTACTTAATCCTTCAAATGAAGCCATTTACATTTCAAACAAAGGGTTGAGCTGCACTAATATATATATATATATATATATATATATATATATCCATCCATCCATTTTCTTTACCCGCTTGTTCCATTTTGGGTCACGGGGGTCGCTGGTGCCCATGTCCAGCAATCACTGTGCGAGGGGCAGGGTACACCCTGGACGGGTCACAAGTCCATCACAGGGACACATAGAGACAAACGAGACAAACAACCATTCACTTTCTCATTCACACCTAGGGACAATTTAGAGTTACCAATCAGCCTAACATGCATGTTTTTGGTCTGTGGGAAGAAACCGGAGTACCCGGAGAAAACCCACGCATGCACGGAGAGAACATGCAAACTCCACCCAAAAGTCACCTGGACCGGGGTTTGAACCAAGGACCTACCTGCTAGCTGAGAGGCAGCAGCTCTACCAGTTGCGCC
>NC_056516.1:27714948-27767534 GCF_014905685.2 Nematolebias whitei
TATATATGTATGTATATATATATATATATATATACATACATATATATCCATTACCCTCCTACAGTCATTTTTACACTTGCCCTCCTTTCCCAGGTCCCCCTGTTGTATATACACTATGTATATACAAAGTACAACCTCACTGAAAATAAAGTCACTTTAATCATATGAAGAGTTTGAGTCTGTTCCCTCAGTCTTATTACTCTGAGTTTACCAGTTGTGATAATACCGTATGTTGATCTGTAGATCTGAAAAAACATAAAAACTGTATAATGCCTGTTCAAGGGAATGTAACTCACGGCAATTTATGTGGACCGGCTTTCTGAATACTCCATCACTATCTGAAGGATTATTTTAGGCCACTTTACATTTTGTTTTTATGATTTAATGCTGTGGTAGCTTTTTTTTTATTTTTACCTTATGTAACTTTTATTTTTTTAGCTTGATTATTAATTTTGAAAATGTGATTTTAAACTCCTAACAAAACTTTTGTGGCTGTCTTCAAACCGAAGGAGGCTGAATCTTTTTATGTGTCCTATCTTGGCCATGACAAGGCCACATTAAAAAGTCAGAGTGTTTACATTTATAAAATACTTATCTTTGGTTGAAACTCGTATAAACGACAAAGTTCAGTTTCTCACGAATGCACATACATTCAGACAGCACTTTTATTGTCTATAGAAAGAACATTTCCCAATTAAATATAAAGCCACCCCCACAGCACTTTGAGCAATTAAGGGTTCAGGATCTTTTTCAACATTTTCACATGTTCACTAGATGCTATATTAATCCACTAACTGTTAATTCAGAGCCTGTGACCCATCACTTAAGCAGATTCTGCTGAAGTGGGAAATAACTTAATATTGTAGCAAGCATAAGACAGGTAAATGGAATTTATGACATTTTGTTGATTCAATAAAACACTTTATGTCAGTCTGACAAACATGCAATGTTGTGAAAAGAAATTATTAAAGCCTTGTTAACTTGTCAAGTTAAAATTTTACATCCAGCTGACTTAGAAACAAGTCGACTTGATTTTTACACATTATAGAAGCACCAATAAGCTGTTTTATCACAAATTAAAACAAAAGAAGATCTAGATCCGTTACTATGTGCCTTGTTTTTAGCTCATTTATTTTCTAGCTCATGGATATCCTACACACAAATTCTGAATTTTGGACATCTTCAGTGACTACATTGATTTTTGAAGCGTCAGAAAAACAAGAGAAAATATTTTTTGGTAAGTTTTGCATTAGTTTATTTGAAAATTTCATGCAAATTTTGTAAAGGTGGTTTGATATTTAAAACGAACATCATGAATTTATAAGAATTGCTGCTTTGTTTCTTCTTTATGGAAACTAATGTATACATAATAAGTTTATTTCAAATGTTTTCAAGTTGGTTAAATTGATGACCCGCCAACTTGCCATCGTTGGGTAAGGGAAAGGAAAAGGTGCGTGTGATCACTTCATCTGTAGCCTCTGTTGCATCAATATAAACATTTAGACCAGCTGTAGAATACAAAATGACCAGAAATGTGCTATTTTGGAATGGGTTAGATACGTTATATAAAAAAAAATCATACATGTAAAATTACTGCATATTATTTTGTATTTTTAAATATTAAGAATTTAATTAGGTAGATGAGTACCTACTGATAAGTCATACTGAATAGCTGTAGCTTGTAATGGCAAAAGACCAAACTTCATACATGAAACTGCTGATGAAAATATGAAGACGACAAAGGAGATGGTCGTGGATTTCAGATGGAGCCTTTTTTTGTCCTGTCTAATTTGCATTTGTTGTTGACTCTGTCCACAGCAAAACATTGCAGAATTTATCACCAATACACCTGCTGTATGCAATCTAATGCAAGTAATACACTGCCTTAAATAACTGCATCATGCAACCACTTATGCATTTTCAACTATTTTTAACCAGGCTGAATATGATGCAATGCATAGAATGGTTTTACATTTATGTTAAAATTGCACACTGTCATGATTAAATAATTTGAAGTGACATGAAATTTATGAGCAGTAAGCTCCTGAAATTTGTATCCAGTTTTCATCAATTGCATGGTAACATATGCAACTCAAAATATATCCACATATTAAACATTACCAACATAGTCATCGATGTTACAGAAGAAATTGTCATTTACCCTGCATATACAATAACTGAGCATTATGTCAGATCTAAAAAAAAAAATCCCTACAGGCCCACTTGAAAGATCATGGACTTGTAGAACACAGAAATGAGCTTGTAGACTTTAAAGTGCAATGGTTTTGTGTGACTTTAAAGAGGCAGTTAGCTAAAACAATAAATTTGTCATATTGTGAAGCATCTGAGGAATCAGGAAACTGTTAATTGTCTTGTTGATGGGTGTCGTTTCAAGTCAATTTGATTTTCTAGTTTCACATCATACAAGTCCCGTTGTCACCAACACTGCAATTTAAAAGATCTAAAGAGAAAGATTATTGTTCAAAAATCTAGAGTTGAGAAATTGCCAAAATTCTTAACTATTGAATCACATTTGAATACTGATCATGGTTTGATGGCTCTGGTATTGACCTACAGTACCATGACACTACTCAAGAAATTCAGGAAAGACTTGCATAGTCTCTCTAGCGTATCCTGGGTCTTCCCCAAGGTCTCCTCCCAGTTGGACATGCCCGAAGCACCTCCCTAGAGAGGCGCCCAGGGGGCATCCTTACCAGATGCACGAACCATCTCAACTGGCTCCTCTCGATGCAGAGGAGCAGCGGTTCTACTCTGAGTCTCTCCTGATAACCAAACTTCTCAACCTATCTCTAAGGGAGAGACCAACTACCCTGCGGAGGAAACTCATTTCAACCGCCTGTATCTGCGATCTCATTCTTTCTTTTGGGTCATATTTTTAAAACAATTCACTTCTGTCAATCAATTCTGTCAATGATCCCTAATCATCCATTCTTGTCACACCTAAGGAGAACCTCAACATCAGCTCTGCCAATTCCAGTTCTTTCTCCGTCTATTTGTCAATGTCAGTGTCTCCAGACCAAACAGCATAACAGATATCACAACTGTCTTGTAAACTTTTCCTTTGACATTTCCTGCCACTCTTTAGTTGCAAATTACTCCTGAAACTGTTCTCGATCCACTCCATCCTGCCTGCACTCTTTTTGTCCAACTTCTTTACCACATTCCTGTTTAGAGTTGCTTTTGAACTACAAAGTACAATCAATGGAACACTGATCAACATATTTCATGACACTCGACAAAATGTAATGCTGGTTACTGGTTTCTCAATTGGTGACTGTATGTTGTTTTTATGACTTTTAGTTTTGTGTTTTTATGATGTAAAGTACTTGGAACTGCCTTGTTGCTGAAATGTGCTATACAAATAAACTTGATTGATTGATTGATTCCCCATTTTCCTGGAAAGTTGACCTCAAGTACTTGAAATCTTGTACCTTTGTGACCTCTGCTCCTTGTAGTCTCACTGTTCCACCAGCCTCCCTCTTATTCACACACATGCACTCTGTCTTACTGCAGCTGACTTTCATTCCATTTCTTTCAAGTGCATACCTCCACCTCTCTGTTTTCTTCCACCTGTTCCCTGTTCTCACCACAGATCACAATGTCATCTACAAACATTATGGTCCACGGGGATTCCTGCCTGACCTCATCTGTTAGTCAGTCCATAACCAGAGCAAACAAGGAGGGGCTCAGAGCCAATCCTTGATGCACTCCCACCTCCACCTTGAAGCTATATGTCACTCTTACAGCACATCTCACCACTGTCCTGCTGTCCTCATACATGTCCTGTACCAGTCTAACATACTTCTCTTCCACTCCAGATTTTCTCATGCAATACCACACCTCCTCCCTTGGCGCTCTGTCATATGCTTTTTTCTAAATCCACAAAGACACAATGGAGTTCTTTCTGACCCTCGCTCTACTTCTCCATCAGCATCCTCAAAAGCAAAGATGGCATCTGTGGTGCTCTTTCTCTGCATGAAACCATACTGCTGCTTACAGTCACATCTCCTCTAAGTCTAGCTTCCACAACTTTTCCAGATATTTATTGTGTGGCTCACCAACTTAATTCCCCTGTAGTTGCTACAACTCTGTACATTACCCTTGTTCTTAAAAATGGGCACCAGCACACTTCTTCTCTATTCCTGAGGCATTTTCTCACCCTCAAATATGCCAGTGAATATTTGAGTCAAAAACCTCACTGCCATTTCTCCAAGACATTTCCAAACCTCCACTGGTATGTCATCAGGTCCTACTGCCTGCCCCATCTTCATTCTTTTCAGAGCTTTCCAGATTTCACCCTCACTGATCTTTCCCCTTCCTGGTCCACATTTTCAATGACTTCTTCTTTCTCTTTCATTCTCTTCACTCATCTCCTCAAAATACATATTCCATCTTCCCATCACACTCTCTTCACTTGTTAGAATATTACCATTCCTATCTTTAACATGCCTAATCTTCTTATTAGCATTGGTCATGTCAAGTAGCCTCAGCGGAATGCCTCTTCTTCTTCTTTTGGCTTTTCCCTCTTCAGGGGTCACCACAGCAAGTCATCCTCTCCATCTGACTCTGTCCTCTGCATCCTCTGTCCTCCCTCCAACTACCTCCATGTCCTCTCTAACTGCATCCATATATCTCATATTTGTCTTTTTCCTGGCACCTGCATTTCTAACATCATTTTTGATGAACTTGCATTATGGTTTTGGCAAAACCAGTGGAATATGAAAACACCAAAATATTGGTGCATGAATCATTTCAAACTCTCGATGTTTTATAGGAGTTTTTAATTACTTTTTTATGACTTTACAAATGTATGACATTACTTTTTATGACATAAAGTTTCACTTGATGACACAAAGCTAATATCACATCAATTTAGAGGTCAGTATACATTAAAATTATTAAAATGTTTTGAAATATAGTAGCTGTAGCAGCCATCTTAAATTGGGCTGACTCCAAAAGTTATTCAGCAGTAGATATTCATACTTTTGAAGGGTTTCATTAAAATGTGTCCAGTGGTTCAAGAAATACTCCTGTAAAACAGGCAAAAACATCAAATAATGGGCAGATTTTAGGTTTTATCTGCAACACATTGTTCATTTGAACTAGTGTGTAATGTTTATGCACAAAAACTAGGTATGGTGGAACAGCTATACACAATATTTTTTTCCCCAAACTTTACAACACCCCAAAATTTGGGCTCAGCGAATGATAATTGTTAAACTAAAAAGGGAACTCACTTTAAGAAATGAACAAAATCCCTTTTCTCCCCATCATGTTTAATTCTGTAAAATTAAATCAAAGTACAGGTATAACTGTGTTGTTTTAATATAACTATGCAGGGCATTTTGACCTACATCAAAACAACCATCAACATCAACAAGGACCCGCATCAGTATGCATACTGTGAGAACCAATAAACAGAGGATGCCATCTTCTCTGTGGTCCACACTGCTCTCATCCACCTGGAGCAGAAGGACTCCTACACCCGTATGCTCTTTGTGGACGTGGCATCCACCTTCAACACCATGATCCCCCAAACCCTGATGGACAAACTATTCACACTAGGACTAAGCCCGTCCATTTGCAACTGGGTACTAGACTTCTTAAACAGACCACTGTTAGTGAGGATCCACAACTTCTCCTCCTCCACATAACCCTCAGCACATGCTCTCCTCAGGGATGTGTGTTGAGCCCCCTTCTGTTTTCTCTGCTCACATATAATTGTGCAGCTACCCATCCAGGCTGTCAAATTGTAAAGTTAGCAGATGATACAGCGGTGGTAGGATGCATCACAAACAATGATGAGTCCAGCTACAGGCAGGAAGTGGAACACCTGGAGAGCTGGTGCAAAGAGAATAACCTTAACATCAATGTGAAGAAGACAAAGGAGATGATTGCGGACTTCAGAAGGAACAAACACACCTACACCCCCCTCAACATAAAAGTGGATCTGCGGTGGAAGTGGTCTCCAGCTACAAGTACTTGGGTGTACACATGAATGACAACCTCAGCTGGGGCAACAACACTACCAGCCTGATCAAGAAAGCTCATCAGAGACTCTACTTCCACAGATGGCTGAGACGAGATGGACTGGGAAGCTCAGTCCTCACCTCCTTCTACAGGTGTGCAGTGGAGAGCATCCTGTGCTCCAGCATCAACGTGTGGCATGGAGGCTGTACAGCTGCAGAAAGAAAAGCTTTGTAGAGAGTAGTGAAGGCTGCACAGAAGACTGTTGGAGTCAGCCTCCCCACTATCACAGACATTTACACCTCCAGATGCAGGAAGAGGGCCACCTGCATCATGAAGGACCCCACTCACCAAGCACAAACACTTTTTGCCCCACTCCCCTCCGGAAGGAGGTTGAGGAGCATTAAGTATAGAACCACTAGACTGAGGAACAGCTTCTACCCTGAGGTTGTTAGACTCATGAATCTCTAGACTCAATAATCCAGGTATACAATACAACATTTTTCAGTCAGGTCATCTGAACAGTTTTTTTTTTTGTGGATTATTGAGCATGGACTTTGTTGTTTTCCACCAGTTTGACAAAACTGTCAACAAGGAAGAGAACCGGCAATGGAGGAGGGGGCGTACCAAAGAGACCATCTCATCACAAGCAGAACTGGTTTGTTCCACTTTGGAGTAAGCTGTTGGGGGAAGAATCAGTTTTGTTGTGTTTCCTTGACTGATGAAGTCTTCTGGATCGAAGGTGAAATGTTTCAGCACAAAAAAAAAGAAACTGTCTAGATGAGCTGACTGAAAAATGTTGGATTGTATACCTGGATTATTGAGCATGGACTTAGTTATATTTCTTATACATTTTATTGTTGGATGTAACTGGAACTCTGTGTACACAATTTCGCTCCACCACATGTACCACATGTGGTGCGAATGACAATAAAGAATCTCTGTCTCTGTCTGTAAATTTATGAGCTTTCAATTGTAAATTGGCCTTCAATTAGTCCATTTTCTTCTATTCGTATAATGAGGCAAAAATGTTCATCTGCTGAGCTTATAATGAGGCAAAAACCTAGTATAGTTGAGACTCTCAACATGGTAAGGATATAGTGCATGACTCGACCTGCAAAGACACATTACTCTTCTCCCAGGGAGAAAAAAAAAAACCTCCCATAAAACATCCAGAGAGTTTGAAATGATTCATGCACCAATATTTTGGTGTGTTGGCATTCCACTGAGGCTACTTGACATGACCAATTTATTCACAAACCACCTTACACACACACACATACAAATGGATTTCTATGAATATAGAAGAGAATGACACCAGAGCATTGGGACTTATTCACCAGACATCTTTCAAGTGGCATCCTTGTCAAAAATGTATCATTTTTATGTAAATTACACATAAATACACAAAACATGACCATGCATAAATGAAGGTATTCCATGAGGCAGACTTGTAAAGGTTAGTTCATATTCCATGTTATATATGTGTACACATTTTATAGTCTATATAACAAAGCAATGAAGAAAGGTAGTCCAGCTTAATATTTGAGCAATGTTTTGGTCTCTGCATAATTAACGTGTGCAGTTAGATGAAGCAGTTAAATTTTCTTGCAGATTTTCTGGGAATTAATTCTGTCGAAAGTGCAAATTTATGACTTTTGGACAAAAGCTGCTGGGAGGGCTCCCATGACTGGGATCATATTTTTTTGTATTGTGAGGGCTTGCTGCGTGTATGAAATGTGAAAAGAAAATGTATTGCTTCTTCCAGTAAAGACTTTAGTTCCTGCTGCTACCATGCAGCTGCTGCTGAGAAGAAAAAAAAAACTTATACATGTAAAAAGATTGGTTAAATAAATTAGTTTTTAGAATAAATAAAATGAACTTTGGTAAAATCATAGCTTAAAAAAAAAGTATTTAAGAATAAAAAAAAAGGCTGACTACTTTTTCTCTGAAACACTCAAAAAATAAAAATGTAAAAACTCATTGATTAAAATAATTCATACCATTTTAGTTACAGTAATCAATAACATTTTTGTGGAAACTACTGTTTTGAATGACACTGCCATAGAAACAAACACTATATTTATGTAAATCTCTACGTTCTATTGTCTTTCTTAAATTGTCCTCATCGCTGCTGTCCTAAGAGCTGACATCAAGAGCATATAAAAAATATAATCTGAATTTCTGATTTAATGCTGAATATCTGTTTCTCATTTGAGAGGCTCAAGCACCGTGCAACCATAAACTGGATAAACTGGGTATAATAAGTTCAAGTTTATTGTCATTCTCATCACATGTGGTACATGAGGTGGAAGGGAATTGTGTTCTCAAGGTCCCAGTTACACCCAAAAAGAGCAAAAATATAAAGTATAAAAAGAAACAGTATATAAGGATCTAAGATATACGCTAAACACTAATAATGTAAAACAATATGGCGTATCAACAGCCCACATGATAATAATAAAGGTAATAAAGATAAAGCTATTAAAGATAATAAAATAATAAAAATAATAAATAAATACATTAGGATAATAAAGCATGCAGGTGACATCACGTTGACCCTATGTCAATCAAATACGGTTTGATCTAATAATTCAGCTTATAGTCAAACTTTTAGGCTACATTAAACAAACAACAATGACCAACTAGATTTAGAACAAGTCACTGCAACAACTTCCACTAAAACACAGATAGATACAGTTGATTTGACTAAAGAACAAGCAGCCCAGTCTTACCCACTGGCTTTTATGGCTTTTAAGGGGCAATGGGGCACTGTATAGGTGTAATGTTGATATTTTTTTATGTACACATTGAAGAGTGAGTGTGTGAATGCAGTCTGTATGTTGGTGTGTGCATAATCTGCAACTCCCCCACTGCCACAAAATAAGCCTGTAGGTAAAGTTTATTACAAGCTAAAAAGCAAACTAAGAAATGAAAGCCAAACTACAGTCAGGAAACGCCACACATGGGAGGCAGATAACATTTAGTAAATCTTCACTGTTACGCAGATGACATCCAAATATATTGCTCTTTTAAAGTGGTTGTCTCTGTCCTGCTGCAGCTTCTGTTGAACAATCTAGAAGATAAAAGCCGATTCAGAATTGTTTGACCCTGAACAACGAAAACCAAACTGTATTTGGAAATTGTCCTCCGCTTTAGAGTTGACTGATATTCTTGGCCCTCATGCATCTCATTATTCTACTACTGTCAAGAATCTTTAAGTGGTTTTAGACAGTTCCTTTAAATTTGAGAAGCAAATGTCAACAGTTGCTAACACAGTTTATCAGTTGTACCGTAGCCAATTCTTACTATCTTTCAAAAGACCTCAAAGCTCCAATCAATCAATGCCTTTGTCACCAGTAGATTGGACAACTGTGATACCCTATATTTTGGTCTCAAACAATCGTTTCTCCATCCCTTGCAGTTAATTCAGAATGCTCCTGCACATCTTACTAGTAAAAGTTTGTGTCTAACTCAAAAAACTCTCAGATATTCCAGCCAGTTGCTCTCAGAGCGGCAGAGGGCTAAATTAAAGAGGTGGTTGGGCTTTTCCAGTGGCAGATCTCAAACTTTAAAACAATCTGCCACTCAATATTTGTACTGCAAAGTCTTTTAAATCCTACATGAAAACTCATTGTTTTACACTGACGTTTAATTCAAGGCAGGTTGATCCAATCTGATTTTTATGTTCTGGTGTTTTCTCAATTATTTTATTGTTGCTTTTCTTGTTTGTGTCTAACCAGCTTGTAAAGCACTTCTGTTAACTTCATTGTTTTTAAAAGTGCCATATAAAAAAATATGACATTGACACTCGAGTGTCCATCGTCATCATTTCTGAGCTCAGCGAGGAACCTTGTTTGGTTCGGATTTTAATAGTTTTGTTGTCATGTCACAATAGGATTCTCTGCACTTGTGCATCAATCTGCAAGGTCAAGCTGTGTTCCCTAAACAAAACATTGCTTTTACACTTTAAGTGAAGTTTTAGCTTGACTGTACAAACAGGAGGAAAATAAATCAAGTAAAGAGGTAAACAAATTGACAAATACACTAAATTGATGAATAATCATTAACTCAATCAAGAGAAAACTAGACAAACCAGTGTCATCTATCTTAGCATGCATGGCAATATTCTGTCACTGACCCAGTCGAGTGCCCTTTCACTGCTGCACTCTAAAACCAATTTGATTTAAGGGTTGAGCTGCACAACAATTCCTCAAAGTACCAAACATAAAGCATATGTGTCCCCTTTTGTAGACTGTGGAGCTCCTGAATTCTTCACTTTGCTCCCTGAACCTTCCAGTCTCGTATACCCACAACCTCCCTTTTCCTGCCTTTTTCTTATTATTTTCACGAGCACGGCTGTTTATTTTAGCACAAAAACAAGATTTATCACGTATGCTGACAACAAGGTGGTTGTTTCTGCTTGAAACAATATTACTTAACTCTGAAACCATGGAGGAGCTCAGGGCATGTTGCATTCAGTGTGAAAGGGCCACAACTCTGTGTTTCATGGGACACAGTCGCGGCTGCCGACCACCTCTGAACTCGCTCTGGCTGATGTTACATGACGGCAGAACAGAGCTTCTGCGCCACACACTGAGCACATTAATGTTGAGAGCATGGAGGTTAAAGGTTAACTGTGATGAACCCTCAAAATGTCTATTCAAGGAGAGTTACAACAGCAATCACTCCAAAGTTCTGTTGGAATAGTATTTTATTTTCTTGCTAAATTTGTCTCAGTTTGACGATCCCCAGCAGGCTGTCAAACTGCTCCAGTCTGACGTAGACCTGGAAGTAGCTCTTGTACAAGTGCAGCAGCCGAGCAAGCAAAAGGCTTCAGAACTCCAAGGATATAATGAACTGGCACCTTTATAGTTGCCTGTTCGTCTCTTCCTCATCTTCATCAGTAAATGTAATCCCAGGGCTTTCATCTGACAGCTTGACAGATACATCCTGCATTCCAGTCTGTACCTGGAAAAACGATCTACTTCCTGATATCTTTTTGGTCTCCCAGTAGCCAAATTTGGCATGCAAACTGACAATGGATGTGATCGATTTCCTAAATAAATGATGATAATGTCTAGGGATCAACTGATCGTTAAAGCGTATCTCATTGTTGTAACCCTGAGACTTTAAAAATATTGTTAGAAACTACACTGAGGTTCTGTCTGTGTGCAACGTTCAGCGATACAATAGGTTGTCACTTGAAACTCTTCTAGATATTAGTGATCATTTGATGCGACTTCGGCAAAAATAGTTCATAAGAAGAAAACGTGTTTTGTGCATTGTGCCATATTGTATATTCATATTCAAGCAAAAGGTGTGCCCAACTGTTATCATTTGCACAACTGTATTTGTTGAGCACACACAAACATACACAATACAATAATTTTTTATCTCTCCTGTCAAATATGCAGGGTTCACTAGTGTCCATTCTTGGTTTCAGACAGACCAACACTTCATGGGAGGAAAATAACCTTATTGTGTTGTTGTGTTGTCATGAGCAGGTGTGGTCGACAGTAATCTCCACTTAATCCCATCAGCTCGGTCTCACTCTGAGAGTGGGCAGGACAACTGAGTAAAGGGCATATAGTCAGTTTTTTGTAAAAATAAACAAAAAAGCAGACACACACACACGAGGGAGTGATGGCACAGAGGAAAGAGAAGGCGAGCCTGTGATTGGAAGGTCAACGTTTTGACCCCCAGACCGACAACATCAAAATGTGAAAGGTGAAGCATCCTCACCAGCCTCCACCTTCATGTGACCTACTCTGGACCCTTGAACAAAATCCTTAACCCCCACCATCTGCTTCCCTGTGCACACTAGATAACAGCTCTCTGCTCCACACAGAGG
The DNA here is from genome assembly GCF_014905685.2 of Nematolebias whitei. NCBI lineage: Eukaryota > Metazoa > Chordata > Actinopteri > Cyprinodontiformes > Rivulidae > Nematolebias > Nematolebias whitei. The sequence goes on from NC_056516.1 coordinate 27,726,791, forward strand.
GCTGTGGTAGCTTGGTGGTCTGACGTCGCATCAGGAAGGACATCCAGCGTAAAAACAACTGCCAAGTCTTTGTATGAGTTAGTTTGCTGTGCTTTATCTATATCTATATCTATATCTATAGACAGACAGACAGAAAGAGATATATAGACATAGATATTTATGATGCTTAAAATAGATTACTGTACAGGTAAGAACACGTAAGGTTATAAAGTACATTCTACTGAATATACTGTATCACCTTGTCTACAATCTTCAAATATGTCTTTTATGGTGTGGGAAAAATAAAAAGGCCAGAGATTAAACAAATAATTTAAATCAAAGTCAGCATTACATTGACGGTCCTTTCTAACAATCTCTTCTCTTCAGCCTTGTCGAGGTGAACATCCACCATTTTCTAGCACTTTACCAAGAGAAAATAACCCAATTTGTGTGGCATTAGTGTCCAAAGTCCAACAGAAGAGGACTTTTTTTTATTCAGCTTAAAAGACACAGGTTCACAGATAAACTGTTACAAGGTCAGAGTTGTATTTATGTTTCTTAAATTTGGTGCCAAATCAAATCTGCTCCAATTTAAACAAGCTACATCCCCACACTCAGGCTGATTACAGCTTCTTCTGACAAAAAAAAAAAAACAAAAAAAAACAGAAAAATGAAACAAAAAGTCCCCATTCACATAAACTGCTGAGCACAAGTCAGCCTTTCAGTCAGCCTTCTACAAAATAGTCATTTCCAAACTCCCTCCTTCCAACACACACACACTCAAGAGTGTAATAGATTCCCCCATCATCACTGCAGAAAATTGCTTATGGATATACATGCACATCCTTGATACATGATTATTAAACAACAAATAGCAGACTGAGAGGTAGAGGAAATCATTCGGCGCACAACAAAGAAAAGGCTGAGGAGGGAAATAGAGCGACAGAGATAGCAAGGGAGAAATGGAGAAGAGGAGATGATTATAACGTTATATTGGAAAATGGACATTGTGAGAGTCGTTCACTGAACGACAAAAAGAAAGTATAATATTTACCAAACAGCTCGATAATAGATGCATTGAATTATTCACAAATGGCAAAGGGATGCAAAGTGAAGTGGTGAAGCGATGAGATGAACAACAAGACAGAAAGATAAGAGATGGCAAGAAGCCATTTCTGGAAATGGTCACGCACATTGTACGTATTTCTGTCTCCTCAACAAGGTTAGGAAAACAGAGGGTAGGAGAGGAAAACAAATCAGGAGATGACGAAAATCAAGAAAGGGGTGTGAGGTAGAGCTGCGATTTTTGGCCCGACCCAGGGGCTCAGGGCAAAATGATGTGCTTGATGGGCGGACCGGGTCAGTCTGAAACTCTTGATGCAGTTTTATGAATCATATAGCACAAAGAAAACGAAATAAGAATGCACAATATAAAATTGTGTTAATCTACTTGTTGTGGAGGAGGCAGTAAGTTTATATGTTGAGGATGAGAAAGAAAATAGAGTGCAACAGTTAATAAGACTGTGAAGACAGAGAGTAGCGCTGGAACATTGCACAACAATTGCACATGTGGCATCTTATCACACATCTGAGGATTTGCAATTGACCCACAACAAATGACATAATGGAGCTGGAAGTAATAAACAAAAGTTAAAAACAGGAGAACTCACTCTACAAAGCCAGCACAGTGAAACCTGCTGATGTGTATCAGGTCAGGTGCATGCTCAGGTCTGAACTGCCGGTTGAAAGAGGCAAAAAAAAACATCTTAAGCTTTACATGGACAACCGGATCATTGGCCGCGTGCGTCCCACTCCGCACCTGCTGTAATCTGCGGTGAAGAAAGTTGCAGCATCTGAACTACAAAAGCCAAAGTGAGCAGCGTGCTCAATTAGACTTGTTCTATATTTTTCTAAATAATTTTGTTCTAAAAATATTTTTATTCATCTGTATAATAACTTATCTTTAGAGTTGATTTGTTCAGGCTATTCGTATTAGGGGGAGTGGTGGCGCAGAGATTAGAAGATGAGCTTGTGATCGGAAAGTCACAGGCTCACCTCCCGGTACCGTCAACATCAAAAATGTGGGTGGAAAAGGTGAAACACCCACACCTCCCTCCACCTTCATTCACCCCACCCTGGGTCCCTGAGCAAGGCCCTCAGTCCCCACCATGTGCTCCCTAAACAGGTCTCTCTGGAAAATGAGGTCTCGTGGCTCAATGAGACTACATGTATAAATAAAAGGTAAAAATGCTAATATCCATTTGGTCACTTGTTAATAAACAAGAATATATATCTTCCTTTTGTCATGTTTTTAAACCTATCGTCAAACAGATTTGCTTACAAAAGCAGTGCAAGCTAAATAAAAAATAAGTATTTTTTTCGGATTCGGGCCTGTAATTACAATAATTAGTTGGTTCGGGCTTGGAAAAAAATGCCTTCGGGCTAGGGCCGGGCCAGGTTGGATTTTTTAGGCCTGAATGCAACTCTAGTGTGAGGAAACTAAACTGGTAATATTGGGTCAAAACCACAGCTATGACCAGACCAGATGCACTCAAAAGTCAAAACAGTCACTCATTTTGTGCAGTCACTTCCCTCTGTCATTAATAGACAAATCAAATTCAATATTGTTTGTTTTTCTATGTTTTTCTGCAATAAGATATAAATCTATTTGCAAACAACCTGGCTTCTTCAATTAGTTGCAACCACCGTGTTTTGGACTAAAGTTATTCTCAGAGGCTCTACTTCAATATGAAAATGATTAAAAACACAAGTTTAGCTTGTATTCCAGAAAAAAAAAACTGATCAAACAATATTAATATAAACTGTCTGCAAGTAAAGCATCCTTATCAAGTTATCAAGACAACATAAAATATATAAACTGTCCCATAACGAGCGGCTTTATGACTTGAGGAGCTGAAGCAGACATGAGGAGACCCACTGACCACATTATTACTTTAAATCTGAACAAAGCATGACAAGATGATATAGTAATGGTGTAAGTGGGAATATTGTATAATTTAATTCATAATTTAAGGCCTAACATTCTGTGAAGGAATGCATTTCGCTCTTTGCAATTCTTGTTGGAGTTTTAAAGTTGGAATAATTTGTGAAAATCTAATGTGAGATCTCATATATGTTGGTTGTGAGACAAAATGTCCACTACTAGTACACCACATTTTATCTCAGTGGTGGTAAAATTGACTGTTAACTTTTTTGGGGGGGTGGGGGGGGGGGTGTTCAATACCTGTGGCAGCCATCTTGAATTGTGCAGACTCTAAAAGTTGATCAGTTACAGAGGTGCATCCAAATTCTTTGTGGGCAGAGTTTCATGGATGTTCACATGCTGATTCATGAGATGTTTTGCTAACAGACTGTCAAAGATCAAGTGCAGTCAAAGCATGTGTCGGGTATGACTTTCAGCTATCACCACACCAAAGTTTAGCTCAAAATGTAAAAATATGCAAAATATCAATTTTGTTTTTAATAATATCTTGATTAGCTGGCTTGACTTCAACAGTTAATGGGCTGTAGATGAAATGCTGATTACTTTCTGAAAGTTTCATTCAAATACATTCACTAATTTATGAGATCTTTTGCTAACAGACAGGCACATATCACCTGCCTTTTGGCAAATCGTAACAGTTTCCGCTCATTCGAGTTCACCAAGTAAACATTGGAAAACACTGGAACGGTAGCGATGCGATTTTCCCACAGCCGCTAAATTTCTGCTTTACGACTGCATGTAAAAGTGAATCAGAGTTTTCAGCTATGCAGCACGCTGACATGTTCTGCTGCATGATTTAAACAACGTGGACGTGATCTCGTGTGTGTGCACGTATGAGAACATACATCCACGAATCTTTGCTGTTACAGAGTGACAGCCATAATTACTGTACGCACACGTCTGATCTCCAAAATAATAATTTCAAGAAGATGGAAGCTGTATGTATTTACTGTGTGTGTGTGTGTGTGTGTGGGGGGGGGGGTGATAATCAGATGGCAACTGAGCTGTGAAAGTGATTGCAGTGAAAGCCACTGTAAGAGAGTAAATAATCAACACACACACACACACACAGTACAGTTATTAAAATAGTTGTTGATGTAAGATTGCAGTTCGGGATGCTATTATGATTTTATAGTTTTCTCCTTTTCTCATGAGTAATGATTTTGCTTTTAACCACAGCATTAACAGATAAGTGTGTGTTTGTGTGTGTGTGTGGGGAAGGGGGGGGGGGGTAGTGAGTCAGCAAAAACTGTATAGAAATCAATGTGTGATTAGAACTTTCTTAAAGAACATGCACGTAGGTCGGATTTGCTTTGGTGTTCGCAGCAAAGTAATTTGAGTAAAGTTCTGTCACATGTAAATTTATCTTGTGATTTAGTTTGTTTAAACACTCACAACATAGACATTTTCAGTACGATATTTTAAAATTTATTTAAAAGTTTTCTTTATCTAAAGCAGTGATTCCCAACCCTGGTCCTTGAGGAACACCGTCCTGCATGTTTTATTTGTCTCCCTGCTCCAACACACCTGATTCCATGATTTAATTACTTCCTCATGTTCTGCAGCAAAGAAACAACTAAAACATGCAGGATGGTGTTCCTCAAGGACCAGGGTTGGGACCCCCTTATCTAAAGCACTCGTTTTATTGTAATTTCAGCTTTGGTTTACTTGTGATTTTTTTCTTTATTTTATACATATTTCCTTTTTCTTGCTCACCACCAAAGGTGACTGACCGAATTAGCTATAAATCTACATCCTTCTAAGCATTAGAGGATTTTAGTTTAAAACTCTGGCATGAACAATGAAGGGAGATGTGCTATTTTTTCTTCAAGGAATGCTATAATTTCATATACATTATGTTTCTATTTTGACCTACAGTATAACTTTTTCGTAGCTTTTTGCACGCAGAACTGTAACCAGCAAGGTCTGCAAGGGAACACCATCTTAGAGAGGCCAATTATGAGCACAGGTATATTAAGGAAAGAAGAATCTCCAGCAATGTGACAACCCAGAGGCTACAAGCATCTTCGAATTGCAAAGTGCCAAGTGAACGAAAAATATCCAAAGTGTTGATGAATTGGGCTTTGAATTGACACCTGCTACTTAAAATAAAACAAGCGCTTCACCGATTTCTTCATTGCTGAATAATTTGAATCGTGAATGTTTGTAGTTTTTGAGAGGAGTGTTTTTCTGGACTGGAATTAAACAGGAAATGCATTTAAACCTTAATGATTTTGGTACAAGATATTCAGTGGGTAGGAGTTACACAGGTAGGTTTTGTTTTTCTTGTCTGAAGTGGCACAGAATGAAGGATCCTGGCGAGCAAAGGGAGTAATTTTATCTAACATCAGGTTCAATAGAGGAGCCAGGGGGTGGCCAACGGTGGCCTTGACTATCATAGATTAACTTTCAGCCACTCTAAGGGGCAACTTAATCATTTGAGGAAACTATATATTTTTAAGGAATATAAAAACTAGAAAAAATACTTTCCTCAAATGACTGGAGCGGCTGGTATAACCCCAACATAAATATATTGGGGTGTCCATCTTGGAGTTTGAAGTGATAACTCAATTTTTGAGAAGAACATTTTTTACATCTAGATGCAGTCAGTCTCCCCACCATCACAGACATCTACACCTCCAGATGCAGGAAGAGGGTCACCTGCCTCATGAAGGACCCCACTCACCCAGCACACACACATTTTGCCCCACTCCCCTCAGGAAGGAGGTTGTGGAGCATTAAGTGTAGAACCACTAGACTGAGGAACAACTTCTGCCCTGAAGCTGTTAGACCCATGAATATCTAATCAGGATAATCACTGTGGGGGAATAAATCACTGCAATGCCACTTGATTGTTGATACAGTATGCGCTGCTGACTATTCATGCTGCTGATCTCATGCTGCTGATTTATTTCATGCTGCTGATCTCATGCTCATCTGCTCACACAGACTCATGTTCATCCTGTTGTTGTCGTATTGATTTTGTACTATTAGTGCTTAGTGTATTCTTAGTTTATCGTATTTCTTAGTTCATACAGTTTTTTCTTTACAATTTGTACTTTTGTTGGATGTAACTGGGACCCTGTGTACACAATTTTGTTCCACCACATGTACCACAGGTGGTGCAAACGACAGATAAAGAAACTTTGACTTTGACATGCAAACTGAGGTTGTCCTATTGCTTATTTTTCAAGTTATGTTCACACATTTAAGGTGGTGGTCATCTAGGATTTTCACATGGCAACCCAGTTCAAATCATATATATTTCTTATGCCTAAATGCATCTACACACCAAAAATAGGCTGGTATTGCACTTATTTTCCAAGTTATCACATTCACAATACTCACGGACGGACGGAGGGAATTTCCAATTCCCCCTTTTCACTCTGCAACAGGAGACAATAAACGTATACACTACTCGGAATACACAAATAAATGTGGGGAAGTTTTGGCTCTTAACAGCAGTGTAGAGGTTAAGCATGGTGGAGCAAATGGCCCCGCTGCAGCGAAGCACTCAGTGTGGCAATTTGTAACGACAGAACTGCAGTCTGAAGCTCTTGCACTGCCTGGGGTATAAATGGAACATGTGTAACATTATAGAGTAAACACTAACACTGAGAAGTGTCAGCCAATGTGGGATTATTGCACACATAAACAGGAGATTAAAGACTTACAGAAGTAGTTTTGGACCAATTCTCAAAGAACAAATATGTCGTAACATTTAAAAGCCATATATAGAACCAGCAAAAGATTCAGCCATTCTGAAATGGAACGCCAAGTTCTTTCTTCATATATACCACCTTTAATCCTATAACCACAGGTAGGATTTTTGTTGTCAAGCTGTCATCACATTTGACATCTGTATCACCTTTTATATTACACTTTGTTCTGCTTTCTGGTAACCATTTCATGCTGTTCTCAAGCAGCAGTGGAGTATGAGTAAACTGGTGTAACCCCCACCCACCTTGTCCCAAACATCCATGAAAATTGTAGCATTTCATGATAGCAATCCAATGTAACAGCCCCTATCGCATGGTCTGACAAGTGACTTTTTCACATAAATGTGTCAAAGATAGAGAGGGAGCACATGGTCCTCTCAGCTCAGAATTGTATACGTGTCACATCCCATTCAATGCTGCTTTGGTTTTATAACTGCATATTACAAATGTCTAACTAGTCTGCACCTCATTTCCTATACTTTGTTTTAGAGTTCTCTACCAGTGAGAGTACACCCTGGATAGTTCACAAGTCCATCACAGGGACACATAGAGACAAACGAGACAAACAACAATTCACTCTCTCACTCACACCTAGGGACAATTTAGAGTTACCAGTCAGTCTGGCATGCATGTTTTTGATCTGTGGGAGGAAACCAGAGGCCAAGAGAAAATCCATGCATGCATGGAAATAACATGCAAAGTCTACACAAAACAGAAAAAGCCCAGGCCAGGATTTGATCAGGAAACCTTCTTGCTGAGTGTCGGCAGTACTACCAACTGTGCCACCGTGCCGCTCGCCGTTGATACAGTTACATTCAGTTTCCATGAATTAGCAAATCTAGAAGTTATCGCTTGCTAAAGGAAGTAAAATAAAATTGTTGTGACACCCGCAACCCGAAGAGGAAGAAGCAGGTAAAGATAATGGAAGCATGGAACTCCCTTTCCCCCAATACTTCATGCAGAGCTTTATTTGAACCGGATCCTGTCTGAGCAAGATCCGGGAACTCCCTCTTTTTGACCAGGTGCGTTCCGGCAACGGTTTGCTCGGATCTGGCAACTCATATCTCCACCCCTAAAAGTCCAAAGGCATTGTGCATTTTTATTTTGATTATTTATTTAAAAATTAACGAGAGGAGACGTTGCCCAGTCTGCGGAGTGGATATTATGGCTGCAGCAAGTGCACCAGTTTGTGCACACACTCCTGCCCAGCAGAGACGGGGACAGCATATCCTGCAGGGATGAAGTGTCTTCATAATATGGCAAGCCAAGTGGCCCATTAATAGCCAGACATGTGGTAAAAGTGGCTATTAATAGGCCACCTGGCTTGCCATACCTTACGCACAGGAGCTACTCCAGACAGCTCTGAGCGCAAAGAACTGCTGATGTGAGCTCACGCATACGTTTCAGACATAATAAAAAAAAGCTTAGCTACAGTAAAAAAATAATAATAATACAACAAGAGAAATGTTTGATATGTATTATTCACATTAATCACAAATCAAAACAACTGTGCTAATTTGTCAAAATAACAGCGATCAAAATGTAAAAAAAAACAGTCCAATTTACTTTCATAAAATGGATGGATGGATGGATGGATGGATGGATGGATGGCCGGATGGATGGATGGATGGATGGATGGATGGATGGATGGATGGATGGATGGATGGATGGATTGCCCTTACAACTGGACAACTGAGAAGGCAGTCGTAACTGAAGTTGGAGCAACAAGGAATGAAATCTGCGGAGAAGAGTTCGACTCAGAAACATGAAATGTGGGGGGGTAGGATGCTTGACAAAATTGTAGCTGCTCTATTCACACACAACCTGTTGTTGCCCTCTAAAATAGTAATTTAATCAAGTGTTTACAAATGTAGGTAAACATAGATGTTTAACAACCCGTTAGGCTACACCAAAATGCAGGAAATAGCATCTTATTCAAAAATTTAAGGGGGAGGAGGACCCACAAGTCCCCTCCACTGCCCACATCCCCCACCCCCCGGGGCACACCCCCTCCTCTGCCCCCCCCCCCACCCCCACCTCCACCCCACCCACCAACCAACAGCTCGCCCACTATTTGCGTTCCGATATCGATCAGTTTAAGAATTCAGCCCCAAGTTCATGGGAAAGTTGACCCTTGTGAAACTGGTCCATGGTGTAAAAAAAGGTTGTTGAACACTAAGATTTTAAGCCGTGCACACACAACCTGGCCACGATAAACACAACCACATAGCGTGCTTGACTTTTCATTACAAATTATTAAAATTCAATGAGACTCCAAAATCAAATTTGTCCATGTTCTTGCAGTTATGAGTCACCATCTATTCTCCAACCTTTGCAGCTCACTAAGACCATCAAAATCTTTTTGTTTTCTTTCGGCTACTCCCTTCTTCAGGGGTCGCTACAGCGAACTAACTCACACGAAGACTTGGCAATTGTTTTTATGCCGACGCAACCACAGCCCTCTGAGCTGCCATCTAGGGCACCCCTGGGAGCAGATAATGGGGGTTAAGGGCCTTGCTCAAGGGCCAAGAATGGAGCAAATTTGAGCCCAGAGTGGAATGAATGAGAGTGGAGGCAGGTGTGGGTGCTTCACCATTCCCAACCACATTTTAATGTTATTGGTATGGGGAATTGAACCAGCGACCTTTCAATCACAGGCCCACCTTTTCTAACCTCTGTGCCACCCGTTCCTCCTTTTCAATCAAAATTACAATACTTAATATTTATTTTAAAATGGTATGTTAAAGGCAGCAAAAATAACGATATTAAATTAAATCTAACTTACTGTAGTAAATAATAATTTGGATGTATAATTAACCACCTGGATTTAATGTGCAGCCATTAAATTATTGTCCTCCTCTGGTGTCATCAGTTTCATATGTAAAAGTTCTCGGGGTTTCTGGGAGCAGCATGTGTTTAATGAATACATCAGAATCAATGAATTTCAGACATTATTTCCAATAAAAAAGCAATTTCACAGGTTTTTACATCCTCACAGAGCGGTGCAGATACCACAAATCCCTGAAACAATTATCATTGGGATGTAAGCCTTTTAATGAATTTAAACACCTAAAAGTTTCCACTTCTCAGATTAGGATCCCACTGTAAGAAAAGAAAAAGAAGACGGTGTGGTTTCTAACCCTTTAAGAGCCATTAAATCCAGATTCAATATTTACAACTTTTCACATGCTTTGGTGTGTAATTACCTCGAAACTCAGCTGGACATTTCCGTAACATTTTACTCAACAAAAACAAGAGGAAGAGCACCGAGCTGGAGGTCTGAGACTCACTCAAGTGAAGCCATGGTGATAATGTGTGTGTGCGTGTTTGAGCTCACACAGTCACACAATGTGTTGAGGGACTGAGATTAAACCAATGTTTGTGTATGGATGTGTGTAACAATTCAATCTTGACAACATACAGGCACTATGCCGGTTTTGTCTGGGTGAGTGGTTGCACTCGTGCAGGATTTCTCCCTGAGATACTTGATGTTTAATGAGGACAGGGACAAAGGGAAGGGAAAGGCCACAAAGGCTAATTTTTTCAAAGTTTTAATAGTAAAATAAGACTGTGTTTCAGGAAGAAAAGCTAAGTATTCTGTTGCGTCTCTGTGCCTGTAATTAGTTAGCATCTATAATCATGAAGGCTCAAATAACTAAATACAACAAGCGGTACGCTGATGTCCCCCGTCGCTGAGGGATTTGAATAATGAAGGTTTTTAGTTTTCAAGATGAGTGTTTTTCTGGACTGTAACTGAACAAGGAATGCAAGTAAATATTAATGTTTTTGTGGCAAGATATTAAGTGGGTACGAGTTACACTGTGTATAAGCAAAGAGGTACGTTTTCTCTTTTTTTGGTTTTCCTCAAGGGGTACAATGATGGATCCTGGTGAGTGAAGGGAGCAATTTATACACGACCAGGTACAATGGCGGAGCCGGAGGGTGGTCAGTGGTGGCGTTAGCGACCATAGATTAATCTTTGGCCACCCCCTTCATTACATAAAACTACTTTTAAGCATTATAAAAACCAAATAGCATAATTTCCTCAAATTATATGAGTAATCAGTTTACATGTACACACACACACACATATATATATATATATGGTGTTGGCCATCTTGGATTTTGATAGGGCACCCCGATTTTTGAAAGTGATATTTCCAATTCCACTTCTTCACTCCACAATTGGGACAAGAAATGACTGAATATAATTTTACATGTGTATATGTTTTGCCACATCAAACACTGTAACATCTAGATTGATGTATTTCAGTGTATTGTCAAGTTTCATAGCTGATTATCCTTAAAATGGAGCCTCAGAGAGGCTGTGTTCCTGCTACAGCGACTGAAATCGGTCATGTGACTAGGATATGCCGGCACGTCCATGGCATTTAAGAGTTAAGCTCGAATTACAAGTAAAAATGGCATTGTGTTTCTCAGGTCAATAAAGTTTAGTCCCAATAATCATGTTTGTTTTGGTGTATACTGATGAGTCATGATTTAACCAGTATAAATGGACACACTGAAATTAGTTCCTTTAGGTATTGGTACATTGGCACAATAGCAGGATAGCCTTGGATATCAAGATATTTAACCATTACCCCTTGTGACTGAAAAGGGGGGGGGGGGGGACTCTAAAAACCAGGGTTATAGTGTGACCTTGTGGATGAACCTAAACACTCTAGTGGGATGTTTGATTTATATTGAAACAGTAGATTGGAAGCAGAAACAGGATACATTTTGCTGGACTGCTTCTAAAACCAGAGCAGATGTCTTGTAGCAAATACATTTTGAGACATTGTAGAAAGTATCGTTGAAACAATACAGGTTACAGTTTCTACCGCCATAGACTTATATGCAAAATATGTTTATACCAAAAAAGTTCTATAAGTAAAATATGACCTCCAGTGGTGGCCTAACGGTTAGACCCCTGTCTTGTAATCACTGGTTTAGGAGTTCAATCCCAGGCTGGGACCTAGAATGACACCTTTGGGGCAATACAGTGGCTCAGTTGGTAGAGCAGTTGTCTTTCAGCAAGAAGACCACTGGAACGAATCCTGGCCAAGGGACTTTCTGGGTGGAGTTTGCATGTTCTCTCCGTGCATATATGGGTTTTCTATGGGTACTCCAGTTTCTTCCCACAAACCAAAAACATTCATGTTAGGCTGACTGGTAACTCTAAATTGTCTCTACGTGTGAGTGAGAAAGTGAATGGTTGTTTGTCTCCATGTTGTCCTGTGATGGACTTGCGACCTGTCCAAGGTGTACCTCGCCTCTCGCACAGTGACTGCTGGATATGGGCATCAGTGACTCCCTGGACCCAAAAAGGAATAAGTGGGTAAAAGATAATGGATGAAGAAGATGGATGAAGTATAACATTATCTAAAATGTTTTTGTTTGTTTGTTTGTTTGTTTGTTTGTTTGTTTATTGCGAAATGCAAACTGCACCGCTTGAGGTAGCTGCATGATGGTGTAGCTCTGGTACATTCATTCTGAGATTTTGCTTTTGAAAACTTGAATTCCTCTATTTTTCTGGATGTAAATAGTGTTTTATGGATGATTATTTCTTCTGGAATAGGATTCTGTGAAGCTGGATGGATTTTTACTGAAAGCTTTTTTATTATATTTATAATGCGTAGCCATAAAAACAAAGGATTTTTTTACAACATTTAGGTGCTGATTACTATCGCAAAAGCTCAAATAATACCTCAGCTATAGCCCCAAATCCCAAATTAATTGAAAAGGAGGCACCATGGATGCATTCCCATCCACCTGGAGGCAGTGCTCGAGTGCCTAACTGCCAAGATCCTGGAGCTGGCAGGAAACTGCTTGTGACAGTGGGAGGACCAAGATCGTTCTCTGGCACTTGTAGTTCTGTCCGCAGCAACGAGGGGCTCAGCAGGCTACTGAGAGGAGTGGCCATCGCTCAGAGAGGAGTTCTGCTATCAGGCAGTCCTGCTGACCAAGAGGACCGAGAGGTCATCTGGGTCCAGATGGACGGATTGGCATCTGAAGCCAGTTTCTTCAGATCCGCTGTGGGACGGACTGCTACAAGATTCTTCCTGCCCACAGCATCTATAACACCTCTTTACTGTAACAGAATGATGAGCTACAACAACAATTAATTTCCCTTTGAGATTAATAAAGTATTTTTGAATTGAATTGAATTGAATTAACCAATTCACTGTTTCTTTACCAATATGTAGTTAGAGAAGTCGCAAAGAGTAAAGTGCAGAACAATATCGCATGACGTTGAACTTAAATTTTATTTCAAACTACTGAGAACAAAATTTATTGTACATCAGACAGAGAATCTACATGTCCAAAACAAATATCTAAATTATGGGAGAAGGAATAAACCAACTATCCCAAACATGACAGTTGCTGATATTTGCCTTTATGTTCTATAGCATCCATCCATTATCATTTCCCGCTTCTTTGTCCCATCCTGGTCCTCGAGGACAGAAACTTGTCAATCACTCATCCATTCAAATCAGGTGTGTCAAGCCAGAGAAACATCTAAAACATGCAGGATAGTGGCTCTCAAGCAAAAAGACTGGACACCACTCTTCTTCACTGTTACTGGCCCATATAGTAATCAAGTCAGTACCTTTCAGAAACCTCTGCTGTTCTTTTTTTTTACCTCTCAAAAGATTGAGACAATGTGTGCACGAACAACAGCTTAGAGTGTAAATGTCATACTGAGGCTTTTTAACAGCAGAGTTCCCTGAAGAAGCTGACATTTTTCCATATTTGGAGCAACACGTTGCATACTGTATCTGCTATAAGTCTGTGGTGGCGAGTGCAACTTTCTGTGTTTTCTATTGCATCACCATCAGAACCAGTGATACAGACAGCCAAAAAAGTACTTATAAAGAAGACAAGCTTTGAGCTGGAAACTGCTCACAAACGCACAAAAAGAACACAGTCGGTTACCCTCGTGTTCAGCAATAACATTTGATTTAACGTGTCGTGGTTGACCTACAAGGGACTGAATGATCAGGCTCCTGTGTATCTGTCTGGCCTCCTGAAGACTTATGTGTCCTTAGATGTAATAATCATTTGTTGCTGGTCGCTCTGAGGTCCAGGCTCGACTAAAGAGGCGATCAGGCCTTTTGCTGCTGGAGCTCCTAAATTGAACAAACTGCTCCTACATACCAGAAAGGCTTCAACTGGCTTGTAGTTTTAATCATTTATTTTATAATTTTCATTTTATTTTGTTTTGCTGTTAGCTTTTTTTTTTTTTGTGTGTGTGTGTTTTGTTATTTTAATCTCTTTCATTATGTACAGCACTTTGGCTGACAGCAGTCATTTTTAACAACATAACTTGCACCGTAGTTGTTTTCTTTGTGTATAATATATCCTCTGAAGTTGCCGTCGGTGTTGCAAAGCTCAACTTTTTGTGATTGTTTAAAAGTCAGTCATGTTGTGTGACAGGGGACACTTGGTTAAAAAAATGTAGCATCTCATTTTAATATTCTTCCAAGACCTATTTAACTACTTGTGTATCTCCCACACAGCGTGTGTTTCAGGCTTTTGACTTTGCTGCATTTGAACAGAAAACAGGATCGTCTCTCAGCAAAAACATGAATTATTAAAGAAAACATTATAGAATTATGAAGCTAGTCAAAACTACTTTATTTTATTAAAGCTTTGCCATTCTGGTATGGGTTCCTGCCTGTAGTTGTAATATCAGGTAACATTTGCCGATGTCAAAACGGGTTACGTGTTGCATTTGGCTTTTATCCTTTCCGCTCTCCATCTTCTGCTCTGAAGCGTATTCATTGTTGTTAAGCCCCATGCTGGGACCTGAACGCAACATTTTGATGAACAGAACAGAGTATTAAAAAAAAACTGTCCTTTTGTCAAAACATTTCTGGCCAGCAGATGTTTTAACTAATAAAGGCATAGAATTAAACAGTATATGCTTTATTATATATCATAAATTACTAATAGTATTCCTGGAAGGAATGCACATCACTCAATCCCTTTAATGCCAGAATTTTAAACTGACATAATCTTCTGATATGAAAGAACAAAGTTTAGCCTTTTTGGTCAAACTTTATGAATAATGTTATGCAGTGACAAACTGTCTATAAGAGCTAAAAGCCTTCAATTAGGATATAATATTATAGCAACATGAGACACTTTAATGTATAAAATGCTATTGAGTTAGTCCAATTGCATCACTTTACTTTGGGTTTCACAGTACAGGAGCTGAGCATGACACAATATCCACCTTTTTATCCATCCAGTATGACATCTGACTGATGGTGCCACCAACAACTACCTGAATATCCATGCAAAGCCAACACTAAGCATAAAAAACAACAGGGACAACCCATGTGAACATAAAAGCATTTGCTCATTTCTGTCCCAAGATTACCCAGAAGACCCCACGGCCAACCAAGTACAACATGCAATTTCAATATTCACACTGAAATGTAACTGTAACCCACTGAACTTACCATTTTTGTGAACATTTATCATGTAATGAAACTGATACACGACTGTAATACAGAAACGTATCTACGTAAACCTAAGTGTAATTTTCAACCTTCATCTTTTAGAATTACAACTTCGGTGTGGATCTTTGAATTTACAGGTTGCAAATGAATAAACCACAAATCTTCACATGGGAAAAAATAAAAAACTTGCAAGGCCTTCCCAAAGGCTCAGAGTCTTTTGCTATGCGCCCCGATTGTGTTTGGTGATTTCTCTGTCAGTTATTAAACTAAACTCATCCTCAAAAGCCTCTGGATGAGCTCAGCCTTCTCTCTTGACAGTGAAGTCCTAACCAGTGACAAAGAACCTCCAAAGATGTTTCTGCCTGGAGACAAAAAATTCTATAGAATCTGAATGGATACTTGTATTTTCATTAAAAAAAAAAAATGTTTCTTGCTCAACTGCAAAGCAGTTTACAGAAAACAAGAAAACAAAAAGAAAAAAGAAAACTACAGTGAAAATACAACACTGTTCAGTCAGGCCATGCAGATGGTTTCTTTTTTGTGCTGAGACGTTTCGTCCTTCATCCAAAGGATTTCCTCAATCTGAGAAGCCACCAAACATTGTTGGATGTTATACCTGGATTATTGAGCATGAACTTTGGTAAAGTGAAAATATTTTTTTTTACATAAAATAGAAATTAAATAAAATTTTGAATGTAACATTTCATATATGCTGAATCTTAGGCCTTTTCTGAAGATGTAAGGCGCTAAGGATTCCTCACTGTTGTTTTATAATGCGGTAAAATTTTACAAAATGTTATAGCACTGAGTGTATGTTTTGTGAATGACTCTCGGCTTCTACCACAATAAACTTCAGCTTAGTATCTGCAAAATTCACTGTGGTATTTTGGTACAGGTTTTGTTCGATCAGTTGTCGTAGCCATCTTGCACTGGCTTTACAGTAGTCCCTCGCTACTTCGCGGTTCGTTTTACGCGGACTCTCTCTATCGCAGTTTTTCAAAATAGGATTGGACATGACACAATTGGCTGATTGATGGATGAGCCGCACGAACGGCAAGGAATTTTTATTTAAAACAAATTATTTTACATTTTTAGCACCTGCTGCACCTGTGTGCAGCCCACACTGCAGGAGAAACTTCCTCCTGCAGCTCCTCCCTCCTCCTCTGTCAATCTACGTTCTGCAGCATAGAAGTGGGCGTGGCCGAGAACGCAGAGAGCAGCTGTAACCATGACATGCTGTGCTCTTTTAGAGCGCTTCGAAACATTGTTTAGAATATTGCAAGAGTGTGGGAAGGGTTTAAAATGCCTTCATATATATATATATATATATATATATATATATATATATATATATATACATACATACACACTACTACTACACTACTTACTACTTCTACTACTATTCCTACGTCGTGGTTTTTCACGCTTCAGGGTACGGATCCCCCACGATAAACAAGGGACTACTCTACTCAATAATTCATTAGTTATAAATGGAAACCTACAGTAACAACTACTTTCTTAGAGTGTCATTAAAATCTGTCCAGTGGTTCAAAGATATTTTGCTAACAGACCAAGTTGACTGACTTGAATAGTTGTTAAAGTTTTAAAAACTGATCTCATAATCAGTTAACTCTTGGAGTATAACTTGAGGATGACTCTTAGCAACTAAAATCCCAAACTTTACCTAATATCTGTAAACCACTTTTGTGTTTTCGAAGGTTGCTTAGCTGTGGTAGCCATCTTGATTTGACACTATAAGGTAATCAATTGCACGCTGACTTGAATTTCTGAGAGTTTTAATAAAATCTGTCAATTGGTTGGTGAAATGTTTTGATGAGACAAACACGCCCACACATTATTATGGGAAAAACCATTGGCTTGTGCCTTAACAATTTAGAAGAGAAACAACTGGTGCACAAATCGTTAGACGAAGGTGAAACTTACTGGTCATGTCATACAAATTTTACTGCTGCTCAAAGCAGAAATGTCAAACGTGATGTCTGAGTGTATGAGGCTCAGGTGAGCTGCTTAATGCTTTGTAGACAAACCCTCTCCCCCATCCTCCCTCCCTTCCTCCAGCTGAGTGATTATTCCAATCACGACCTGCCTGTAATCAATGAGAGAAGGTCACACAAGAGCCACCAACGTGCACAGTCATAGACGTGCCAATGGGCACACGCATATACACAACAAGATAGGTGTGCTTCACACCATAAAGTCTCTCACATGAGTTTACTCTATTATATAAAACTGATCCAAAACATGCACACAATCTATGCTGGAAGCCAAACACACACACAGACACACACACATACAAAAACAGGTCTTTGTGTTGGGTCATAATCCTTGAGATGAGCCATATCGAACATCAATGGACTCATCAATCACACAATCTGGGAAAATTGCAGGGACACTAAGTGTGTTTGTGAGAGACAAAATGCGTTTGTCACTTCTGCGTGTCAGCGCACATTTAAAGGTTATGATTCATTTTGGTGGATCAAGTGGTTGTATGGATCGGTCCTGTTGAAACTTTGTCATTTTGGTGTCAGTGTGTAATCACATGCTCTGTTCTAAAACTATTGATCACAGGAAGTGGCAGTGTCTGTGTGTGAATGTGTGTGTTTTCATGTCCGGGAGGCTTACTCGCTCGATAAAACCCCTATGACAAAGAGTCAGAAGTTGTTTGCTTAAATTTCTTGTTCCCGTTTTACATTCAGGACTGCGTTTTCATTTGAATGTGCACCCATTTATCAACCTTCAATCGAACACGCAAACATAATTAGGACATTGGCACTTCATTATCCTTCTGACCGCTGAGGCCAGCAGAAAAGGACCTTTATAAAATGGTGCAGTGTTGAGAGAAAGATGAAAATGACCTGTAGGATTTCATTGGGAAAAGTAATTTTACCTACACTTTGAGGTCACTGGAAAGAAAAACAAGGTACTATTGGAGAACAAAATATCTTTCAAATGGAAACACTCTATATAGGTGCATTAGGCAAAACTATGTTTCGTAGGCTAATATTGTTTTTAAATCACAGTTATTTCCCAATAGATTACATTTTGGCCCATTTTCAGAACCATTTACTTGGACTCTGTCAAGGGCTTTTGCAGGAATGGACCAATAACAATCAGTCAATGTAATTTCTCAAGTTTAAAATAAAACAACTCTGCTAAATGATCCAACTGGATTTTTTAAAAGTTTATTTTCGTTTTGTGTTTTGAAAGCGAGTGGAAACCCAGAAGTAAATCTGTGTGAGGGAACGGGGTAGGAGTTAGACGCCTTCGAGTAAGTTGACAGGGTAATACTTCTTAAGTAAACTTTGGTTCTTTTCTTGATTCTTTTTGCAAGTTTCTGAGGGAAAAGAGGATTCCAGAAGTCCAAGGAAGGTGCGTGTTGTTTTCTAATGAGACAGAGCAGACTGGCTGTCATTATCACGTTATTGTTGTTGAGTTGAACGCAAATTGCAGACAGACATGGAGAACCCAAAGATAAAATAAGGAATTCTAATTTATTAGCAAAAGATCATAAACAAAAGCTGACGTGGCAGTAAACTTACACATTGGGATAACACGAGAAGACACAGAGGAAAAGAGCATGAACGGCTGTGGGAAGCACAATATACGGACAACCAGTAAACACAAAGACGCTGAACTTGCAGGGATGCTAACAAGACATAATGACGAACACCTGGGGTGACTGGGATTGGGAGCAGGTGAAGTAAGGAGGTGGCACATGAAGGAAAAAAACACCCGGGAAGGCAGGAAACACAAGAATCTAAATAAATAACACAAGACAGAACTCACAGGCATGGTTATATGGGAGGAGCCAGGAATACAGACTGGCACAAGTGTCGGAGTAAGAAAAAAAAACTTTAATAACAGCAATGTGAAGCGCACACACAGTGCCAGACTGCTGATGGATTGTGAGAAGAGGTAACTGGAAACAGTTGGCCTGATGGTAACAGAGAACAGGTGGAGGTGGGCATGGCAAAACTGGGGAGCAGAAACTGACTTTGAAAATGCACTGGGAAAATGAACTGGTGACACAAAAAATACAGAGAAAAAGAACAAAACTCAGAATATAAACAACCAAAAAATAAAAAAAAAGGAATGAACCCAACAGTGACCACAAGGACTATCAAAATAAAGTCTCTATCAACCTGGCCTGTTGTTTGCCCTGTTTGCTATAAATTATACACTGCCTGGCCAAATAAAAAGTCGCCACCAAAAGTAAAAAAGCAGACACAAACTAATATTTCGTTGGACCACCTTTAGCTTTGATTACAGCGTGCATTCTCTGTGGCATTGTTTCAATAAGCTTCTGCAATGTCACAAGATCTATTTCCATTCGGTGTTGCATTAATTTTTCACTTGCATTGATGATGACACATTCTGACCACTGCACAAAGCCTTCTCCAACACATCCCAAACATTCTCAATGGGGTTAAGGTCTGGACTCTGTGGTGGCCAATCTATGTGTGAAAATGATGTCTCATGCTCCCAGAACCACTCTTTCACAATTTGAACCCAATGAATCCTGGTATTGTCATCTTGGAATATGTCCGTGCCATCAGGGAAGAAAAAATCCATTGATGGAATAACCTGGTCATTCAGTATATTCAGGTAGTCAGCTGACCTCATTCTTAGAGCACACACTGTTGCTGAACCTAGACCTGATCAGCTGCAGCAACCCCAGATAAATGGTAAATGGTAAATGGACTGTACTTATGTATCGCCTTTCTATCTTATCAAGATACTGAAAGTGCTTTACACTACAATCTATGCCCTCATTTACCCATTCACACAGCACTCTACTAGATCTATACAAACAATAAGCACAGATCATAGCACTGCCCCCACAGGCTTGTACAGTAGACACTGGGCATGATGGGTGCATCACTTCACATGCCTCTCTTCTTACCCTAATGTGCCCATCACTCTGGAACAGGGTAAATCTGGACTCATCAGACCACATAACCTTCTTCCATTGCTCCAGAGTCCAATCTTTATGCTCCCTAGCAAATTGAATCATTTTTTTTCCTGGTTAGCCTCACTGATTAGTGGTTTTCTTAAGGCTACACAGCTGTTTAAGAAATGAGAAGCAACTCATTGCACCAGTTGGGGTTAAATAACTTGTTGCCAGCTGAAAATAACTGCCCATGCAGTAATTATCCAATAGGAGGCTCATACCCATTTGCTTAGTTAAATGCAGGTAGTGTTTATTTTTTTATATTTTTGGCCAGGCAGTGTATTTTCCTATGTTGACTGATAAGCAAACAATGGGTATTAATAAAGTCATCTTTAGCAGACATATGGGGGGAAAGCATCTGGGAAGCAGGCCACAAAGTAATTATCTTCCTCCAAAGCAACAAATCTGCAAATTCACCTGCTAGTTCCGCTTCAAAGTGAGACAGCACAGATAAAGACACATGAGCCAATGTCAAGTTTTCAACCCCAACAGACTTCCTGCTGTTTGGCAAAGACATTTTCAGAAGATTCATTTCAAAGGCTATCATTGATACCAGGAAACTTTATGCACCCTGAGTAGGTGTTCTTGGCAGCTGATAAATACCAAGAGAAGCAGACTTTATCATTCAAGAGTGTGTGTGGTTGTTAACAGCCAGTTTGATTTAAATAAGTGGAGTGTCATTTCAACATTTATTCAAAGTTAAAGAAAGTGACATCCAACTGGTTTAATTTGTAACAGGTTCAGATAAGACAACCTCGTTTATGTTGAATGAGGTGTCTTGCACACATTTAACCACACACATGATTACAAGTTGAGCAGAAAACTAAACTCTCACATGAGCACAAATACAGTAAATACATGATTTCCCAAAATATTGTAAAATTTATAGAATTATATTTGAATATTTCCATCTGCTGTTCTCTCCAATGAATGAGTTTATGAAATTGTTAATAATGTTATTGGTATACCTCAACTTGATATTTTGGGACCCACTTTTTATGGCATATTTCTTGATTTCTATACACTACATAAATGCATGCTGATGATACAATTTTATATTTATGAACAGCGAACAGCTTCCGAAGAACTTTAAACTTTAAAGGTCAGTATCTCTGAGTGATCAATTTGTCACTTGTTTCAAGATCAGTAAGTAGAGATCTGGATACAGAGGTTAGAGCATTATAAAAAAAATAAAAAATTAGTTATGCTGTATTATAAATATATTAATGTGATAATACATAGCTTATGAAAACCTGTAAAACATTTAAAACTATTGAATTGAATTATATGTGGTAAATTTTACACATTTAAAACTAAGTACTGAACCTCAAAGACGTCCATAAACAATACTTTCTCAGGTATGAACCACTGTTTGATCAGTTAAACGGAAAGTACTAGGCTTAAAATTGTAAGAAAGATGAGATGAGGAAATAAAACAAATACTGGATAAAATTCATATGAATTTAATAGAATTGTACCTTAACTGTTTTAAATTTTTGTCATCAACCTGCCTGTTACTGCAGATAATAATTAGCCTGTATGGCCAAATCTAGAACATTAACATGAAATCAAATATTCATGCTGATCCGTATATCCATCCATCAACTTATTTTGATCTTTGTGTTCTGAATCGCAGGGGTTGCTGTCACTGTGCGAGAGATGGGGTACACCCGGGACAGTTTGCAAGTCCATCACAGGACCACATAGAGACAATGACCATTCATACTCTCATTTATGCCTAGGGACAATTTAGAGTTACAAATTGACCTAACAAGCTTGGATCATGGTCTATGGGAGGAAACTGGAGTACCCAGAGAAAACCCACATTTGCACAGACAGACCATGTTAACTTCACCAAATGGTAAATGAACTGTACTTATATAGCACCTTTCACTTGAGAGAGGTTTGATTTATTTTGTTTTGTTCTTCTGGTCAACGGTTTGTTGAAAAGTTGTTGTTTTTTCCAGTGGGCATATAATTCAGTGTTTAAATGAGGGGCCCGTGGCATGGAAAAGTTTGGGAACCCCTGGACTAGAGACCTGTCCAAGTCCTGTCCCTCGCACTGTGACTGTTGGATATGGACACCAGTGACCCCCGCGACCCAAATAGAAAGAAGCAGGTAAAGATAATGGATGGATGGATGGATGGATGGATGGATGGATGGATGGATGGATGGATGGATGGATGGATGGATGGAAAGCTTTTCTAAAAATGGTGTCATGTTTACAAATTTTTTTTTTAAAGACCACAAAAGGTTGTTTTGGTAAAACTGTGTTTCTGTGGACAAGGCATTAAACAGATACCACATCTACTGATCGATATCTCCTAACAAAAAAAACTCCCCCACCCTCAGTAATCATCCACTCCCCGCACCTTGAGCCTCTTTGCCAAACTTCATTGCACATTTCCATGGCAACTTAATGCCCTTCACTAGCTAAGTTGTCTGGTCATAGCACTTCCTGGAGAAAATTCCATACCTATTTGCTTGTTGCCCTGGTTATGATCAGAGGTGCGTTTGGGTGACAACCCCTCCCTTTTCCTCATTAATGCTCTTACTGATGGCTCCATACCGGCATTCATTCAAACCACCTTCCATCATCTAGTGCAGACAAACAAATTGGGGCTTAATGTGCAGATAAAGTACATGTCTTCCACTTTCATAGATTCTTGTCTACTCATGGCCTCCTGGATATTATCGTCAGCATGGGCGCTCAGTGACATGCAAAACAAAAGGGCTTGTTTTTCAGTACAGTGATGATTAGAGGTGAGGGGCAAAGGGGCTTTATGCCGATCAATAAAACGTGACATTAATATAAAAGAATAGGAAGAGTAGTGAGCACTGAAGAGCTGTTAAAAGTTTCTGAGGATCATTATCTCTGGCACTCCGAATAAATCTGCCCACCATCAACCAGCAGGTAAAAGCCTCGCTGTCACAGCTGAAAACACTTTATAGAAATGTTACGTCTTTTACAACATTCCACTGGTGTCTGAATGCAACCACCAAACATATCTGCAGTGTCTCCTGTCCAGCTGAGAGGGTCAGGCACATTTTGGTATACAAGACCTGCAACATTGTCAGGAGTGAGATTGTAAGACCTCTCTCACCCTGCCAAAATAACAACTGTTGAAAGTGCATGGCTTAGGAGTAAGAACTTGTTCTTCAGCACTCCTGCCTTATTAGCCGATTTCCAGGAAGCGTTCTTGTGAATGTGTCAACTTTCAGTACTCATGTTGTTGCTGTTGTTCTGTTACTGGTTATAAGTTATAAGAAAAAGGGGTTTTCCACCTGTCTGTTTTTTTTACCAGCAGCATAATAAGGAACATTTTTGACCTTTTACAGGTCCAGGATAGGACTTTGTTTCTGTAGTTCATTCCCTGCTGTAAAACAAGCCAAAGATCTCTTTCCCTAATGTTGATTTTCTTGTCTGCAGTGTCTGCACGTTGCACAATACTGTGTTGTTGGACCAAAAAAAAAAGATTTTTCCGTTTGCTTCTATCTTTTTAAAAAGCAGTGAACCAGACATACCTGTGTTTCCCTCATCATTCACATAGGTAAATGTAGTCTTTATATATATTAAATTTGCTTTCTGGTCCATCAATTTGTGATACATTCAAGGACCAAAATTAAAAACTGTCAAACTACTGAATATTAGCCAATAAACTAAAATAATGAATTAAAAAGTAAAGGAATATTTGGTGCCATAACTACAGTATGTCACACTTTCTCATTGGGTAAGATATATGAAGACACAATGCATGTGTTAAGATTTTGTCTTTTTCCCCTTTAATACAATTGTTAACATAGAAGTTAAGGTTAAATTCATTTTCAAAATGACAGTTTACTCCAAGTTATCTTAAGGCAGTTTGCATAAAAACAGGTCTTGCATGGTGTTTGCATGCATGACTTGTTAAAAAAAAAAAATCTGTAATTCATTTGGGGTGACAAAACTATTGTTCATTAGAAGCCAACTTAGAGTAAGTAATGAGTAATAAGTGTCTACGTCTGTCTTGTTTGTCTCTATGTGGCCTTGCGATGTCTTACTTCTCATCCTGGGACTACTGGAGATAAACAGCTTCTACAACCCTGCTCCAAAAGACAGAAAATCATATTGAATGGATTAACCAAAGTTTGTATGCATGAAAAACTCCATCATATTAGTTTTTCCTCTTCGTTTTATTTTAGCTCCTAGATTAAATTTTACTTTGTTACTCATTGTTACAACATATTAGCATCCTGTGCCAGAATATTAGTAATGCAACACACCTCTGACTAAAACAAGATAAGGTAAACTTTATATTCCTCTATGTCCGGGAACAGTGGTTTAATTGGTTAATGCTGAAACAGACGGCAAAAGAACACATCTGAAGTCACTGCTGGTTTTAACAGCTCCAGATTTTAATTATAATCCACAGATGGCTGGACCTGATGTCAATTCTACAAGGACAAAAAAGTCATTACGTCAGTAACACGATACTCTTACACTACGTGATTGATTTAGTGCACAATGTTCTTTCCTGTAGATTATCCAACACCATAATTGTTGGTCTTTTACAAAATGTTACTCCCAGACTGCATGAGGTTCAGCACTAACACAGCCATCATGAAAGATTAACAGATGAGTCCTGCAGAAAATGAGCCAGTGGCCTTGCAGTGAGTCTTCCCAAAACTTCACAAGAGATTATTTGAAATGAGCCCCTAATTATGGAAAAATATCCAGACCAAGGTCAAAATTTTAAGGAGAGCTTTAATCATAATTCCTTTAGCAAAAAACAGAGTGGAATATTGGTGTATCAGTGGGACTACAATGAATAAGACAAAAAAGACGGTTCATTGGGAGAGGTGGGTAAATTTGTTCGTAGGTATCCAGAGTGACTGTTTCAAGCTGAGAGAGGGTGTACTGATGGACTGGAGGACAGCAGAGCCTCAGTGGGCAGCAAAATAATTATCTCCTCTGTGATATTGTCTCCCTAGTGATTAAAGACCTCTGACATCTCTCTCCACAGCATCAGTGGTGAGAAATCAAAGCAGCAATATCTACCAAAGCCAAACTGATGGATGACACATGTATTTCTAAGTGTATTTGTCCATGATATAAAAAGGTGTTCATATTTCGTTGGCTTGGTTGTGCTGGTCACCGGTATAATAAATTCTAATCAACTACAGTGGAACATAAATATATGTGAGTCCTAAAAAAAGGTTCAATATTTATACCCAAATCCATCCATCTGTGTTAGACACAGAGTTGCCCAAGCATGTGGCCCTTGAGGACAATTTATTTTCCAGATCTCTTGCACAGTAAACCACTAATAAATCAGACATTTGTATACAAGTGTCAAGAAGACAATGTGTCTTTTTTTTAAATAAATATAAAAAACTTCATCCAAATGTAACACACTATGTTGGGACATCTCACCTCTGTCTGTCCAGGTAAGACTGTGCTGTGGTGTAGTCTGACCTCACTATTTTGTTTGTGAGGCAGGCATAGAACAAAATAATATGGCACCTGTTGAACTGCAAACAGCTCCAACACAATGTGATGGTGCCCTGCAGCCTGATGGAACATGAAGCTCCAGCATGTCAAGGAAACTTCGTACATTGTGCGGAAGCAGTCCCGTCTTCATGTCTTCTGTTAGATGCCTTGATGAGCTTCAAGGAGATGTGCTTCTGCGCCAAAGCTGGGCCACCCGGTCTGCAGACCATGCTGCTGTCAGGTCCTGCCTGGGATTCGTAAACTACTGCTGGGAATGTGTCATGTGAAGCAGCCTACAGCCTGAGCTGCAGATAATATGGTGCCACTACACAACACAGTTGTTTTTGTCTGTGCTGCAGAAGAGTCAGAATCTAAAAATATGCATCACTCAACTGCTTGACTATCAGCATGTCAAGGTGCCCCATGGGCATTCAAAACTCACAGCTCAAGGATGGGTGTTATGACCTAGAGTTAGTTCAAACCAAGTTTGGAACAGTTGCACATTTTAAGGTTTTAGTATCCATTCATCCAATACCTTTACATGCTTCTTCTTTTCCTGGTCATGGGGGTAACTGTTGCCCATGTCCAGTAGAAACTGTGCAAGAGGTTTTAGTAGTTTTTTAATGTTTAGATAACCTTTTCCATTATAGAGTTCTTGAAATATTAGTTGTTTATTTTAAGAATTGAGAGTTGGTAACCAGCCATCATTGCCACCTATTGCACTGGAGTGTGAAACCATACTAGTGGTGCCCAATCTTGGTCTTCAAGGGCTACTATCCTGCATGTTTTTGTTGTTCCCCTGCTCTTCAGCATGTCTTCAAGTTCTGCAGAAGCCTAGTAAACACAACCTTCATTCAGATGAGGCACGTCAAAGCAGAGAAACTTATAAAACATGCAGGATAGTGGCCCTTGAGGACCAAGACTGTCCACCCCTGAATGAGGTCCAACACAAAAGTATTTTAAGTTCAAACTGACTAGTATGTTCTCAGTCTGATACAGGTAGGTAAATGAAGAGGAGTTGAGGAAATCACTTCAACCATTGACGCACCTGCTCTATTGCATGTCTGGCATGGACTGTCTTCAGCTGTTTACATTCAATCTTTAAAAGCAGTGAAAGGTTGTGGACCAGCACTGTACATGTTGAATAGGTGACTAGAGCAACACAGTGGCACAGTTGGTAGAGCTGTTGCCTCTCAACCAAAAGGTTGCCAGTTCAAATCCCAACTATTTTGGGTGGAGTTTGCATGTTCTCTCCGTGCATGGGTATGTTTTCTGCAGGTACTCCGGTTTCCTCCCAAAGACCAAAAACATTCATGTTAAGCTGATTGGTAACTCTAAATTGTCCCTAGGTGTGAGTGACAGAGTGAATGTTTATTTGTCTCGTTTGTCTCTATGTGTCCCTGTAATGGACTGGAGACCTGTCCAGGGTGTACCCCACCTCTCGCACAAAGATAGCTGGACATGAACAAAAATGACCCCTGTGACCCAAAAAGGAATGAAGCAGGTAAAAGAAAATGGATGAATAGCTTGACTGTTTAAACAAATGTTACCATTAGAATACATATGATATTTGAGTATTCATCCAACTGCAGTGTATCGAATCTGATGCATGTTTTTCTACCACTCAGCAACAAATACAACAATCTGAAGATGAGTTCTGATATATTCTAGACTTAGAAGCAAAACAAGAGTTGCAATTAGGCCAAGTAGTCAAGTCACTGTTATTTTGTTCATTAAATTATCCCTCAATTTGCCAGTGAGGCTGGCAGCTCCCCAGGCTTACAGGATTCTCACATCCTTGGCAAAACCTGGTTTTATCAGACCACAACGTTCCATTTGGATTTTTGTGGCCAGAAATACTTTAAAAAATTTAAAAAACTTCCAACACACAGCACAACCATTTCAATGACAAAATCATATTTGACACGTTTATGCGACTATCAAGTCAACTCTTTGAAATATGCGTTTTTGATTTGTTATGAATTGTCGCTCTAAAGCGCAACACAGTGACAAGAAAAGTACATCCATATTCCTGTCCTACCTTTTTTTGTCTTTTATCATTCACTACCTTTATCTGCAAATTTCAAAATGGGCCAAGTGCCAGTGACATAATGTATCACTGGTGACATTATCAGAAAATGAATGTCTGAAACAAAAGAGACGGTAGGGCAGAAAGAGAAGCAGGGACTACGCCTAAAACGCTGATGAGCAGGTGAATGACAGAGATTCTAAGGCAATAAGAAGGAAACCCTTGAACGGTGGGTGGACGTTGAGTGATAAAGTATTCGTAATGATAGAAGAGGAACAGGAAGAGCGTCCGCCACCCTTCTATCTCACTTGTCATCTTGTCTGCGCCATTTATTTCCCCGTTTCTTTTTTCTGTGACATTGCCCTCATCCGTCACGCTCTCCATCTCCACCTCGCTCTTTTTAACGCTCTCCCACTTAACCCGGCAGGAGGATTATCAGTCTCTGCTTACCCTTCCTGCTTTCCTTATTCATTATTTAACTACTTACAATAGATTTCTTTTTACCATTTGTCTTTCCCAGATTCTTCGTCCCTTACTCACGTTACTCCGTCTCATCTCTTCTGTTTCCAGCTTTCTCTAAGCTTTATTCACTACAGTCCGTCTAATCCTCCTCATTTACTGGAAAGATCCTTTAGTTAATTAGGTTTTACTAAATAGGAACCTCCATTTTCTCACAAATGTCTGCCTCTTTGTTATCCAATCTAAACAATTTATTTTGAAATTTGAGTTCTAATTATTTTTACATAGTCTCAACTTGATTTTTGTTTTTTTCTTTTTACAGTAATTTTTTTTGTTTCCTTTTTACCTAATAAAGTACTCAATTACAAGTTGTCTTTTGTTTTCATTTGTATGAATCTTATCAGAATTATTTCTAGGACAAATCACCAACACAAAGATGCATAAGGCAATCATCCATGCAACACACAGCTTAATAAAGACTTTTAGATTCATGGATGCACAGTACTCTGCAAAAGTTTTTTCACTCTTCATAAATTCTTGATACTTTGTGTCCAAAGAGGCCGACTTTTCGTTCAATATTTTATTATTGTCTACTACTGCCCTTCTGAAGGTCTTAACTTTTTTTTTTTCTTGACTTTAGCTGCTTTTTCACTGATGTTCTGTTCAGTCCTTGTACTTGGCCATGACAGCATATTGTGCAGTGCGAGCTTAAAAAGAAAAGTGGAGGACAAAAATCACACTAAGTGTCAGTCCGACAAAAAGTTCTGGAGCAGATGGACAGTACCTGACAGCCACGTCTTTAGAAAAATAAATAAATAAATCTAGGACGGATTGGAAAGAACCTGAGAAATGCATCATACTTTAGTAGATCATCTGCTCTAAGCCAAGTTTTCAGCTAATAGCTCTTTAGGTATCACATTTAGGTGTTAAAATACATGTTTATGTCTATCAGACTGTGATGTATGAAGTTATTTGTAAAATCAACTCAAGAAATGATTCTGGTAACATGTCTACAGTAAATTTTGTACCAGGGATTAATAAAGTAAGTACATACTAACTAACTAACCAACTAACTAACTAACTAACTAACTGTCTGTCTGTCATCCATCCGTCCGTCTCTCTATCCATCCATAGATCCAGATTTTTTTTAATTAAAATATTTGTTTACTTCTAACCTACAAAGCCCTCAACAACCTAGCTCCATCCTATATTTGAGATCTTATTGTCCCATATTCTCCTAACAGAGCACTTCGCTCTCAGACTGCAGGTTTACTTGTGGTTCCTAGAGTCTCCAAATGGCGAATCGGAGGAAGATCTTTCAGTTCTCAGGCTCCTCTCTTGTGGAACCAACTTCCTGTTTCTGCCCGTGAGGCTGACACATCGTCCAGTTTTAAGACTGGGCTTAAGACTTGATACTATTTCTATATTAACATGTGATTCTGGACCTGCCATTGTGTATCTGTTCCTCTCAAATTCAGCCGGTTGAAGCAGATGGCCGCTTGTCCTGAGCCTGGTTCTGCTAAAGATTTCTTCCTCATGAGGGAGTTTTTTCCTTTTCACTGTCGCCTTCATACTTGTCCAAGATGAGAGTTTATCAAGAAGTTGAATTCAAATCAGTCTGCTCCTCGGATAAATAGTGTTAACTTATTTCTTATTTGTATATTAATGTTTCTGTTCAGTGCCCTGAGATGACTTCTGTTGTGACTTGGTGATATATAAATAAACTGAATTAAAAAGAAATTAAAATTGGGTATGGTAAATTATCAGTGGTGTTTAAACACTGGTTCATCCCTTGAGTAACGAAGCTTATTTTACATTTGAATGATTCATCTTGTACTTAACTGGTCATTAGACAATATAACAAAATGTTTTTTTTATAAATATGCAATAAAAAGTCTAATATACTGTTTTACTGGGGAACGAACCTTTTATTTAAACTGCAGAGACAGAGGAAAAACAGCTGAAGTCAGAAACAACTGTGGTTCCACAAAGTCACACGACTTAAAATGAGAATAAAAATCTGCTCTTAATTTCTAGCATCTACACATCTGCTCGAATCAGGCAGGCAGATTTGTTTTGCACAACGAAAGGACATTTGGGGAGACATTTGTTGCAAATTGCTTTAAAATTAAAATATTCAACAACAAAAAAATTATTCAGTTCTTATACAAACATAACCAGCTTTCTAAAGCCACTATTCAAATCCAGTTTAATTTAAGTCTCATGAATAAAAACTCACATAAGTGTCCCTTAGATTTCTTTGCATGCTTGTGTTCTGCCAAGCATGTGATACAAACGGAAAAAAGAAAAGAATAAACTTTGCTTTTCTTGTCAAAAACTTCCGCCTTTCCAAGGCTAGGTGCATACACCTAGAATTAAAAACCTTAAAAAGAGGTGCATGAATAAAATGTGATGTTTCACAGCATGGTTTCTCAACCCTGAGGTAACATCTGGGTAATATGAACATATAACGGTCACTGAAATGGAAGAAAGAAATACCCAGAGACGGGGACTGGTCTGGGTGATACGGCACAGAAGTGATGAGGAAAAAAAATGTCCAGAAAGACACCGAGAGTTTGACCTGAAGGTATACTGAATAATGGATGCACGAGGGGGGAAGTGACGAGAAGACTTGATTTCTTTCACTACTTTTTGCTGCATTTCCTGCCCCCATTTCTCTTTATCTAGTCTACAAAAAACTGCACACACCGGATACTCCGGTGAAATCACCCGGAGCTTCCGGAGAAACCCACGCAGCTGCGGAAAGAACGTGAAAACTCAATTCAGAAAGGACTGCACAGCAGAGTTGGATCAAAAATCATGATGTGATGAGACGCCACACACCACTTCACCACCGTGCTGTTCAAAAAATAAACCGCATTTACAAAATAGAGCTAAAGCAAACCAAAATGTACTAATATAACAAAACCACACTAAATTAGAAAAACTGCATTTCCTGTGAAAATGCAGCGTGACTGCTTATCACTGAAGAACTTGCGGAGAAACAGCTGAAATAAGCTTTAAAAAAGCATGCTGAAATGCAGCTGAAATGAAAGAACCTAAATTAGCAGAAGAAAGTAGAAAGAACACATATTTGCTTAATTGGATTTAAATAAGAAGAAATTAGCACAAAAATTAGGAAATCAGCTTTAAAAAAAAAAAAGAAGAAGCTAAAAAAAGGAAGAAAAAAAGCATCTAAAGAGTAGCCAAAAATACATAACCTACACGAAGAAGTGGAAAGAGCTGAAATGAACTAAAAAATGTGGAATCAGCTGAACAAGCGAAAATTTGCATAAAACAGCTAAATAGTAGCTGAAATAGCAGAAAAAAGCTGAAAAAAAGCTGAAAGGAGCATAAGAAGCTGAGAATCTTCACCAGCGTAAGAAGCTGACATTAGCAGAAATAAGTTAATTAGGTTGAAAGTAGCAAAAACTGACCACAAAAAACTTGAATTTATCTGAAAACAGCTGAAATTATATATATTTTTAAATGGTAAAAAATCTATCTGAAAATGTAGAACATGAGAGACTACCTGTATAAATAAAGGGTAAATGAAAACAGAAAAAAGAAAAGTAGCTAAAAAGAAGAAAGACGCAAGAATTACAAGAAGGAAGTGGAGAGAGCATTATGACATTATTTGTATTAAAGGTCTTATAGAATAGAATAATTTCATGTGTTAAAAGAAGGCGGACCTTTTTGTTTCCGGTAGGAAGAATTGTTAGTTACACGCCGGCACTAACAACCGACGCACACATTTTGAAATTTTAAGAATGAGGATCATTGGCAGAGAGCTGGTCACATGATGTCGTACAGGGACTTCCCATTCGTCGGCAGTGACAACTACTTCCTGGAGGTGTGGCCAGTTCTAAAGAAATGTGTGTTGATCAGGGTTTGGCGTCAGTTCTTGGGACCTTGTGGTGTCTCAGGATGGCCCAGCGCTGTAGTGGTTGCATACCTTCTGATATGGATGACGATCACTTCTCTCAAGCCTGATTCAGATTTATGAACATATCTTACACAATATTGCAACATATTGTTCATACCATTCCTAAGGTTTGACCAAAACTGTTATAAGTATTTTTTTTTCCAATGTAAGATAACAAGTTTTAAATTTTGGCAAAGTGCCTGTTTTTAATGAAAGTCTATGCCTTTAATTTGATGTTTGTCTGTTTGTTTGTTTGTTTTTTTTATAACGGGTTGGCGTGCACCCTTCATAATTTAACTCATAAGCAATAATGCTCTTTAAGTGTCCTCAGGCAATGCTAACTAAGAAGTGGACATGTAATTAAAAAGGAAGCTCGGGCTACCGGTGTAATTTTGCATATTTGACATAGTTCCTGAACTTGAATGTGTTTAAAACCATCACTGCATTCCTTGTTGTTGATGTGAAACGTCAACAGCCTCGAGCCAAATTAAGACGTATACACACTATTAGGATCCTAACCGAGGGAGTCACTGAATCGGGAATGGAAACGGCCCTCGGCTCAGAATTTTTAAAAGCAGCTAATCTCTGTCTGTGGAGTTCGAAGTCTGATAAGCATGAACGGAAAATGAAATAACCCAACGAGTCAGTCGTTACAGTCGTTAGTGGGCTCTAGGAGTTTTGTGGAAAACCCACACTTTGTTTTGAAGTGGGGTAATGTGGAAAGGGTTTAACAAAAAATATCTTACGTGTTGCAGATAGCTCTTTGAATGACCTCACTTTGGAGGAATTGTTTAATTTTGACCCAACTGATGAGCTAATGGCCCCCAGCCTGCAACAGGAGTGCTGCAGTTACAGTAGCTGCTGCTATTTGTAGAAATTTTCAGTAAACAGTGAAAAAGCAATGTGCACACTTATAAACCAGCACTTGCATAAATAGTAAGATATAAATTGTTCATAACCTTTACACAGAACACTTCTTCAAAAGATCTGAACTATAACTATAAGTTTTTTTTTAACAAAAAGCTGAAGGCTAGATGAAGATGCTTATCTAAATGTCTTCTATAATTTGTAATAATTTTACAAGGCACTCTGCTACTTTGTTCCATCAAGCTGTGCTGACTAAGTTCATTAATGATAAAATAAATGTTTTGGGGCACCTGCGTGCTTTTTTAACACCTTTTTTTAATCACCCCAGCACTAATTAACTGCAGCTTTGCATTCATTCTAAGTTGGCAGCTCATAATTATAGTTATTTTAGTTGGTGCTTCACATGTGTGTAGGCTGATTTTGTTGAGATATGTGAATAAAGTTTTTACAAAGCAAAGTAAAATACTTATTTGCTATTTATAAAAACAACCTGCAATCAAAGTCACCGGCTTCAGCCTGTGTTTAAAAATATAATTAACTTATTTTTGGGGGGGATTATAAAGCGCATTAAGCGAAACAAGTTCATTTTGACAGATTTTTGAGCCCGTGCACCACATAAAATCTGTTCAAGGTCAGTAAGCACAACTACAATTAATACAGAAGGCGCACCGGATTATGAGGCTCACTGTCGATTTTTGAGAAAAAATAAGGGATTTTAAAGGCGCCTTATAGTCCAAAAAATACGGTAATCTAACTGCGTTATTTAGGACGGCAGAATTTCATATTGACATATACTGCTTAATTCAAAATAAATCAAACGGCACACTTAAGGAGGTTTCGAGTCATAAACCAATTATTGTCAGGGACAATCATGCAGAGAGGAGCAAATCTGCATAGCATGGTGGATAATATAGCTTTAAAATGTCACTTTTTGACAAAGCATGTGTATCTCAGCCAAAACACATTAATACAACAACAAAAAAATTAAAAAAAGCAAATAAAATGAAATAACTGCAATAATTGTGCTCATGGGAGCTGCTTGATTTAGGGCTAGAATATGTTTGTCTTAGATTAGGTTGGAGTCTCCCTCCAGTTTATTCCCGTTTTCATTGATAGCTGAGGAAACAAAATAGTTAGTTTAAACTGCTAAAAACATTACCCCCCCAACACACAGATTGTTTTGTTTTTTCCACACACTGTAGATAACTTCGCCCACAGATATCAAAAGCAATATTAAAGTTTTATCGAATGACGATTCATGAGGGAGAGTGCAAATAAACTGAAAGTTAAGCCACAAGGAGAAAAAAGCATGCCTGTTTGTGGCTTTTTTAAATAAAGAAGCAACGATTTGTACTATCAGTGGTTTGACTGCCTGTCCTGATGTCCTTTCATGGGCTTAGGAGGAAAATTAAAATGCATTTCACCAGGAAAGTGGGGGAATCGGTGGGTTGCAGGTGCAGAAACTTGAGAAAAAGCTTATCTTTTCCACAGACAAGAAATGGTCTTTCAAGGACGCACAAACTCAAACACCCACAATTATTACTGGAATTGTGAGAAGTCTTTAATAGGGTAATTATTAAAGAACTCTGGAGTCATGATGTGAAGGACAGGGCAAAGACAGACTGCATTCATGAAGCAACGTGCAGGTGAGTGAGAGGATTTAGTAGTTTTAGTGCACATTTCCCAACTTGCCTGTAAGTGACAGGCAAGAAAAGGCTGACACAAGACCATGCAGGGGATTTTACTGTTGTCCCTCATCGTTGGGTGCTTTATGAAGCCTGAAATAAGTGCAAGGATTTCAAATCTTGTGCTGATTATTCAAAACACTGTGCTGTGTCGAGTATTAAAGAGACCGCTAAGGCTCATTTATTGAAATATTCAAACATTTTTTTTATTATGAACATCTAAAACTGATGCGCGTCAGGATGAGTGCCTATGTTGTTCTAAAACCTGTGTACACTTTTGTGTTTTGATGCTTTCCAGATGTGGAAGCTGACCAATTCCATAGGCTTAATGCACCCCTATACCATCAGCGAGGCAGGCGTTTGAACTGTGCCGCTAGCTGGTCCCTCTACTCTTTAGTATGAATAACATGGTGTTCTGGGGTTACAAAAATAATTTCATAATTGAAACTATCTGACCTCAGAACAGTTTTCCACTTTGCCTCAGTCCATTTTAACTGAGCCTTGTCCCAGAGAAGACAACCATGTTACTGGATGACAGTCATGTGACTTTTTATTTGTATTTTAGACCTATAAGTAGCATTTGTGGGATTCCTAGTTTTCTGCCATAACCACCTTCTCCCACAGCTGACAATCAACCAATCAGTCACACCTGCACCTGATTTCCTACCATCACCTCTGCCATACGTTCAACCAAGCCTGAACTTTGTGAAATCTTGACTACACTTTTTGATATTTTTGCCCGTTTGTCCAGTTCTGCTCTGCCGTGTCTCCTCGACTTCCTCCTGGCCTCTCGTGACTTCGTCTCGACCATAAACCTGAACACCAAGACTCAGCTTGAATCCAACTCTGGACTCCACAATCCAACACACCCTCAACTGCATTACTCACCTCTCTGGATTCCACCTTCCTCGCCATCAGAAAAACTAGGACCTTGTGTCTCCCCCTCACCAATACGACCTGCAAAACAAACTGCCGTGAGAATACGTATACAAACAAACATCTACTGAACGTCAAATCAAACATCATACTCACCTGGTCTCCCGCTTCCTTCCACAGCCAAACTCCTGATCCTCGTACTGTACATAAAAAACACATGTTTATCATCTGTGTCTGAGTCTCTTCAGTCTGCCACTGTGGGGTCATTTAACCTACAATCATGTTAGCATTTGTGGATGACAGTGATTTATGAGTGTTTTTGAGCCCATGCAGTGATGTCCATAACAGAATCAGACTGGTTTTAATGCTGCGCCACCCAAGGGCCCAGAGATCACGGGTGTTCAGTGTTTACTTTCAGCCATCACCTTTGAGTTCAGAGATTTCTTGATATTCTTAAACTATTTTAGGGATTATTTAACTATTGACCTTCCTGCCCTGGGGGCATTCAGCTTCTCTATAACTAGTTTTATACGTAGTTCTCTTTCCGACTCATTTTCATCCTTCCATCCATCCATTATCTTTACACACTTATTCCTTTTCGGACCACAGGGGTCACTGGTGCTCATATCCAGCAGTCACTGTTCGAGAGGCAGGGGACACCCTGGACAGGTCTCCAGTCCATCACAGGGACACTTGAGACAAACGAGACAAACAACCATTCACTCTCACACCTAAGGACAATTTAGAGTTACCAATCAGCCTAACATGCATATTTTTTGTTTGTAGGAGGAAACCGGAGTACCCGGAGAAAACCCACGCATGCATGGAAAGAACACAGAAAGGTCCCCGACCAGGATTTAATCCGGCGATCTTCTGGCTGAGAGGCGGCAGCTCTACCAACTGCGCCACCGTGCCGCCTGACCCATTCCAAAACAACCTAATTAGTTATAAAATTCTCCTGCAGTTGTTTCTTATTCAAACCACTTTTATAATCATTTGTTACCCCAGTTCCAAATGTTTTGACGTGCTGCTGCCAGCAATTTCAAATTTACATTTTTTTTTTTTTTTGCTACTTCTTTTACTAGAGGTCCAGTTTCATAGTTTGAACCTTTGTATATGTTCACGATGTTTCAATGTGAAACCAATATTTGAACTTGACAATTTTAGATCATTTCACAATGTTTTGAGTTCTCTCTTTTGCTCTCGACAAAGACAGTCGCTTTCACCCGCTCCTCCCTCATGCTTTTTTGCTCTCTTGTCCAGTGAACCTCCTCACAGCCTCTTTTTACACATTTTCCAAATCAAAACTTATTATGGACTTGGTCAGCTGGTCTCGCAACGCAATATTTTTTTTTTTTCTACCAGAAGACAGTGTCCAGGAGAACCCTCATGCCCTGATGGGACACACGCAGCTGGATATGTCATGGATTCCTGGAGTGTTTGGAAGATGATTTGTCTGTCTGTGCTGTCTGTGGAGGACGTAGAAGATGCATACATAATTGGGTTTATGATAACAGTTTCTGCTTTTTGGAATCGGCAGGTACCTGGGTTACTGGATATTAAGAAAGATGTCTGCAGCAGTTTTGGCAATAGTAAAGCTGCCTGCCTCATATGAAGGATTACTCTGTGCTTCCAGCTCTCAGACTAATATGCTTTGTGAGATGAACCATAAGTTGGATGCAATTTCTGAGAATCGTGGGCCACTTGCAGCTCCTAGGACTCGCCAGCATGAAGGCATCGGCCTCGGAGAAAGCCAACAAGCACGGACTAGTGGACTGTCCATGGATCTAGCTGTTTGGATTCGCCATTGAGTGTACCAGCAGAACTGAAGGCAGACATGTCAGTAGAGTCTGCCTGCCCAAAACAATTGTTGTTTATCTGAATTAGGCCTCCTCATTGGCCTTGGATAGGCCAACTTTTCTCAAATTACTCCTGGATGATACATAAGCCAAGAAGCTCTGCCTGCCTTATGATGTCATTGTATGTGGCTGTTTATGTTGTGAGGTCTTTTTTTGCATCTTTTACACTGTGCCCCAGCCAGGACATGGTGTGAGATATGATTTTTTTATTTTACTTCCTCCACCCTCGTGTTCACTTTTCCTTATCTATGTTGTATGTAACAGGTCTCTCTAGTAAAATTGGGGGAGTGGTGGCGCAGAGGTTAGTTAGAGAAGGTGGGCCTGTGATCGGAAGATCGCCGGTTCACGCCCCAGTACCGACAACATCAAAAATGTGGGTGGGGTAGGTGAAGCACCCACACTTGCCCCCACCCTCATTCGCCCCACTCTGGGCCCATGAGAAAGGCCCTTAACCCCCATCTGTTCCCTAAACAGGTCTCTCTTGAAAACGAGTTCTCATGGCTCAATGAGACTACCTGGATAAATAAAGGGTACATGAAAATTAGTACATGAGGCTCAATGGGAACTAACCTGAATAAATAAAAGTTGAATAAATGATAATTTACATTTTACATAATGTCCTAACTTTCTGGGGGAAATGGCTTGTATTTATTTATTTTTTCTCATTAAACCTGAGGGTATTCGGAAAACTCCCAGGGCTTCAGTCGTGAATGTTCAGGCCTGATGACACCTAATGGATAGGAGGTAGATTTTATGAACTGCCAGCTGAAATGAGAACAAACATGTATGAGGAAACTGCTGTGAAAAACAACTTTGAGAGCCATGAGAGCCAATGAGAGCCAAAACACAGCGGTCTAGATTTTACCGCTGGCACCCGAACACAATAGTCTGAAGACCTTTCCTTTATGTGATCTGGAGGTTACACGGCAGTGGAGAAGCACAGTCTCTTTTGGCTGCCACCTCACTGGTCAGGGACTCAAACAAGTCCCTTTTGGCCAATTATTCATCTTCTCCTCATCTTCGAATTGAACCCAGCTCAGGATCATCCACACAAATGTATTCATGGGTTTCTCTCCATGGAATCAGATTCAAATACTCTATGTCATAAAAAAAAACAGTGCCACAGTGAGAGTAGTGTTTTGTCGAGCGAATGAGTTTCTGATTTACATAGATTACAACGCGGTGCTACTTGACATTCATATAATAGTGTTAACATTAAGCCTTCTCTACGTAGCTGGTTGCTCATACTGAAATCTCAGATCCCCGCTGCACTCGGAGCAGATTTGATGTGTTTGTTTCGAGCACACGCTGTAAGGTTGAAGGACATAATAAATGGTGGCGAGATTGATCCTACGATTGTCTTCAGCTCCAACTATTCAGCACTTCACACAGTCCGCCGGCTTTGTTTTGAAGGACGGTGTCAGAAATGACAACCCCTTTCTTTGTTGGGAGGACAAAAACAACCTTCACGTTAATATCTTTCAGCGCTTAAAAAAAGAAGAAGATAAAATGAAAGAACACGCAGTTACAAAAATAAACAAGAAGTAGGAATGCATATTACCCATTCACCAAAGTTCATGCTCATTAACCCAGGTATAAATCCAACAATGTTCAGTCAGGTCATCTGGATGGTTTCTTTTGTTGCTGAGACGTTTCGTCCTTCATACGAAGGACTTCTTCAGTCTGAGGAGCTACCAAACCAAACTGAATCCCACAAACAGCACACTCCCAGAGTGGAAATAAAACAGTTTGCTGGTGATAAGATGGTCTCCGGGGCCCGCCCTCTCCCATGTCAACTCATCTAAGGCCGCCATGCCAAAGTGGTTCGAAACACCAAAGTCCTGATGACCTGACTGAAGATTATTGGATATATATCTGGATTAATGAGCATGAACTTTGGTGTTTTGAACCACTTTGGCATGGCTGCCTTAGATGAGTTGATGGGGGAGAGGGCGGGCCCTGGAGGCCATCTTATCACCAGCAAACTGTTTTTTGTTTTCCCACTCTGGGAGTGAGCTGTTTGTGGGATTCATTTTGGCTCCTCAGACTGAAGAAGTCCTTTGGATAAAGGACGAAACGTCTCGGCAACAAAAGAAACCATCCAGATGGCCTGACTGAACATTGTTGCATATGACCCGTTGCTTTGCTTGCCAAAGGTTTTAATATGTTATCCGTTAATGCTCACAGTATGTAATGGGGTGACCGAGCCTACTCATGAGGTGTTTTGCTAACACACACACACTTAGACAGTTCTTTCTGCAGTGGGTCATAACTGTTGAATAAACCGACTCAGGCCTCCGAGAATTTTCTTGAAGGATTGGACTTTAGTGTTTTTTGTAGTTCAGGAAAAACAAACAAAATTCCTCGCAATTTATTTTAAAATATTCATGACTTTGTTCATCAAATTGCACTTTTTAAGCAAAACTAATGGCGGGCACGCCTGAGAGGTTGGAAAGCATTACAAGAATATACTTTGAAAAGGGAGAAGGGCGCGTTCGCAGATACTGTAGCAATTACCGTGGTGAGGAGGAAATGGGGTGAAAGAAGATTACGAAGCAAATCCCTCTACAGTGGACCTGAGAAGCTGATGATATACAGCTGACGTAACCAAATGATACAGAGCTCTAATTATACTTTCATCAGGAGGGAAGGAGGTTTTGAGGGATGTTTAGAGGCTCGCTTCATTTTATCCTGTCGATTCATCCATCAATCCATCTATCCGTGGAATTTTTCTCAATCGAACGCAGAGCGAACATGTTTCTGCTCATTTCTCTGTGCATTTGTCTGTACTGCTAAAATATCTCATGAAACACTGGACAGATTTTAATGAAACTTTCAGAAAGATTAGATAAACATCTGCAACTGATTTAACATTTGAAGTTAACAGAGTTCAAGATGGCCGCCAAAGCCTTCTGGCTTTATAAAACACAAACATCACTTTAAATCAGCCGTTTTTATATACATGGAGGTACAATATGATGTGGTAATAGCTTAGTGTTGTC
Organism: Nematolebias whitei; assembly: GCF_014905685.2. NCBI lineage: Eukaryota > Metazoa > Chordata > Actinopteri > Cyprinodontiformes > Rivulidae > Nematolebias > Nematolebias whitei. The sequence continues at coordinate 27,767,106 of NC_056516.1, forward strand.
CCCAACACATAGTTTGAGCACAACACCTTAAATTTTAGCTTTTGGAGTTAACCCTGTCAGCGTCAGCAAGAACCATAGAATGGATTTTATTTAAACTTTCAGGAAAGTATATTTGGATGATCGTCTACTACTTGATAACTTTTAGAGTCTCCCCATTAAAAGTTGGTGTTCCTTCTGAAGTCCACGACCATCTCCATCCCCTCCTCCTATATGTACTGTAACATTTGTGAGCCTAATAACTTGGAAAATAAGCAAAGGGAGAACTCTTCCTCCAACAGCTGATCTCTGCAACAGAAAAGTGGGCATGGCCGAGAGCGCTGGCAGGTGGCAGAGAGCTGAAATCATGACATGCTGTGCTCTTTTAGAGCGTTTAGAGTTTAGAAACATTGTTTAGAATATTGCAAGAGTGTGGGAAGGGTTTAAAACGCA
>NC_056516.1:27767934-27794069 GCF_014905685.2 Nematolebias whitei
ATATACATATATATACATATACTAAAATAAACTACTACTTACTACTAGTCCTACTTTGGGATTTTTCACTTATCCCGGGGCTTCTGGGTACAGATCCCCCACAATAAACGAGGGACTACTGTATATACGTGCGTGTGTGTGTGTGTGTGTGTGTGTGTAAACCAGCCACAGTCATTTGATGTAAATATGTTTTCTAGTTTTTAATATTGCTTACAAGTATACAGTAATTTACTTAAATGAATGGGGATAGTCAGTGCAATAGCCGAAGATTAATCTATTATGGCCAAGGCCACCATTGGTCACCCCCTGGCTCCGTACCTGGCAGTGCATAAAGTTGTTCCCTTCACTTTCCAAGATCCATCACTCTGTACTACCTCATACAAGAACAAAAAACAAAACAAAAAAATAAACCTCTCTTCTTATACTCAGTGTAACTCTTACCCACTTGAATATCTTGCATCAAAAACATTGTTTAACCAGGAAAAACACTTTGTTTTTTAAAAACTACAAACATTCACTATTCAAACCCTTCAGCGACAGGGGACATCGGCACACCACTTGTTCCTCCCAGCATTCATTGCCGCAATAAGTAACACTCCAGCTAACTCAGCCCACATTATAAATCATTTACATACATGCCATCTATCCATCTATCAGTGACCTTTTCAATTTGTCAGAATATGAAATCGGATCCGTCATAAAATGTCAAATAACATGTAATGGCTCAATCAGGCTTCCTGAAAACATGACATCCACTATGGCGATGCTTCATTACGTGTCCCCGCACACACCAACAACACAGCAGTGTTCGCCCTGCGGCTCCCCCCCCCGCGCGCAGACAACACCGTCCTCAAACCTTCTGTCATCAGTGTGAGCAACTCATACATAAACATGAGCGACAATAAACAGAAGTGCTGTTTGTGAGCTGTTTAAACAGGGAGCCAGGCAGGCTGACACTCCTCGCTGGGGGGGGGGGACCCAACGGCGCACACAAAATATACTGGAACACCTCCAACGTGCGCATCCTTCGTCTGGTGCATAGCATCCATACGGGGCGAAGTGATTGTTTTTACAGTCACTTCATTTCACACTTTGTTCGGTTATTGGATGGCTTTTCGCCTTCAGCGGGATCATAATTATGTGCTGCTGCGTGTGCCGGCGTGCTGACCTCTTCAGCGACACCAGGCCTGCTTAGTATTCTGCTCTGAAACTGGCTTTCTGTGGCCAATCATCTCACACTTGTACGCTTTCAGCACACACACACACACACACACACACAGATGGATATAAATGGCACCATGCTGCTACATAATTTCCCTGCGAGTTCAAAGGCAGAGTTAATCAACCCTGATCAATGTTCATTTTACAGGCACAGAGATAAAATGTTAATGCTACATATAATATAGGCCAAAAATGAGAAGCCTCTCTTTTTTTTTTTTGTCTTTTGACAGATAGTGTCACGGTGCTGATTAAGTCTGTCAGAGTTCCTGACCCGAAGAAGGCTTGGGGGAAGATAGGTTCTCAAATGATATTAGTGAGGTGTACACGGGAAGGGGAAGCCTCCAGTTATCATGGCCACAGGTCAGTCACTGAACGGCTGCTTCTTCAAGAAAATTAAACCATGCTGTGGTCATTATACGCCAGAATACATGGATTCAGTAGCTCTGATGTCAGAGTTCAGCTGAATTGTCTCAGATAAAGAGCAACACCGAGGTCAGTGGTGAGTCGTTGAGTAGATGTGACATTCTAGCGTGGAACTGAAGTCCAAAAATCAAGGATCATCCAAGATAATCCAGGTACAACATCCAACAAAGTTCAATCAGGTCATCTGGATGTTTCTTTTTGAGATGCTTTGTCCTCCATCCAAAGGACTTCATCAATGTGAGGAGCCACAAATAAATTGTGTCCCATAAGCAGCACAGTTTTCTAGTGATAAGATGATTTCTGGGGCCCACCCTCTCTAATGTAGCCAGAGCCAAAGTGGTTCAAAATATCAAGGTTCATGCTCAATGAACATCATCATCAAGAGTAAGGCCTAGTATAGTATAGTATCTGAAAGTACTTCATGGACAAATCTCAATGTCTTGACGTCAAATGCGTATGTAATGTTTATAAATGTGCTTTCTGGTGGAGTTTTTTGATTTCTCAAATTGAGTCCTGATAGGACAAGATGTGAAGAGATCTTTTTTGGATTACCACTATCCATCCTCATGGTCTTGTCCCCTTTTCTATCTAAAAAGTATTCTGATAAAGAATAAGAGGCCGCGCTCTTGTAGCAGCAGCAACGTGCACTCGGTCCATCTTTCGGACGACTGTACGAACATAATCTCACTGTATCCGGTACAATGATAATAAAGCTCATTCTGATTCAATAATCCAGATTTAAAAATACATATATATATACTATGGGAGTGTGCTGCTTGTGGGACAGTTTGTTTGTGGGCTCCTCAGATTGATGAAGTCCTTTGGATGAAGGACAAAACATCTCAACAAAAGAAACCATCCAGATGACCTAACTGAACTTTGTTGGAAGTACAAAAAATCTTACGCTACATGCAAATGCCTTTTTTTTTTTTAGCTCAGTACATTTTGTAACATAACGGCTTGTGTGATCAGAAAGTGGCATACCTTGACCTTGAATGGTTTTGGTTTCCTTAACTGGTTTTCTACTTGCCGTCTGGGGTTGCATTTCCTCTTGCGTCCACGTCCTGGGAGGTTAACATTCCTATGAAACTTATACTTTTTAATATTAGCAGCTGTGGTCAGAGAAACGTCTTTACCTTTAACATAAACATTTATAATCTGCTTCTTGTTGACATTTTGGGCATCATCTTCATTTTCTACGTGCAGTAACTCTATCCTCCATCATTCACAAATGTGTTTTTCCTTATTCACAGCTTTATGTTGCAAGTTGCTGTACGTTGAGAAAACGTGTCCTTTCTGTACAATGAATCATTCCAAGTACAATTTAAAAAAAATATGCCTTTATGAATAAACTGGGAGCGTTTTCTGTAACAAAAATATCTTGAAACTGCTGTTAGACGAAGTAGGAGCTGCTTAAAAAGCAATAAAATCAGGCAGGTGGCATCGAGAAGCAGATGAGACGAGGAACAGATGGACGTTGTGGGGCTCCTGTAGTCAGAGAGCACAGCGGGAGGCAAGTTTGAAAGTTTATGAGTAACCTAAAAAAAATATAATAATCTGCCTAAACCGAAATAAAAGCTTTATGCACAGCTCATTTATCCACATACGCCAGTTTAAACTCCACATGTTGAACAGATATTCCAACTTGTTTAAATAAAGCACTCATTGTCTACTTTGAGAATGTTATTACTTTTATTAATTATCATCATCATCATCATCATGAACACTATTCTTCAAGTTTAGCTGTGTAACAAACTTTTCTTGGCCGTCAAAATATGTTGAAATATCATTTTTGCTCGAGACAAAACCTAAAAACAAGAACGTAGAGAAAAAGCAGAAGAATAAAATACAACATGACAGAACGTAACCTAAAAACAACAAAGTCAAATTTATTTCCTACAAAATCATCTCATCTGAACAGAGAGAAATTCCTACTAGAATATACTGATTAAACATATAAACTTACTGCGTGTGCGTGTGTTCAGCCAGTATTAACTGGCCCTAGTTAACACTACATGCCAAAATGCACACTCAGTTTGTACCGCTGCAGGTGTGTGTGTGTGTGTGTGTGTGTGTGTGTGTGTGTGTGTGTGTCGTCCCTTTCTTGGCAATAAGAACATAATACATGGAGTGCAAGCGATTCTCTCAAACCCATAGTGACAAAAAGGAAAAACACCGAAGGCTTCCGGATGTAAACGCCGATTTGAAATGCTGATTTGAAACAGACAGTCGCTGTTCGAGTAACACAAGGCCATGCCACGTGCGCCCCGTAAAACCTGATTTGTTTTTAGCATATAGTTGCATAAAGGTTACCATAACCTCAAAGTAAAAACAACAACGCCGACGTTTTCCCCTAAACGTCATGTCTGCTTTAGTAAAATCTCGTTTGCTAAATTTACGAAGCAGGCAAAATAGCTAAAGCAGCTACGTTAATAAGGGACTGACAATATGAAAAGTGCATTCTTTTTGCTTTTACTTAAAAATGGGGAGATTTCCTTTCAAGTTAATGAAACAGCTCGGCATAAATATTCCCATTTATCCAAAAAGTGGCAAGGAAATCTTGAATGGTTCATCGAAATGACGCATAAATCCAAATTTTATGAATAAAGAGTTGTTTAAGTGTTTTGTCACAGTACCTCAACAAATGTCTCCAAGAATCCCAGGGAAAATATGAAAAAGCTTCTTAAAGTCATACTGTGTTCCTGTTCTTTGTTAGTCCCCTTGGGAAGTGATTAAATGCAAATGTAAGAAACATTTTCAACGTTTTGTTTCTTTTCGGCTACTAACTGTCAACCAACCGCTGTTCAAGTACGAGTTCAAGTATCCAAACAAGCTGCTGCTGATAGAGCCGTACGGTGAAGCTTAGAGGAAAAATTAACACATGAAAGGACAGACTGGATGTTGACAAAAGGCTAATGGACAAACAAAACCACAAACAGAAAAGTGAACAGAATCAGCATTGATGAGCGTCTCCCATAATCACCTCCATTACTCCATCCCATTGTTCCATCTTCATCTAAAACAGTGCGCCCTTCCTTTATTTTGCTACAATTATGGTTGTAAACATCTTGTTCCTTAAACAGCAGCCCCTTGACGAGGAACCAAAGCATTTTACTCTAAAATCTCTAAATTTACGATATGAACACATCTGATGTGTTAGTTGAGTACATTAACTAATAAATGTAATTATGATTTAATCTAATCATGAGAAATTGAAGGTGCTTCCAACCAAGGTGGTTCCAAACCATGGTCCTTGAGGAACACCATCCTGCATGTTTGAGTCGTTTCCCTGCTTTGACACACCTGATTTGAATGAATTGGTGATAACAGCCTTTAGCAGAACTTGAGGAAGTAATCAAATCACTGAATCAGGTGTGTTGGGGCAGGGGAACAACTAAAACATTCAGGACGGTGTTCCTCAAGGACCAGGGTTGGGAACCTCTGTATTCTTCAGATCCGAGGTCCGTTTTAAACTTAATTTCACCTGTTGTACATTTTGCACACTAAAGAGTTGTTCTTTTATATTATTAGCTCATTTTTTAAAAATGACCATTTCTTTTTGGTCAAAAAGGATGTTATGATCATTTATTTTGCAATAAATTATAAACTAAACATGAGACAATGAACTATTAGTATTTTCTGTATATCTGGGCACTGAAATGTCAAAACTGTTCCAATCAAATACACTTCCAACTAAAACATCTGTAATGTGTCAGCAGAGCCATTAGGAACGTAAACGTAGTGTACAGAAAAACAACCGAGCTATATTTAAGAAATGATTGATGTTAGGACAACCGGACATGGGCATGCATTTGTCGGAACAGACATTTACAGAAACACTGAGGATTCAGACACTTATTGCATGAGAACCAGAGAAGTTTGCGCAACATCTGCCGGACGCTTCGGTAACAATTAGAGATGACAAAACGGAAAAGCACAGGTTAGCAGGCACTGAGGGGAATACTTCTCACTCACGTCTTTTGGATAAGCATAGAAAAATAACTATTTATCTTCATCTCTTTTAGCTAAAGTTTCTCCTTTATTTTGTTTTTATTCTACTTTTATTCTATTCTCCTCAAAAAACACTTTTATTTTTAGGGTTTTCCAGTAACTAAGGCAGCAAGGTTGGAGAAGTAATGGCCAACATGACCAGTAACAATCAGAGGGACTTTAAACTCACTATGGTGACTGTTCTGAAAAATAATAATAGTAATTTGATAACTACAAGCCAAAAAGTTTGTGAGATTTTTACTGTGTTTATGAAGTGGATGATGGATTTGAAAGCAAAACTAAAATATTTTACCAACTTCTTATAGTTTTCAGTATTATTGAAGGTGTAATGTAACAGCTCCCATCTATATTAAAGGCAACGTGTTTTCCAAATTTTGTAAAAGTTGCTAAAATGCTACATAGAGGTAACCTAACCGACTCTCCACTATATGAGATCAACGAATCTCTGTAAACTGCAAACATAGAGAAAGTTTTTTTACAGTTCAAACTCAAACATTTGATCCTTTCGGTAAAATGTAAGCTTTCGCTCCCAAGTCTCTCTATAAAACTTTGAAACCGAAACAGACATAAAGAAAACGAAACGTTACGCTGACGACCTATGAACGAATACAAAACACAAGGAGGGCCCAGAAGAGGGAACAAAAGTAAACCATGCCAAAAGAAGAACCTCCTTTCCCAAACCGTTGGACAGGTAAAACATGATGTGTCACATGCTGTGAAACAGGCAGGTTGGTGTGCAACACGTGCGACCCCTGAGGACTGAGAAACTGAGCATTCATCACGTTTACGTCGTCGTGCGGGGACGGACGCACCCTTTGAGTCTCACGCACATACTGTAGAATGCTATTACACAAATGCCCACGCCCTCCCCTCCCCAGTTTGTTGTACCACTTCTGTTAGCAGACTTCTATCAATGCAACAAGTCCCGTTAGGAACACACACAAAAAAAAAAAAAAAAAAAAAAAAAAAACTCAAATAGACTAATTTTTATAGTACCATTTCCATTAAAAAGCATCATTTACCTTTACAAAATAATAAGAAAAGTGTAGCAAATTGCATTTTTGTATGAATACACCATCATTGTTCTCATTATTACCATTATATTTATAATTATTATTAATATAAATGTCAAGCAGGTTAATAAATGGTTGTTCTAAGAGGCAAGCAGCCAGGCACATAGCTAGTTTCATGGCACCGAGGAGGGTAGAAAACAACTGTTTTAATCCAAATGGATGTGGAGAACACTTCAGTCTGGAGTAGGATCCATTTGATCCGTTTAAACTGGCTTTAAGCAGTTTCAGAAAGTCCGAGTCGAATCGAGCTCGGCTAATCGTCGGTCACCACGCAGACACGGTGGTTTTGCATTGATCCAGAAGCTTTGTCAAGTTTGAGAAACAGCACGACCCAAGTGAACGAGCTGATCCACTTTGTACCGAATGCACTGCACCTCCAGCCCTTTGCGGTTTCAAATAAACCATGTAAGTGTTTTTGATCCATTTGCACAAAGAGGATACTCTAAGAACATTTAAAAATAAAATAAAGAGCAGTTCTAGCCAGATCAGATCTGGTTTTGCCTAAATAAACCAGTCTGAATGATACACCAGACTGGAATGAGTTTGTTAGCATGACGAAACCTACGCAGCCGTGTTTAAATTTTTGTTGTTGTTGAGTTTTTTGTTGTTTTTGCTCTGCTGTATGGTGGCTGGGAGAGGCCACGTCATCTTTCAGTCCAGTCCTCTTCTATAGAAAGCACATAAAGTGGATGTTTATGAAAGGTGATTTCAGCTGGATGCCAGCACCCCGTTGACTTCTCTCCACCGAGCTGTCGAGTGGCCGTTACTCAAGAGAGGCTGTTTCTCCGGCCGGCCTCTGCTGCAAGTTCAGCTGCAAACATTTTCTATTTTTGACCATTTGACAGCTTCCAGCATAAGGATGCGTTCAATTTAGTGCCCAGGCTCATTCAGAAACGAGCTAATCTCCTTGAACTTTAGAGCTCATTCATCCAATAACATGTTTTTAATGGTTTGAGTCAAAGATGTTTAGTTTCCATCGGGGAGTCCATCTAACTTATTAGACTCTGCTACAGTCAAGATCTCTGTAGGTTTAGAGATCTCATCACTGACATCTGATACAGTTTTGCCTCTCAGTTCCTTGTTTCCACCCTTTACTTCCTTTTCAGCACCTGTTTTAAAGTTGCTGGTTTCACTGGCGATACTTTCCTTCTCTTGGTCGTCCTGACATGTTTCTATGACTTCCTCACCGTTACCCGTGACCTCTCCATCTTTTTGTTCGTCGTCTGTCGCACGTGGACAGTCGTGCTCAGGTGTCACCGTGGCATTCGGAGTCTTGCCGCCCCGCGAATGACCCTTCTGCTGCGGCGTTTTGTCTGCGTGCCGATGTAAGCCCCTCTGTATGTGCGTGGTGAAGTCGTAACGATCCACGCACACATGAAGGCAGAAACCGCATTGGTACGGGGCCTTGTCGCCATGGCAGCTCATGTGCAGGGCATACATGACCTCATCCAGGAAATAGATCCCGCAGTGGACGCAGTGATTGGTCAGGTCGTTCTGCGTGGCTGCGTCCACCTTCGTGAAACTTGACGGAGCACTTGATTGACGTCTTATCGCATCATCTTGCACTTCCTTCCCTGCGTTCTCACCTAGGTTCCCTCCTTCATCTGTCATCTCCTCCTCCTCCTCCTCTTTCTCTTCTTTACAGCTCCCCGTTAGCCTCTCGGTTAGAGGCGACCCCAGTCGTCTCCTCTCAGCGCCGTTAGTTGACATGTGCGTGTCGGCAACGCTTGGATCTCTTTGCCGTATCGCAAGGTCCAAAGGAACCTCGTTTTCTGACGAGGCTGTGGAGTTCTGGGTGTGATGAGGAGGGGGGTAGGCAGGGGCTGGAGGAGGTGGGAGGGGAGAGTAGGGAGAGGCACAGTAAGGCACCGTGTAGCTTTGCTGATGATACTGTACAGGAGTCACCATTGTGCCCAGATGGTGGGCGTTATTACTGAGGCCACCTGGGCTGCTGAGATTACTGATGCTCCCAGGGACCCCGGAGGTGGCTGCCATCTTATATTTGGTCCAGAATCGGAGCCAGTCGGACTCGGGTGTCAGATCCGGTGAGATAGTTAAAGGGAGGGGTAACGAGAAAAGTGGATACTGATATTTCTCAATGGGTGACCCTGGAGGTGAGTAACTAGAAGGTTTCGATGGACGCATGTACTTTTCGATTGGGCTGCCTCTTTCTGAGCTCGCTCCCCCCTTTCCTCCCTCAACTTTTGATGTTACCCCTACCTCGGAGATGGCCCCGTTGCTCTCGGCAACCATAGCTGGGGGAGGATGAGTCGGGAGGAGGAGAGGAGGCATGCGTCTGTGTATCTCCAGCGTTTGGTTTGCTAAGAAGGCTTGAGTGGATCGGGGCGAGCGGGAGCGAGGGGACGGCTGTTGGTTTTTTACCGACGAGCAGCTTCTGTCCGTCTCCTCCCCGTTCATGCGCTCGTCGCTGGCGATTCGCTGCTGCTTGGGGGTGGGGTTTTCCGATGAGAGTGGATCTGGGTTGAGGCGTTTTCGGGTTCTTCGGCGGATGATTTGCTCTCCGTTGTTCTGCTTGATGATGTTTAACGGCCTCGGTGTCTATAAGAAGAAAGGAAACAAGTAGAAGTTTAGACAAAAAAAAAAAAGAAAAAAAAAAGAGTTATTACACAATTTCTCCTCTTCTGCTTTATTACACTAACAAAGCTGGTGACTTCATAAATGTCAAGTGAACATATCCCAGAATTACTTGGCGATGATGAAACTTAATGAATAAGTGGTTTCGTTGATTAAGTAACCACTCTGAACACACAAATGGCATAATCAAGCCTGGATTAAAAAAAAAAAAAAAACAAGTCAACGTTTTTTGAGTAATCAGGCAACTTAAAAAATCCTTTCTGCCCTTAAATTAGCACACGCCAATACACTGATTGCCTCAACATAAAGTGTCTTTATATTTAGCAGAAAAATCAAAATCTAAACAGTTTTAACAGAATCAAGAAAATAAAACTTTAAGATACATGTAAAATGTTTTAATTCACACAGGTTTGGCTACCAGTGATCTGCTACAATGAGCACCACAGTAGCACGAGCACCACCCCGCATGGATGTACTCTTTGCCCCAACCACAAGGGGGAGCACTTGCATCTTATGTAAATTATTTGTGCCCTGACGAGACAAGTTCAGTTCTACAACATAAAAATCTCACACAAAAGTTGGAGGAAGGTCCGAACTGTCAGAAAAACTGTAGTGTTTCACTTCAAAATGAGAACAGTTCAGTTTTAAAGAGTCGTAGATGCACAATTAGACCCACAGAACAAAGTGTTTGGTAATTAGCTCATTTCAGTGGTTAAAAACATAAATTAAACTAAAATCAGTAGTAGAAATCTAAATGTGGACCCTTATTAAAATAAACTTCAACGGCTTTTCAAACATTTTCAAATAATTTAGATAAATAACTTTCATACTGGGAGGTTAAAATCATCAGGCAGTAATGTTCCTGGATATGAGTTAAAACGTTCAAATGTCTGATTAATTTTGTGCAAATTTTGCTTCTCCAGAATTTACTTACATTTTATTGAACATGTTACGTTAATGTACATTTATATTTAAATATAAAAATAAAGGGGGAAAAAGGAAGAAGCTTGAAAAGGGATTCCCAGCATGCCTCTTTGTTTATAGTATAACTTGTAGAAATCCCTGAAATTATAGCTGATAATAGCAGCCATTTAAAGCACAATTGTGTAAACGTAGGAATTAATGAAAAAGTCGGCCACTAATGATTTTTATACACAATTCAGAACCAGTATCATAAACATGTTACACCAAGAGTGACAGCTTAAAACACTGGCACATTAACATCGCTGACATTCCTCTACAGTTTTCAGAGTTTGTCCTCTTTTGTTTTTGAGCAGTTAACAAAAAGGTGAGAGAAATCACAACTGGGAAATGGGGAACAAAGGAAGAAGAAGAGGTGAGACGAAGGTCGGGAACAAAAAGGGAAAAGAAAACTTCCAAACTACCGTACGCGCTCATCTTTAGAAAAATGTGAACACGTTGTTGCTGGAAGTTGCCAAAAACAATTCAGGAAGAGGAAGTCGGTCAAAGCAGGAACATTTCAAAAATGAAATAAATGTTTCTTTTCCCTCCATATTTGTTCTTTAATTAGGCAACTTGATGTTTATGTAATAAGTACACTCATTTTTCTGTATAATCTTGTACACACAACCTGCTCAGATAAAAAAGGCTGTTTAGATTTGTGTATTTTTATGACAAAAGTGATGGTTTGGTCTATTACCTGGGCCAACGTGCTGCATAATTCTTATCCGTTTTAACTTGTATCGTATGTCGCTCCATCTGTTTCTGAGTGTTTAATTCAGCATTTTCTCCAAATCTTTTCGTCTCACTTCATGTGATGGTCTCCTTTCTCCTCCACTTTCATCCATCTTCCTATTCTTCCCTTCTCTTCTGCCATTTTATTCATAACTCTCCCTTCCCCTCTCGGACTCTCAAGTGTTTTACTAGCTGCTATCCTCTCTAATAATGTGTGTAGAGCGTATAAAACTTTTATTATGGGATATAAAATATGGTTGTCGTGAAGACTGCCAAGAGTGGAGGGAGTGGGAACGTGATTGGAGCGTCAGATGAGATGAACGGGTTGAACCAAGGACGTATACGGGGCAGGAAGGAGGAAACGGTGCTGTAGCTTGAATCTTTGTAAATTCCTTCAGTAGCTAACCCTTTAAAGTGTTGAAACATGGTCACCCCTCTGACTCATTTATTCAAAGTTTGATTTATTACATTTAAACATTTACTTTAAAAGTTTTACAAGCTGAGCTGGAAAAAAAATAGTGCAAACACGACTCATGCAACACAAAAGTCGTGCATAATTAATATTTATACATAATTAGGTTGAACACCTTGAGAACATGTCTGAATGAGCGTGATATTCTCAAGTCAACAAAATACCAGCCTGGGTCTTTATCTCTGCTGCACTTTGCTCAGTCTAATTAAATTTGGGATCTCCGTCGACTTTCCCCAGGCTAGGATGGTAACCTCGATTCATTCGATCATATTCCTCACTCCACGGGACGGGCTCGCTGCGTGAGCCGAACAGTTCTGGAACACCCAGCACCTGCCAAATTAACCACTTTTTTTTCTTCCCCCCACTCCACACAATAATACATTTTCACAGTGGGATTCACAGAACACAGAAGTAGTACATTCTCCACATTTTCATTTGCATCATATGCTAATTGACCACACAGGATGAATGATGATTAGTGGATGAAGTGTGTTGGTTCTGGAACACAGCGGTCCATAACGTGGCAGAAGAACAACCTTTACTTTATGAGTTTAATACGAGTGGATCGGAGTTGAGCCCTTTAGTTTATTAACTAAAATGATTTTTATTACTCAGTCAAACACATTTCCTCACTTGCTGATATTACAAGCGTTTTTAAAAGAATGGATGTTTTTCTTGTATTTGTTTATAGATGCTTTGCTTCTAATCTGTGATGCTTTCTCAAATCGAACAGAAAAGCGGTGTCAAAAGCTTTAAAACTGCAGCGAGTTCAACTCGCATGCAAATCACTCTCCAGGGCCTTCCTGCTGGGGTTTGTTAGATCAGATGTTCCCAAATATTTCAGCTTCTGGACCACAAAATAACAGTGACATAGAGTTGAGAGACCCCAGATACAGCTGCTGTGCACAGACATTGCTCAAAAGTCAAACAATTATACTTTTTTCTTCTTCTTCTTTTGTCTGCTTCCATCTTCAGGGGTTGCTACAACATACTAAGTCACACAAAGACCTGGCAATTATTTTTACGCTGGATGCCCTTCCTGACACAACCACAGACCACTGAGCTACTACAGCCCTCTGTGTGGAGCAGAGAGCTGCTATCCGGGGCACTCTGGGCCTTGCTCAAGGGCCCAGAGTGGGGCAAATGAAGGTGGAGGCAGGCGTGGGTGCTTCCCCTATAACACCCACATTTTGATGTTGTAGGTCCAGGGAGTTGAACCGGCGACCTTCCCCACTCCCCTATATTATATATATATATAATTTCAATCCTTCATAATAAACAATGATATTAACACAAAAACAAAAAACTCTCAAAATCTGTTATTTTATCTATGGATCATAGATGTTTATGTTTCATAACATAAAGAATTATTCTATTAGTAGTTCATTTTATATTTGATCTGTTTCAATCAGCTCAAGACCCGTCGTCTAACATCTCGCAACCCCAACAATGGGAACAACTAGAATAGAGCCTTGTTTGGCCTAGTCAATGGGATTAACCTGTCTAAATAAAGTCAGAATGAAAATAAAATAAATTTTAAAAAGTCTACATTAAAAAATAAAATCAAATCTGTTAGGATCTACCCCAGGGCTATTCAACAAAACTGCTCAGGGGGCCACAGTTTCTGAAAGCCAGCAGCTCAGGAGCTGGACATTCAGCAATTAAAGTCATTATGTAAATAAACAGAGTTTACAATGATCTGTTACTTTTTTAATTTGTTTATTTTATTGTATTGAATCATAAATGCAATACACCTAACCCAAAAGCCAAACCCAGAACTCCACCCCCCACAATTTTTTTTTTTCTTAATGAAGTCATTGGTGGGCCGGATTGAAGTCAGGCGCGGGGCCACCAGTTGAACAGCTCTGATCTACCCTGTCCAGGAAGACTGAGAATCTGCACCAGTACACAGGATTACAATACTTGTAACAATTAATTTATTCTATAAAAAGGTGAATAGTTAATAGTTTTTCAGTCCATCAATAAACTTCCTCATTCTGTAACCAAGGTCAGATTTTTCTTTTTCTTAATAATAATGCCAAAATGATTATGTATAGAAATGGCATCAGCTGCATCTATTCTCAGAGCTGCAAGTAAATAAGTAAATAAATAAAACAGATCAGAAAGTTTTACGTTTCTGTGACAATTTGTTGGTACTTTTAGGATAAATATTTTTACAAAAAGCAAAATAAAGTTTATTTTTCAGGATCAACATATTTTAAGTGATGACTAATATTTGAACAAATGTCTCAAAAGAAATCTTCAGAATGTAAATGAGCACTGAAAAGTGTTTGAGTGTCATTGTGAGTGAAATGGGAATATTTGACACTAAATCATCTGACAGAAAATATTTTAAATGATGCTAAATGTTTACTTTTATAAGTAACACTGAATTATACACTACCAGATTTTAGTGTTTAGTTATAACAATAAATGACTTTGCCACAAAATGTTTTCTCTTGCAAATAAATCGTGTAAAATCACAAACACGCTGCATATCATACAGTGGCATTCAGTGCTAAATGTTCATATAACTCTGTTCTTTCAGTTTGTCTAAGGCAGTCTATATTAAAACACAAAGTTGTTGAAACACTAAACCATTTTGTGCGTTTATGGCTTACCGAATGTAGTTTTTGGTATAAACCGCATGCGTTGCAGACGTAGCCCCCGTTAGCGTTTTTCCTCCACAGAGACGTCTTGGTGGTCAGGCAGTTGGCGCAGAAAACCCCACTACCTCTGCGCCGCTACGGAGACAGAACAACAGGCAACATTAGAAACTAAAGAGATTCATATTTAGACTTGCATCAAATATTAATATTAACTACAGTAGTCCCTCGATACTTTGTGGTTTGGCTTTTGCGGACTCACTGTTTTGCGGGTTTTCAACGTAAGATTGGACAAGACACACGATTGGCTGATTGATGAAAGGCAACCAACCAGAGCATTGTGCATGAGGGGTGGACTGGCCATCGGGAGCACTGGGACATTTCCCAGTGGCCTGGCTTGTTCAGTGATTGCCGAGGGGCTGGTCTAAAGGCTCGGTTCTGGTCGCGCTTGATTATTTTAAATAAACAAGTCATGCCGCTAGCTATGGTATCCACCTCAAGGAAGCTCCCTGAGCAGTAGCGATGGGGAAAGACAGACCCCACCCTGCCTCTCCTTTCTCTTTTTGAGGCTGTCACAGTAGAGTAGACACACACAACAGGCTGTGACATACAGCCTCAGGAGGGGTGGGGGGGTGGGGGTTGTCTTTCCCCATCGCTACTGCTCAGGGAGCTTCAGTGAGGTGGATACCTGAGTTTGCGGCATGGATTGTTTATTTAAAATAATCAAACGCGACCAGAACCGAGCCTTTGGTCCAGCCCCTCGACGATCACTGAGCGGGCCAGGCCACCGGGAAATGTCCCAGTACTCCCGATAGCCAGTCCGCCCACGTGGGGTGGCTCAGTAACCATAGCATCAGTCTGTCCGCTCTCTTTTGCAGTTCTTTTAGAGCGTTTAGAGTTTAAACATTGTTAAGAACACTGCAAGAGTGTGGGAATAGTTTATAAAGCCTTAAAATATATATAAACACTAAAATAAATATAACATCCCTACTTCGAGGATTTTCACCTATTGCAGGAGTGTCTGGAATGTAACTGCACGATAAGTGAGGGACTACTGTAATTCTTTAATAAAAAAAAGTCATGAACCAAAGGAATGGAAGGTTATACACAATGGGGAAAAAAGCTCTGACTGAAGCAATCAGTGGCCATATTGTCTTTCTAGAGCATGGTTAATAGAAAACCCTAAATAATCCTCCTTGAACTTTTTTTTTATCTAATTTCTTCCAACTGTTTGTGTTTGAAATATGAATATGCGAGACTCTTGAGAAACCGCAGGAGTTTTTGTCAAGTGCGACTTGAGCGACACGAGAAGAGATGAGTTCTGCTTTCACCTTGCGAGGGGGGGGGGGGGGGGGGGAGACCGTGCTGCTCTGAACCGAAGCTGGTGCTCTGCAGGCAAATGTTTGACTTTTACTGTATTAGTGCTCTCATATACAGACCTCTGCAGCTCCCGGTAAGGTGGCGCATACAGAAGCAGTGTGTTGAAAAAGGGGTGGGGTGGCGGCGGTAGTTGAAGGGGTAGGGGGGTGAAAAGGCCAATTGTTGTAGCAATGTGCTCCATCACAGTAATGAGCCAATCACAACGTTTCTCCATCCCATTAAGCCTCTGGCCCCACTCACCACCTTTATGACCCTGGGAGGACAGCACACCTCATCCTTCTCGGCAACTCAGTTTCTCCTCCTATTTGCATGTCTACCATCTCGTTCCTTTCTTTGATTAAAATGACGTTTCATTATTCTTTCGTTTCCTGACTGTATTTTCTCCTCTCTAAGTCTCAGCCAATGAGAAAATCCTTATTTCTTGCTTCCACGATGACAACACAAGTTATGTTAAAGCTTATTTATACTAAACTTTTGAAATGCAGCAACTATGCAAATATGTATTTAGCTGGTTTTCATGAATAAATCAGCAGTGTTATGTTGTCAACAGGTAGAGTTGAAGGTTGTGTCATGTATGACTGGAGATACTAACCAAACACACAACTTTAAGATACATTCAACACAAGTTACATTAAACATGTAGAAGAGAACAAGGACATTATACACCGGTCGGCAAATGTTTATACAGCAATCTACAACTACGGTCAAGCAAAGACCTTGTGCATCATTTGACCTTCGTTTGTGGTTGTGGTCTTGGAGCAGGGTGATGAAAGTGTATATGAGACTCCATCTAGTGATGATGCATACGTGTATCAAATTATCTTGAGAGGATCAGAAGTTACAGACTGGCCATGAGAAAGTTTATAGATGAACAGAGACTATACAGTAGCATGTCCATCTTCCAATGGGAGTAAAATACTTTTTTAAAAAGGGAAAGTGCCTCTTAAACCATTTTATTATTATTATTATTTTAAATTGTGTGCTCATTGTTTTGTTTTAAGTTATTTTTATTATTTATTCTGTCACTGGATTATTTTTCATCTCAAATCTACAGTTTACTTAATCATCTAAAACTCATCCACACAATCCATCATATTATTTTTGTCATCTATACTTGTGACTGTCTGCCAGGTCCTTCTGTGGACGACCACGTCCAGCCTTGACATATGAAATGTGCACTTCCTGTTCAAATAGTTGTGCTAATTACACAAACCACTAGCAGAGGAAGAAAACCATGATTTTAAGGAACACACCATTATGGAATATGTTATCAAATTATGTATAAATATGTTGTATCATTTGTCACTCGGGGATCAAAACGACAAAAATAAATTACCTAAAGTTCTTGTTTTCTTCCGATTACACAGTTGACTAACCCATATACTGTCACCAGCTGTTAGGATGGAGAGGAAAAACTATAAACCCCCTGAGTTCAATGTTGTGGTGCAGCTCACCCACAAAAAGAATGAATACAAATTTGTGCGTGATGGGAAAAGTCCCCAAATCTTCAGCTTGCAGACACTTATCTCCAGAGTATCACTCAGTTTCTTCTTTTACCTTTATCATAAACTTTTGCCTTTAGGGTTTCCTTTTGTCCGTGCTACCTTCCATTTGTTTTATGTTCATGACACAGCTGAGAGCAATGCATACCTTTTTTTTTTTTTTTTAACTCGGAACATCCAGTTCTACAAGGTAAAAACACAGAAGAATGCCTCGCTTCAATCAGGCCGTCTGTGGTCTCAAAGCTACAGATGGAGCCACCGCTAGTACCTCCACTGAGCATCTGCTTTGTGCTGCCGGCTAAAAGCATAAGAGCCCTGAAGGCCCAGCAGTGTTGAGGTAATTTTTGCAATCTAATGCACTGCAAAGATCACAGCACATTTAACCAGTTTATACTTCTTTTGGGAACCCACACATGCTGTATGGTACGAGCAACTTGATGTAAATACATCTACGAAACCTAATTGGGCATTTAACAAAGGAAGTGGCACAGGAAGATGCTTTAGAAATCCAATGTTGGAGGATTAGGCAATGCTTTCAAAATAGGAGTGTTTTTATTTTAACTCTGTCATAAATGCTTAGATTATTTAATAAGCTAACACAGTGGATCATCGTAATTGTGTTTATTTATTCTGGAAAAACCTCGTCTTTCAGTTATAACAAGAAAACATCCTGATTCTGTTGCTCGTAATAAACACCTGAGCTCATCTTACCAGAATTTCTATGGGACATCTGTTTTTGACGATCCGAGATCAGACAGAAGAACACCTACATGAGCAAACCCTCACAGGCTTTCAAGGCGTACAAACACACCATACGGTCGCCACATGTAGAGAGACAGAGCCAGGTGATTGATTGATGTACACTTCCTGTGTCTCTGTGTGTGTGCATGTGTGTGTCTAGTGTTGCAAGCCAAACAGTGTGTCTGTCATCAGAACTCAGTTTCCCTCCGAGTGCCCAAATCACTCACATATGGCCTCGCAGCTGCCCCTCATTGAAGCACACCTGAAAATATTTGCTTCCACTGACTAATGAAGGCATAAGTTAGATTTGGGGAGCAGGCCTCGATCCAAGAAGTTTGCTCTGGATTTCTGACTAATCAAACCCTATGCTCGAGTGATAGCATGGTGTGAGGGATCATGCATTAATTACACAGGAAAGTGCAAAAATAGTCCCTAAAACCTCCCACAAATGCACACCAAACTTTAAGCTCATGCATGTTCTCCAACTTCCTTTTCACCTATCAGCTGTTTGGCTTGATATGGTATATATAGAAATAAGAAAGTTCTATGTTGACGTACTGTTGATTGCTAAAGACTGTAGGTGTCTGTCTTGATCAGCAAAGTTTCCATACAGGGTACGCTGGTGCTTACAAACAAACCGTGTATGTTTAGTTGATTTATTACTCATACCTGGCCTCTCCCACTCACCTCAGCCTGCAGAAAAGGGCTGCCGTTAATTAGAGCTCCAAGTTTTAATGACATCTATTTATCTACGGCCTGTAATCGTTCATTTGGCACCAACATGACGCCCTCTGACAAACACACACAGCGGTAGCACACACTCAAAAAGATAAATATTCAACGGTCAGGAAATTCTCTTTCTAGGCACTGCAGCTCTTTATGCCAAAACAGAGCTGCCATGCAAATATAAGGACAGTTTTTAACGGGAAAAAAATAGCTGAAACATACAAAATATGTAATTTAAGCAGAATAGTAGAGTTACTTTATATTAATGGTTAAAAAAAAAAACAGCCACTAAGGAGAACAAGCCAGTGCATCTCTTGTGCTGGTCCCAAGTCTGGGTAAATGGTAAGGGTTGTGTCAGGAATGGGCATTGACGTAAAACACTTTTGCCAAAACTAATATGCAAGTTCATCTAAATGACACCATACTGGATCGGTCGAGGCCCTTGTTAACTACGGTGTTGTTGACAAACAGGGTGCTGGTGGAAATTGTGCTACTGTTGGTCGAAGATCACGTGGAGGGAAATGTGTCACGAGACAGAGGAAGAAGAGGAAAGTCAAGAAGTAGGACTGAGGGTGGAAACTCGAAATTTGGGGACAATGACAGGCAAAGGTAGAGAGCTGGCTGACATGATGCAGAGAAGGAAGGTAGATGTTTTATGTGTTCAAGAGACAAAGTGGAAGGGAAGCAAGTCTCTCTGTACTGGAGCAGGGCTAAAACTGTTTTACCATGGTGTGGATAAGAAGATAAATGGAGTAGGGATAATCCTGAAGGAGTTACCAAAGAATGTAGTAGAGGGGAAGAGTGTTAGATAGGGTGATGTATCCAAAGGTAGAAGAAGAAGGTCTGATGTTGAATGTTGCCTGTGGTTATGCTCCATACGTTGGGTGTGATGTAGAGGCGAATGATACATTTTGGAAGGATCTATCATATATGTCAAACTCAAGAGACGTGGGCCAATAAATGCATCATTTAGTATAGGCTTATCTTGCCAGCTGTCTAACTTCGAAGCCAGAAGGAAGGTTGGATCATTCTGTCATCATTGATTCTAATGTGGAAAGAGCAACAGAACGTCAAATGAGACAGATCAAACTTTTGTTGATGAACCTGCAACCAAGAAAAGATATCGGGTGTCTGACTCGAGTTAATGTATCAGCTGAAAGTGACCCGTGGCTCAGACTAAGTATTTAAATTTTGACTCCTTTTGGTAACTGAGCTCGACATCCCTAATCTAGATTAAGTGATAAGAGTTGATGCTTAAAGCTAGTTGTACTTTGTTTTGTGTGTTTTGTATGTAGATATATGTTGCAACTTCTGGTTGCATAAGCTTAGTCTTTGTTTGCCATGATCTTTTAAAAGTCTTATTTGTAACTGAGGTCCGCGTTTACAGCCATACCACCCTGAACACACCCGATCTCATCTGATCTCGAAAGCTAAACAGGTTCGGGCCTGGATAGTACTTGGATGGGAGACCGCCTGGGAATACCAGGTGCTGTAAGCTTTTGCACTTCTCACAAACCACACCAGGGTGTGCGTTGTTGAAGCCACAAGCCATTGTCAGTACTGGGGGCTAAGCACCCCAAAAGGTCAGATCGGTCAGATCCTAGACTCGCCCGTGGCCAAGTCACAACAGAAGTTGTCTCAGGGCACTGTACAGAAACATTCACATACATTATAAAAGCCAGTTAGTAAAAGTTATCTATCCAAGGAAGCCAGTAGATTGTGTTGAATCTTCACTTTGTCAGTCTCCTATCCTGAGCAAGCACAAAGGCAACAGTGGAAAGGAAGAACTCGCTTTTAACAGGGAGAAACCTCCAGCAGAACCAGTCTCAGGACGAGAGCATACATAATATGTACCACCTTAAAGACTAAATAAACAATACAAAATTAAAATAGAAAAGTCAGTTTTGCAGGTCAACACACCAAGAGTTAAGAGTACAATTTATTCAAATGAATGGTATGAAATAAACATTTATTGGTAGGCCTGTCGCGTTAAACAATAAATCAGTTGATCACATGATAAATGAAAAATACTGACCTCATTTTCATTTATCCGCTTTATCGTTTTTTTCTTGTCGCTCTCTTTCTACTGAAGACACTGGATGACAAAAAGCTCAACTCTGGTGCTCTTCACTGACCCCTCCCTTTTTCTTTTCACTTTAAAATCCATTGTAAGCATCTAAACTTGTTTTTGGATCGATAAAAGCAGCTAATCTGAGAAGCTACGCTATGAGCTATGTTAACAGGCCGACTTCGGGGTAAAAAAAAAAACCTCAAGTCTTGTCAAAACTCCAAAATTCACGGTTGAAAACCTGTGCCTTCGAGTAAAAAGTTTTTCCTCTGCAAAAAGAATCTGAAAACTTGTTTACTGATTTTTTTTTATTAAAAGCTTTATGTGAAATATGCTATGCTAAAGAGCTCAAATCACACCGAGCGTCCGCCATTTTGAGAACTGAAGAGAGACAGCCCGTGTCACGTCAAGTGGCCTCCCTCTCATTTTTCTTAAAGAGACACACTGCTCACTCCCTCACCTATACATCTTTCGATTCAAATAATCGTATACTGGTGGTCAAAAAAGGTACTACATGCTAAAGAAATTAAACATTTATTCTTAAATTGCAAACAATATTATAGTTTATCGCAATAATTTCTGAGACAATTAATTGCCCATCAAAATTTGTTATCGTGGCAGGCCTAATTATTGGTTTTATAACTTCCACAACCAATCAATTTGGTCAGTCCCTGCTTATAATGCACAAGCAGCTCTACAAGAATGTTGTTTTGTCCCTTGTGGCAACATATTTAGATTTATAGCAAAAATACATAAAAGTGGCTGCACGACATGACTGCTGCATGTTGGAATAAATATACTGTCTGAAAAAAAAAACTTGGCAATACAAGTATCAGTACTCTCATTTCATTCATTCATTCAGTTACACACCGAATTTAGGGTTTGTCTGCAGAACGTTTGTGACTCTCCAAAATAAATTATAAATTAATTTGGAATGTTTAATAAACATCAAACATATGGTGTGACCACATGGTTGCTGAACACTTCAGCTGAGTCCACTTTGAGATTTTCCTAAAGCCAGAATTTTTACAGATGTTGTACCAACTGTTGACACTGTTTGGTGGTTTGGATCTTCACAGGAGTGCTGCCTGGAATAGATAAGTATCAAAAACTTTAGGTTCTTTGCAATGCATTTTAGCATCTGCAAGCAACGTATGGTAACAACTGGTGGAGCAGCTTCATTTCAAATAATTTGGTGGAGCAAGGCTCGACTTTTTATCTGTATAAATAGTTCATTCTCTACATTAGGTAAGGTAAACAGAGGGGAAAAAATGGGCACTAGAGTCCAAAAAGTTATGAAGCAAAACATGAGGACAGAAAGAAAAGAAAAAGGGAAAGAAAGAAAAAGGCACACTGCAGTTGAAAATACTTTTAAAAAGAACGATTCTAAACAAAGTCCTTCTACAATGAAATTACATTTAATTCACTTAAAGGGAAACTCATCCCTGCTTTTAACATATAGATGTGTACACACAGTGGTGCACACACTGACTTGCATTAAATCAGCGATTATTTAATCAAGTTAGAGGAGTAGCTGGAGGAATTAACTGAATTCCATACTGCCAAGACCAATATCCTGTTCAATGGATCAGACATACACACTCAGTCTTACATACAGGTAGAAAAAAAAAAAAAGGAACAAACCCGTGTAGGAGGATACAGGGATGATTTCAGACAAAGATTACCAAATTAATCCTGTCTCTAATGTCCACACACACACGTGTGCTGCCAACCATCCACTCTTTGTGTTTCTGTGCATTGGTCTATGTCCGTTTGCGTGTCGTGCATACGGCTGCAGAAGGCTACTCTGGTGGTTTTGCTCACAGACTACTGTGTGCATTTAAAATATTCTTCCTAACACAATAATTGGATTCAAGCTGAACAAACTCAAGCTGGACAAAAATCTAAATTTATTCTGCTAGTTTATTCTTATCTAGAAATGAGAAATGAAAGACAGAAACAAATGTAAAAACAGAGAAGGAAGTATTTAAGATTCTGCACTAATTCAAGACAAGCAATTAAATGTAGGCCGGTTTGAGGGACTGATGTTTTTTTTTTTTTTTATTTGCACAGAGCTGGATTTTGCTTTCCTGAAACAGCAATTGGATAAAACTTATCTGGTGAAACTCTGTGCTCATCTTTTGTAATTAAGGTTGCGATAGAACGTTAGTGTAACAAATTGTGGTTAAAAAGGAAATATTTTACAAAACCATACATACCACTGCACTTTTAGATGAAATTTAAACTTTTATCACCTCCTAATTATTACAGTTTTTAGCCTTGTAATAATTGCTGATAAATACTAAAACATTTTAATTTTACATCTCTAACATCTACATACGCTTATTCTACCGTACTTTCCGCCGTACACTTTGCACCACCCTATAAGTCGCATCAGTCCAAATATGTCTAATAAAGTGGAAAAAAACAAACATAAATAAGTCACTTCGCCATATAAGTTGCATCTATTATGAGTCACAGCTGATGCTTCATGTTTGTTATGCGTCACCACTGACCACCCGGAAATGTGGGCCGGTGTTGTACCAAAAATCGGTTGGCAGCCGAATGGCGGCCTGCGGGATAATGCACGGGAGGACTTTAATAACAATTTAACAAGATTAACACTTAAAAACAATTATTTGTTTGCTCGAAATTATAGCAAAGGTTTGACCAAGTTTAACTTTTCCTTAATAAATGCACTTTAACTGTCAAATCAGCTGCATTTCCTGGGCGACGTGGCGAAATACTCCAGTTTGGTCCAGGAGTTCCAGAGTGAGACGAAGGTGGCTCTGTATGACAAGCCAAGTTTCTCATTAATAGCCACTTTTACCTATTAATGAGACATTTGGCTTGCCATATTAATTGAGCAGCCTCTAGTGGCTGAAAATGGTAGCGTTCAATATTTTCCATGTCAGAATGAATGAAATTGTCAGATCTCTGCCAAAAATTGGGTTATAAATATGGGAAAACAAACAAATAAGTTGCTTTACTGTATAAGTCTCAGGGTATGCTAATTTATGCAAAAAGCTGTGACTTATACAGCAAAAAGTACGGTAAATGTTTCTAAAAAGCCATTAATCTGTCAGCAAAATCCAGATCCAGAAGCGATAAACTGATGGCCTGCATCTGACCCATGAAGTTTAAAATTTTAATAAATTGAACGTCGATTCAGTTTGATTGATCACACACATGGCCAGGCCTAATTTGTACTCTGACACTGAAACTCTCTTTAAGTAACTGGAGGTACACCTACACCTGAGCTGACAATTTAATTCAAGATGGCTGCCACAGCTACTTAACCTTAGCAAACACAATTCTTATAACTTTTTTTAAATTTTTTATATACAATAGTGTGAGTAGCTAAGACTTGGTTGACTAAGATTTTGAAAAAAGCATTGTGTATTAGTGGCCACACATCACATGTCTGTTTTCCAACAAGAACGAGATGATGACAAACCAACAGTCAATAAAACATTATTGATATGATCGATACGAGACAAAATTGTAAATTTAAGTATATGGATCAATTTATCAAATATGAAAACCAAGTAAGAGCTGGATGGCTGATGAGGAAACATCAACTGTAAACTATTGTTAAAATGTGAATGTGTGTTCAGAAGAAAAACAACACAAGGTATAAAAGCTAAGTGTGTCAAGAAATGCTACAAAAAACACCAGAGGAAAGATGACATCATCATCTTTGTATTGCACACGAAAAATGTGAGGTTAGTGTCCCCAAGTCTCTCATAGACTCACATAAATGTGGACCACAGTGTGTGGCCTACTTCCCCCTTTTCATTTCTTTCACTCTTTGTGATCACTCTTTTCCGGACCTTTATTCCCCCCGCTGCCATTCTTCCCATGCTTCCTGTGTTTAGTTAATACAGTAGTTGGTACTATTGGCAAGGAGCAGTGAAGATCTCCACTTTTCTGTGACTTATACCACAAAACCAACACAAAGTGGACCACACACTCAAGAAAAATCCTGTTTTAAGTCAACTAATTTTGATAAATGGTTGCAGATGCATCGACTTTGCAGTTATGGGCTCTGAGCCTGATAACCAGTGAACAATGGGAAGGGGGCTAGAGAGCGTGCAGGTGAAAAAAAAAATCAACAGAGAAAAAAAAAATGGAAATTGTTTCACATAGATCTCATTTTGATAAACTGCATCAATGAATGCAGACAAGGGGCTTGTGGACCTGGATGCCACGGTTGGGTTGTGTGTGCGCATGTATGCACCTCTATTCTCTGAGGGTTTGGATCTGAACTACTGATATCAGGTTATACGTATTTGTGTTTATCACATGATTCATTTCAGACAGCAAAAACATACCATGTTGATAAGAAAAGATGAGTTATACTGTGCATTTTCCTTCCATTTGCAATTAAATAGAGGTCGTCCTTGGAGTTTTTTTTTTCCCAGAAATGGGGCTATCGACCTTTACAAAGCGCAAAGAAAATTATGTTATTTTCTTATTTACAGTACTGTACTTTGAAAACGAGTTTTAAACCACTGATATTTTCTTTATACTGTAATTTGCCTCCAAGGAGACAGAGTTTCTTGTAGTTTTAAGTTTATTAGGTCTACAAGCTTTCTCAAGTTTTTCTGTTGACTTACACCGTTTTCTTTTTATCTCATTTTCTGTCCAGTTCTTCGTACTTGATCATGACAGCATATGCTGTAGTGTGTGCTCAAAAAAGTAAGGAGAGTGGACAAGTGGAAGACAGAAGTGTCAGGCCTAAAAACAACGTCTTTAAGAAACAGGAACAAATCCGGCAAAGACTCGTCACCGGACCTGAGAAATGCATCATCCTTCAGTGGACCATCATGACAGGTTGACTGGTTTTCCATTGTTGATGCTATAATGCTGTTTTATCACACTGTGGTGTATTTGGTATTTTTATAGATTCAACAAAAAAAAAAATTAGGAAGAAATGTAATCATTTTGAAAGAATGCTGGAAACACAACAGCCTAAAGATCCCTTTCAAATTTGACTGTATAGTTTTATTTCTGCAGTTTTCATTATGTGCATTCTCTAATTTTCTCTTTATTTTTTAATATATTTTTTGTCTTTTCAATTTGTTTCTTGAGAGCAGTAACACTTCACACAGACCTGTAAGGCATCTAGTGTGTATTTTCTGGGGGGGTGCATTTTAGGTTGTGAGTGTGCCTGGGAGGAGAAGAGAGGAATTGTGTGTTGTCATGGGAACACTATTTAGGTTAAAAATAATAAACCTACACAAACACACCTAATGTGGTGTAAAAACCAGAACACCAAACCTCTAACTCACCCGTACTGACCAAGAAAGAGAAGGTATGAAGGAAAAGAGTGAAAGAAAATGTTATAATAATGTGCATCCTTAATACCTGCACTTTATCCAGTGGTATTAAGTGTCTTATTAAGTATCTTAGACTCTTGTCTTGTTGTTTATATGAGAATGGGTCAGTGGGATGATTCCCACACAACCCACTGAGACTCACATGGCCTAGTCAGGTTATCTAACATGGTCATTAAAAATATATATTAGATGAGAACAATGCCCGGTGAGAGAGAGCTAAGTGGCTTAAGTCTCAACTATGTTTTAAGAAGTTCTAAATTTAGAGAATCTTTTTTTTTTT
>NC_056516.1:27799069-27807133 GCF_014905685.2 Nematolebias whitei
ATATACACACACATACACACACACACAGTTGCCGATCCCTGACAGCGTATATTTTTCATCTAATTAAGACAGTAAGATGAAACTGATATTAATACAAATGTGTATTTGAGACTGAGCTTTAGCACTGATTAAAATGTAATCTGTGTCTCATTTAGTGTTTTATTAGTTTGTGTTTAGGGATAACTCTACCTCTTGAGTATCAAAATACCACTTAGGTGTATCTTAAATACATACTGTAGCTGTGTCCTCACTGAGGTTTTTAAAGGACACTATCATTATCTGAAATGTGTTCCTGACAAGAAATCACAGATCTGTCAGTTTACAGTGATGGTTGAGTATTGTGCTTTGAATGGACTATTTCCTGACAAAGACTGATTTCCTCTACCCTGTGTTTTGTCTGGTGACTAACAGTAAGCAGAGTTGGAGGAATAAAATCTGAAGAAAACCACTTTAAAACTTTGTGTTATGACTAATTGTTCAGTGCATGCTTTTGTGTTGGACTGTTTTTTTGTGAAAGTAAAATCAAATCAGTTTTAGCATTAGCTGTGCTGCTTGTATGTGGAATCGACACATGCAAAAGGGAAAGCGTGAATAAGACACGAGCTAGAAGTTTAACCATTTTATGTACCATTTAATCAGAATCTTGATGACTTTTGTGAAAATGCGTTTCTAGATTTTAATGCTGCTCGTCTTTTTACTCTAAGCCAATAATTATGGAGTACAACTCCTGTCATATCATTAAATTGTTATGCAAATGTTCCTAAAACGCATGTTCCCTAAGCAAGCAATGAAGTTCTTCCCAAATCAGTTCAATGAATGATGAGAATCGCAGTGTTGTTTTTGATCTATGGTTGACCTGGAGAATCTCACAGCAAGACTTAATGAAAAATGGCGAGTTTAATTTCACTGAAACACTTAGGTTGTTTTCACACCTGATAGTCCGGTAGACTCGGTTGGGGACCATTATTCATAACATTTTGTTTACATTTGAGCTGGTGCGTTTGCATTCACACTGCACTATGCAGTCGAGTCAACCTGTTCGAACCAACCTGTTCCCCCACTTGCCTGTGGTGGCGCTGCACCAAGAACTACTGAAAGAAACGACACAAAAACATCTGAAGAAGACACTTCCTCTCCTTCTGGAAATAAAAACAAAAATGGAGTGGCGTCAAATTCGAGCAGTTTTAGGAGTTCTGTTCTATCATTTTTCAACAATGGACTCAGCATGAGCGGAAGATGAGGCAGAAGACCATGAAGAATGTTGTTTTTTCACACAAGACAGCTGACAGCTTCATAGGAGTTAAGAGAAATGCGTGTTTGTTTGCCCTGCGCTGTACTCCACTTCCTGCTTGCGGAGCGGTGCCTGGTTTGTACTCGAACCACACTAGAGTTTTCTTCTACCGGACCGAGACCTAGGTTTTTAGGCGGGCCAGAGTTCGCCTTTTTGTTCCATGATAGAGTTCGATAGCGCATTCACACCTCCCCAAATGAACCAGACTTCTAGGCAAACGGGCTAGAGTTTGGGACAACAGGGCCGGTGTGAATGCACGCTTAAGAGGGTTTGAATTTGAAATGGTCACATGAAGTGGTAACTTTGTATTACTGGCACAAGGCAGTGATAGGCATGAAACAAAGTCAAGTTTTCTACTAAAACATGACCCATAATAACAAACAACAAAGTCCATGCTCAATAATCCCATAATGTTTTCCAACAAATGACTTTGGAAGTGATGGCCTATCTGCTGAAACCACTCTTTTTAAATGCAAGTCTTGTTGCTGTCTCTGGTTTGGGTGAATACAGCTTGGCACCTTTTGAGAAATTACAGCTCCTTGCACTTGTTTTGCAAATAGCAAGAAGACATATTTGTTTATTTATTATCCAAAAATACCAATAGAGATGAAGAGCTGCCAGGAGTTGGACATCCTGGACACAGATGGTGTAAAACTGGAGCGAGTTCCCCTCCAAACAACTGACCCGTGTTTACTACTGGAGTACGTCCATGTGTGTCTCAGGTGTGTGCTTGTGTTTTTTGGGGAATGTGTCTATGTGCTCTCTTTTGAGAAGTCAGAAAATAAAGTGTTAAGACAAAGACAGGAAGTAACACACATGCTCACTCCCATTCATCAAATCTCTCTCTCACACACACACATATACACGGTAAGCAACAATGTTATGACAATAACTCTGAGTTTTACGGCCCACTGTAGCCGCACATCTGGATAGCATCAGGACGCCCAGGGACTGATAAAGTCACACACACACACACATGCACACACACACACACACGCAGGGTATGCTAAATGTTGTCGTAGAAGAGACAAGGCCTAGAGCGGGGGTGCACACAGTACCGCGAGAAAAAGACTAAAAATCTCAACACTGTTTTTCTTCCGTCTCCCTCCTTAGTTTATCCTTCTTTCCATCTATTTTCTTGTGTCCCTCCCCCCTTTTCCTTCCTTCTGCTCTCGTTGTCTCTCCTCTAATCCAATACGACAGAGACACAGAACACAAATCTCCTTGTTGGCAGAGGAAGTACAGCAAGTTTCAAGTGAATGCGAGGGAAGAAAAGAAAGGAGAGATAGAAAGAGATTGACTGCTGAACACTAGTTGAAGTGATTTATGAGGTTGGAATCTGTGCTCGAACACATGTAGACACTCCTTGTCTTCTATTCAATCTTTCGAGCAGACACAGAATCACAGGGATTGCACTTTTTAGCAAAGCTTAAAGTCTCTTAAAATCAAAGGTTGTTAATCGGTGTGTAGTCCAAAAGAAAGCATCCAAATTATTAGTGAAAACTCAACGGTGCTCCGTTTTTCTATTTATTCTAAGAACACGTATTTATATGAAGAATCAAACACAAAATGATTATTTAAATTCCCTCTAAACTGATGGTTGCATCATTTTTTACGTCATTTCTGAACAAGAATAACTAAAAACTATTTTTAACGTCAACAAAATACCAATGCTTACATAAAATAAAAAAATTAACAAGAACTGTAAATTTTTCATTTATTTCCCCCTATACAATTTTAATGCTAGTTTAATGAAAATTTGTAACAGCGGATCAAGGCTTGTGGCTGGGTCTGTAAAAACGCATCTTGAATAACTGATTGGGCAATAAAACTGTCAGTCATCAGACAATGGGGGCCGAGGAGGTGTAGAGGAAGGGCAGCCGACTCTGGACCCGCAGGTCCCAGATTCGATCCCCAGTCAATGCACACTTCATGGTGTCTCTGCGCAGGACACCTCATCCCCCAGTTGTTCCCCGGGCACTTTCAATAGCTGCCCACTGCTCCACCTGGTGGTGGATGGGATAACTGCAAAGAGCCAATTTCGCCATTGTATGGGAACATACAATGAAGACAATACATACACATTATTATTATTACAATGTATCAACTTTATTAAGGAGCAACTGAACAATTTAGAGAATATTCTGGAGTAATTTAATATCCTTGAGATTTACACTATGGAAACACAAGAGGCTGTATTTGGTCCAATATTACATTTCCATCAAGTTTCTCTTACAATTTTTTTTTGGAAACAATCAAACAAGTACTTTTAAATTAATATGTGGTGTAATGACAAAACCATCTGTTTTCCCAATACTCTACTGAAATTGCCTTTACAAAGACAATACAATTATTTCTCTTTGCTGCCTTTTATTGGTTTTAGATCAAATAGAATAGAAATCTGCTCAAAAAATGGCTAATCAACTACCACAGAACCCTTATAATTTATATTATATGTTGCAATTAGCCAACAATCTGCTTGTGATCCTATTTATGTTGTGAATACTTAATTAACCCAATCAAACCAAGTATTCTTTGTCGATGCTATAACTAACATCGACTGGCAGCTGTGGCTGAGTGGTTACAGCAGTCATCCTCCAATGCAAGAGTCAGGGATTCGATTCCACCAGAAGTCACATGGTGAAGTGTCCCTGGCCAAGACATGGAACCCCTCATTGCCTCTGATGTGTGTCCCATTAGTGTATGAATGTGATAAAGCACTGATTAGTCTTGGTAGAGATATAGTAGAGTGCTGTATGAATGGGTAAATGAGGGCACGGATTGTAGTGTAAAGAGCTTTGAGTATCTTGATAAGATAGAAAGGTGCTATATAAGTACAGCAGTCCATTTACTAAATAAAGAGCTTAAATCTAGATCAAATGTATAATGAAATTTATAGTTATTTAACAAGATTTTACTGTTTTCTGTTCATACTTTTCAGTTTTAATTATTTAAATATTACTATAACATTACATTTGATTCAGTTTTATTTTACCTGGAGAACGGCAACAATAATTATGATAATGAGTGGTGGTAGTCCCCCGTGGGCCCTATTGGCTTAGATTTGAATAGAGTTGTTTGATTTTCATGTTTATTCATTCGACCTTTATTTAGACAGGTTAATCCTATTGAGCCTCAAAGACTCGTTTACAAGAGAGACCTGATTTCTTAAGAGTGATGACAGCAATGGATAACAACAACAATAGACAGACATAAAATAGGCATACAAATTTAAGTTTCTCTCTCTCTCTCTCTCTTTTTTTTTTTTTTTTTTTTTTTACAAATCGAAACAAAATAGCAACCAAAAGGACAATCTAGAGGAATAGCCGCAAAAAACAGTTAGATCACAAGATGATTTAGAAAACTAAAAACAGGAACATGTAAATATCAAACATTTTTCAGTCAGGGCATCTGGACAGTTTCATTTTTTGTGCTGAAACGTTTTGCCTTCGATCCAGAAGGCTTCATCAGTCATGGAAACACACAACACAAAACTGATTCTTCCCCAAACAGCTTACTCCAAAGTGGAAGAAACCAGTTTGGTTAGTGCTAGATGGTCTGTTTGGTACGCCCCCTCCTCCATTGCCAGCCCTCTTCCTTGTTGACAGTCACGTCAAGCTGGTTGAAAACAACAACGTCTATGCTCAATAAGCCAGGTATACCTGGATTATTGAGCATGGACTTTGTTGAACATGTAAATAGTGTCAAAATTTCTGTGTACCGCAACATAAAAAAGTCATTTAAAAAAATCTAGGCGAGATGTTGTTTTAATTATAAACTACATTATAATTTATCATTACAAAGAGTTCAAAAACAGCATTTAGTTTGAGTTGGGTGCACTTTTTCCAGGTGTTTAATGTGTCTTTTGTAGGGCACGGTTATGGGGATAACATTATTACCCGATTAGCAGATAGTGATCTTGGCATCATCTTCCTGAGATGTCAAAATATTTAAATCGATCGTAGGAGCAGTTTTGAACAAGATCACACACTTTATATAATTTTAGAAAGGAGAATAAATAAATTGCCTTTCAGAATATGCAACTGGCTAGGTTTAACCAATAAGATCTATAAAACGAAGGAAGTTGGAGGAATTCAATTTTTGTTAGTCAGAAATCTTTACAACAAAGACAAGCCTTTATCGTCATTCTGCCATTTATATTCCCATTTAAGGTATGTTGTGTAATTTTGAAGTTACAGATGTTTGAAACATAATTGCAAGAGATTTTAGAATAGAAACCATTAAATGTTACAGTATCTAAAACCTACTGGTGGTGGTCCTAACGGCAGGCTGACTGGTGGAAGCAACTGTTGATGGAGTATTGGGAGGTTTAAAAGTCATTAATTTCCTGTGTCTTATTATAATATATTTAAAAAAAAAAACTCCACACAAATAGAATATTAAGAATGTCCAATAAATGATTAACAAAACAAAACAAAACAAATTGACTTCTATTCTGAAGCTGAAGACATTTTCTAACCAGGAAACTTTATAAGTTCAAAAACATTTTTGGGGGATTTACCATGAACATGATGACTAAGAACTTGCACCAGAAATATTAGGAGAACACATTTAACAACACAACAATATATTTTAAAAGAACTGTTAAAAGTCAAATCTGTATTTTTTTTTTTTTTACAAAATGTATATTAATCACAAAATACCTGTGCAATCTGATTTCTTTAAAACAGGGAGAATAAAAATTTAAATATGGAAAAAGTAGCTTTTAAAACATCTAAACACATTAAGACCATTGCAGAAGCAGTGAATGAAAGAAAGGTATTAATGGTATTAAATGTGTTAATTAAAAAGCTATTGTCTCTAGGTGTGAGTGAGAGTGTGGATGGTTGTCTCGTTTGTCTCTATGTGTCCCTGTCATGGACAGGAAACCTGTCCAGGGTGCCCCCTGCCTCTCACAGAGTGAATGCTGGATATGGGCACCAGTGACCCTCGTGACCCGAAAAGGATGAATCGGGTAAAGATAATGGATGGATGGATGGATGGATGGATGGATGGATGGATGGATGGATGGATGGACGGACGGACGGACGGACAGAAGGAAGGAAGGAAGCTGAATCAAGAAAAAAAAATTCAAATGGACAACTAGATGGTCAATAAATACAAAGGAATTAGGGATTAGAGGTGACCATCTCACAGGTATAAGAGCTTGGAAAAATAAATTAAGATGCAGAATTTAGCTTGTGAATTAGCTAGAAATTAATTGAATCTCTAATCCGACTTTCCTTTTTTCTCCCCTCTCCCTATCAGTGACTCTCCCAGGTTCCCATAGTAATCATTCAAACATGATTGCTCTGATCCTTCTGTTCTATTTGTCATTAAATACAAAGCACACACACACAGATACACACACATGGAGACAGAAACAAATGCCATTTAATCAAGTTGTATAAATAAATAAAAAGTTTGTATTTCCCATAAGTCCATCTGGTCCCCTGCTTCTCATCACACACACAGCCTTCATCTGATGGTCAATAAAGCTCAAACACACACACTAAAGGACCGGCACGGATGACCACACACATTGGCCGGTGAATCTAAATGTAGATGAGTTTAGTCTGCCTCAGCGACTGGCGGCAAGAAGAAACCTTTATCAAGAGAATCTATTTGTTTTCTGCTGGTTCACACAGAACCGTTTGACCATCCTATCAATCGGTTTAACAAATGTTATCGACATGTGTTTCTGCGCTTTAATTTCACAGCGCTGTGCAATGTTTAACTACAGTTCTGATCCAGTGCTTCAGTTGCACACTAATGTCAGATGGCAGAGAATGAAAACAGAACAAAGTTTAGGGAACTGCATAAAAACAAGCGTGGGCGAAAGAGAACAACTTTATACTTACGTTTGCTGATTCTTTGATAAATTTTACCTTTCGAGACTGAACTCATCTCTGTTATTTCTTTCTTTTCAAAATGCTATTAGGAAGCAAATGGGATTATAATGTCTGATCCAACACAGAGCAGAAAGACTAAAATATATGTGTGATTGTAGAAGTCACCTGTATTTTTAGTTTTTGGCGAGACTAAACCTGTTAGTGGTTAACCAAAAGCAGGCGTTGTGTTAAGACTGCTGCTCTTTTTCAAATCTGGTCTCCTGTAACAATTTAGATTAGACACACTGCTCTTTTATTGCACAGTTACATTAACCAAGAAGTTACAGGAGCCAAACTTAAAAAACAAAGTTGTTTTTTTTTAAGGTTGAAAAATGTATTTATCAAAGTACTTAAGACCATTATGAGTTGAAAAGCAAACCTGGTATGGAATTGTTGGATCTAGAAAAGCAAACCTCATTTTGTTAATATGATTTACCAACTGTATGTTTTACTACAACGGTTATAGGATTTACCAACTGTATGTGTTTTACTACAACGGTTATAGGATTTACCTACTGTATGTTTTACTACAATACATATAGAATTTACCAACTGTATGTGTTTTACTACAACGGTTATAGGATTTACCTACTGTATGTGTTTTACTACACTGGTTATAGGATTTACTTACTGTATGTGTTTTATTACAATGGTTATAGGATTCACTTACTGTATGTTTTACTACAATACATATAGGATTTACCAACTATATGTGTTTTACTACAACGGTTATAGGATTTACCTACTGTATGTGTTTTACTACAATGGTTATAGGATTTACTTACTGTATGTTTTACTACAATGCATATAGGATTTACCAACTGTATGTGTTTTCCTACAATACATATAGGATTTACCAACTGTATGTGTTTTACTACAATA
>NC_056516.1:27807143-27815755 GCF_014905685.2 Nematolebias whitei
GATTTACCAACTATATGTGTTTTACTACAATGGTTATAGGATTTACCTACTGTACTGTACTGTACGTGTTTCATCACAGTGTTTACTGGATAGTAATAAATATGGACAGTTTAAAGTCAAACTTCTTACATCTAAATGCTTGAAAATAGCCTTCAGAATATATAGAAGTCACTCAGTATAGGTCACCTGCCCTTCGAGGTCAGCTTTTCAATGTTAAGGCTCTGATGGATATAAACAAAAACATCTGAATGTATGAAACAGGCACCACTAAACTGTAATTTATAGACTTATGTTGGTATCATGAAAATCCTTTCAGATGTATTTTGATGTTGATGTAATGTCATGGAAAAAATTTAATTGAACCCAAATTCAAAATAAAACAATAAACCTAATAAAGTAGCTTTTGTGATCATCATTAAAAAGTACACATGGTACTTAACATTGAGCAAATACATTTTGCAATAAAATCTAACTTATCATTAAAAGGCCCTGGTGTGTGAACCTAAAAATGTAGCTTTAGCAATTTGCATAATAATTTTAATGTATAAACATAAAGTTGCTTTACTGCCTAAGCTATCAACAAGGTGCTTTTGTGTCCAAACCTTGCAGTAAATTTAATTAGCCAAAACTGTAAAAAAATAATAATAATAATAATAAAAAAAATAAGGTGAGATTTCATTCTTATAAAAATCTATTATATAAAGATTAAAATGTGTATTTGACTTTCTAATGGTAAAGATTAAATTAGCGAAATGTCGATTATTTTTTACCGATCACGTATCTTCAGCAGCGCACACAAATCCAAACCCCCCACTCCCACTTCCCACTCTGAATGAATCGTTCCTTGTCTCTGAACTGATGGAGCGATAAAGTTGGTTTAAACAGCCGTAGATACACCGGCGCACACTGCCGAGGCAGTAACATGTGTTTCACATCACGAGCTCGCAGCAATACAAGAGCTAATGTTACCGTCTGTGTGCTTGTGTCAGAACAGGGGTGGAACATGTCTTCGCAATCTCCTATCAGCTTTTAATCTCCTTTAGGCAGAAAAGGGGAGACAGACAGAAAGAAAGAAACCGCTCACAGAGGGAAAGTGATAAACCACACCGTGGAAAAGGGGGTAACAAATTTATCCCCAATCTCTAAAACCTCCCATTATTCATTTTGTTTTCCAGGACTCCTTTGGTTTTTCCTTGCCTAAGGCAGAAAGGGAGCAACCAAGCAGGAATTGACTACTTTAGTTTACGTGTGTGTGCTGGGGGGTGGGGGGTGTTTATGTGTGATTTAATTCTTACTGTCTGAATACTGTGGGAGTTGACAATTTTCATTTTGGCTTCTTGGGTTACTTATGAGGGTTGCGTCGCAGGGAAGAATGTCAACATTCATTCCTCACTTAGTGCTTGCAAAGGACTCAACAGTTATTATTTGGCTTGGAGCGGCTGACTTGTTGAGTTTGTTTAGGCCCTCCACAGTGTTGTTGCAGTCCAATTTGCAAAGCTGCAGCCTCTGTTGTGTCCAGGAATCAGCAAGTGAATACAAACATGGAAGCCCCATAATACCGTCTCGTCCCAGTAAAACTGGATTACAACCAAACTTAACTAATTATTTTATTCAGTACCTACATACATTACAGTGCATCGATGAATGAATTGCAGTGTATCTCCTTCATCGTTGGCATTTTAAACTACAAACACATAAAAATGGATAAAACTAAAAACTATTTCTTAACTGTCAATTCTGGGAATTCAATGTATTTCAGAAAACGGCTTAAGTAGGTAATAGAAGTGATGTCTCCGATTAAATGACTTTACAATACAGTAGTCCCTCACTTATCACAGGGGTTACATTCCAGACACCCCCGTGATAAGTGAAAATCCACAAAGTAGGGAAGTTATATTTATTTTAGTATTTACATAATTATAAGGCTTTATAAACCCTTCCCACACTATTGCAATGTCTTAATGTTCTAAACTCTCTAAATGCTCTGAAAGAGCAGTGTGTCATGATCTCTGCTCTCTGCCACGCCCACTTCTCTGCCACAATCACACTCATGCTCACCACCTGTGTCACTCCCAATCTCTCTACTGCTGCACCTGTGCACTGTGCTTCTTAAGCGCTCCCCAGTCTGCCTCCCTGCCAGAATGGTGCTCAGCCACTCTCTTTTTTAAAACTTGATTATCTGATATGTTCACCCATACTCTCTGGCCAGTAGTGATGGGGATAGACAGACCCCACCCCCTTCTTTCTTTTTCTGAGGCTGTCACAGCTGCTCTGCTGTGACAGCCTCAGAAAGAGAAAGGAGGGGGCAGGGGATGGGGTCTGTCTTTCCCCATCGCCAATTGTGTGTCATGCACAATCTTACATTGAAAACCCACAAAAGAGTGAGTCCGCAAAAGTCGAACCACGGAGTATTGCAGGACTACTCTATTGATATAACTATCATTTACCCATCAAGAGATCAACCATCCATCCAAGCATCCATCCATCCATCCATTATCATTACTCGCTTCTTCCTTTTTGGGTCGCGGGGGTCACTGGTGCCCATGTCCAGCTATCACTGTGCGAGAGGCGGGGGACACCCTGGACAGGTCTCCAGTCCATCACAGTACCACATATAGGTACACATACACAAACAGGTCACTCTTGTAAATGAGTCCTCGAGACTCAGTGAGACTAACCTGTATAAATAAAGGTTGAATGAACATAGACACAAATGAGACAAACAACCATTCGCTCTCACTCTCACTTAGGGACAATTTAGAGTCACCAATCAGCCTAACATGCATGTTTTTGGTCTGTGGGAGGAAACCGGAGTACTCCGAGAAAACCCACGCATGCACGAAGAGGACATGCAAACTCCACCCAGAAAGGTCCCCTGACCGGGATTTGAACCAGGGCAACCTTCTCGCTGAGGGGCGACAGCTCTACCAACTGTGCCACCATGCTAGCGAGATCATAAATACAAAATAGCAAAAATATGGGCGATGACATCTTCTCTACAGTAAATAAACTTTTGTGGTTAAGACCTAACAAAACTTTTCTGCAGTCAGAACACCTGCTCATGACGTCAACGTATCACGATGATCATAATTAGGCCACTTTTACGCTTAGACATTGTACATATGGTTTTCAATATGGCTATGTTATAATGACAATAATGGTTTTCCTTTAACATACATTTACTTTTTAAAAATCTCTTACATCAAAACAATATAAAAGGGACTTCTATGACCAGCTCTAGCTAAGTGAGTCTACTTGAACTGTAATTAAATCCACCAGCAGAATAGTTTTGAATACCACACAGAGTTAAGGCCGGCATAAGAAAACTCCTCCATAAAACTTCAGTGTTATGAATCAAAACTATAATCAGCATTAGAGGCCCTGAGTGCAAATGAGATTTACTGCTTACTCTTGTTTACTGCACAAACACTGGTTTTTATGTTGGCCAAGTCTGTATATATATGCGTGTCTCCGCACACTTTCAGACCTTATTAGGTTGTACTTGTGGTAATGCTTAACCCCACTCAGAGTTTGGCAGCTGCTCTCCTTTTTCTCTCAGTGTTCGTTTTTATTTTTCTCCCTCTGTCTTCTCTCTCTCCTCATATCTTTCTCTTCTCACTGCCCGTGTCTCTCTGACTTTTACTCCTGACTGTTCTCTTGTTCCCTTCACTACTTCCAGTTCAATATGTCAGAACTTACATGGCAAACTTGGGCAATAACTGTATCATTATTAGAATTACACTATTTTTAAGATACTGAAAAACACTTTTATATAAAAATAAAATATCCTGTCACTGATCAGTCAATACACTAGAAAATTTTTGTGTGGAACTTAGATCTTTTTTAAATATATATTTTTAATTTTTTTATGGAGTTTCATGGAAATGTTAAGTACAATTAATAACTTGCTGTAAACCGCCTTGGTTTAAAGAAACAAAGGTAGTGCTATTGAAGTGACAAGCTGATGATCAAGTGAGGTCAAGACCTAAGTGGACTGATGACAACTTTAAAACACTCATATCTCGAAACATTTCAATGTTCATGCAAACATAATTTTATAAACCTTATTTTATATCACCATCAGTTCTGCATTACACTTTAACTTGCATAGAAGTGCAAAAGCTACAGTATCTGTAGTACTTCTAAAGCAGCCTGGGGCACTTGTTGCATTATATCTCTGCTAGAATGAATACCGGTATGTACCGTAAATCGAGAACAACATAAAAATATTATTTGTTCACAACTTTTACTCGAAGTTCAAAGGATCTGAAATATCCTGCAGATGGAAAGGATTAAGGCAGGATCACTTTGAGGAAATAAAGTTTGTAAATTGTGGTTTAAAGTGAAAAAGTGAATAAATGGACAATTATTGATGAATTAAGTATTAAAATTCAGACAAAACCAAAAATGGTAAAGTTCAGAAAAATAAACAAATGTTTTGCTTATTTTGTACATTTTTTTGCATTAAGTTAGATTTTAGTTAAATGTTTCCCAAATAAAAGAAATTGAGCAAAAAAAATAATCACATTTACAACGGTGTTAGTCACACTTTCATTTGGAAACTGAAGACACTGATTGTGACAGAAGAATCTATGTCCAGAACACAAGATATGTAGCTGTTCAAGAATCTGTTTAATCAGATACAATTCTAATCTGCAAGTGGGCCAGTCAAGCAAACACATTACGTGTCTCTGTAGCCACACTGTTGTTCATTGAGCTGGATGAGGTCTGGTAATGTCCCACTGGAGGGCTACAGTGATATCAGAAAAACAGGTTGTATTGGTTTGAGCATATGTCCTTTCAAATATTCTAAAGTATGCTTTAGGGTCAAGGGTATTGCCATGCAAGTCACTCCTGCCATGGACACTGGTGTAGAACAGTACCATCACAGATACAGACTTTTCTACCTTTCTGTGATAACAGACTTTCTGATCTTTGGCACAAACCCCCCTCAGACATCTGTTTTTCTCAAAATAAATAAGTTAAAACTCGGACTCATTCTGTTCACAGAACACAAGTCCACCGTCCTTCTGTCCATCTGAGATGGGCTCACACCCCGAGAACTCGGCATAGTTTCTGCGCAGAGTTGTTTCATGTTACATGTCTGGAAGCAGCAGATTGAGTGACGATGGCGATTATGCAGAGCATGGCAGCAGGAGCCTTTCTCACCAACACTGCATGTTCAACCATGCTTTCCTGCATTTGCCTATATTGTGCATCATAAATGCTTGGGGGAGGGGGGGGGGGGGGGGGGGGAGAAGAATAAGGTAAATACCAGCAATTAAATTAAACTCTTTGCAGTTTTGTAAACATGATTTTTTTTTGTGGAAAAAATCAACTTTTTATTTTAAATCCTGACATACCAATTAATCTATTATTTGCTAAATTAATCCAAAACAGAGTTATTGGTCTAGAAATACTAAGAGTCTTTCTCAGTTTTAAGGCCATTCTGTTTCTGTTTCAGGTTTGTTTGTTTTTTCCGTTTGCCTTGCAGCAAAGTTTGTCAGTGACAAATATGAAAATGTTATTTTTGTTGCACGTGTGTCTAGTAGGACAGTCACGATAACACATTTTGCTGGGCTATTAATTGTCTCAGAAATTATTGAAATTATATTGTTTGAAATTTGACATTAATTAAAAATTATTGTCAAATTTAAAAATAAATGATTCTTAATTTGTTTTGCATGTAGTACCTTTTTTCAGTCATCAGATGGCAATATAAGACTGTTTAAACTGAAGGATGGATAGTGAGGGCGCGAGCAGCGTGTCTCTAAGAAAAATGGGAGGGAGGCCCCCTGATGTGACATGGGCTGTCTCTCATTCCTGTTTTCGGTTCTTAAAATGGTAGACGTTCGGTGTGGTTTGAGCTCTTTAAGATGGCATTTGTCACACAAAGTTTTTAATAATAATTAAAAAAAACAGTAAAGTTCTCGGCTTCTTTTTGCAAAGAAAAAAACTTTTTAGACGAAGGCACGGGTTTCAACTGTGGATTATGGAACTTAGACAAGACGGAGGTTTTTTCCTTGAGGTTGGCCTGTTAGCTTAGCTTGTAGCTTAGCTCCTCAATTCAGCTGCTTTGAACGATCCAAAAACGCGATTTTGGACGGTTAAAATAGATTTTAAAGAGAAAAGAGAAAGGGAGGGGT
The DNA here is from genome assembly GCF_014905685.2 of Nematolebias whitei. Classification (NCBI taxonomy): domain Eukaryota; kingdom Metazoa; phylum Chordata; class Actinopteri; order Cyprinodontiformes; family Rivulidae; genus Nematolebias; species Nematolebias whitei. Next base: position 27,813,290 of record NC_056516.1, read on the forward strand.
CAGTGAAGAGCCCCTAAGTTGAACCTTTTGTCATCCAGTGTCTTCAGTAGACAGAGAGAGACACGAAGAAACGAAAAGCCGATAAATTAAAATAAGGTTGATAATTTTCATGTATCATACGATTAATTGATTTATTCTTTATCGCGACAAGCCTAGTGTCTAATACATATATTTTAAGTTTTTCTTGCATTTTAGAACGGTTTATAAATTTTACTAAACTATAGTATAAAGCTTAACAATTATCGAGGCATTTAAGTTTAATAGGCCTATTATGTTATCTTATGTATCACTTCAATCTGTAATTCTTGCATCCTAATGAGCTGAATATGTCCATGGTGTCTATTTTGACAGATAAATGTATAAAATGTGGGTTTAATGTAAGAAAACTAAGCATTAAGACAAAAACACATTTAATTTTTATTACCCTGTTTTTGTTGGATCAACAAGGCATTAACTTTAAAATAAATGTATCTTGTTTGTAGTTAGCTCAATCACAGAACAAAATGGTTTTCCAAGATAAAAAAGTAGTATTTTCATTCTTTCCTCTCTGCCTTTGTTAAAAGTATTAACCAAAAGGTCAACCTAACGATGCAATAATATGAAGAAATGTTGAACCAAATTTATTCTCTTTTAGAGTAGAAGAATAAAATTTGGAAGAAATACCACAGTTTTTCTCTCATTGGTTATCAGCAGGGTCGGCAAGTCTCCCGGCAACATCACGACACTGAAGACTGTGGCTTTGAGAGAGGAAGAGTTGTTCTTAATCAGCGAGCTGTGTTAGATCAAAGGAATAACATGGATCCCCTTTCAGAGGGGACTTTTACTCTAAAATGGGCCTGATTATCTCAAGGACTAGAGCCCAAAGTACACAAACCAATGCTGGAACTGGAAATGGATCCTATCAGACCTGGCTCATATATATGAAAAGTGTTCCGTTACAGTTAAAAAGATGGATCGTGGCTCCAACATTCCTGGAAGACGGGGAAGATAACAGTGGTGGAATTGTGTGGATCTAGTGCAAACAGACGCATGTGGCCAGTTTCTTTATTTTCCCCATATGAGTAATATAAACACAGACTACAGTTACAGTCAGAAGCCGTGTGAGTAAAACTGTGTGCACATTCAAAAATTTGGCTGAAGCAAAGTCAAAAAGATAAAACTTTAAAATGAAAAAATAAACTGTCAAGGACACTTAAGCTCACTGGTGATTGGACAATGACACAAATAAATCCACATAAACAAAAGGCAAACACGTACACATCTATTGTTTGGCTGCACCTGGTCTATGAGGAAACAGGAAAGATGGGACCAAGGGGCCTGACTTTGTGAATGTTTGCTTCAGCATGCGTGTTTAAGAGTGTATGAGTGTGTAGAAACTCAGAGGCCAAACATCTGCAACGATGACACGCCTTCAAGTAGCAGTTCACAACCAATGCAAACACAGACAAACATCACACCATTTCATTTACTCGATTCTGTCTTAGTCTTATATTTTTTTCTGTAATATTCATAATTACAATAACTAATGAAACAAACAAAACGCAGACAGGAAACTCCTGAGGGTGTTATTATGGCTTTTTTTTAATTAAATCCGCTCAAACTGAGAAAATGATAATAGAACTGGGAGATATGAGACAAACTTTCAATTGACCATTACTGAAAAGTCCTTATATCATACACAGTATGTAAGGTAAGAGAACTTTATTGAGTTGTGTCAGAGTTTCAGTACAAAGGAACATACACAAAGGAATCACACAAGATATAAAAACTAACAGCTAATTAAAAATATATGATAATAAAAAAAGGAGATAAAGACAATATAGTAGAAACATTTTGGTTATAAAATCACATAAAACCTGCAAGCCAATGATCGACTTGAACAAAACATTGACTGCTGAGGCAGCCCAAAGTCCCCCTACTGCCTAGGTTGGCAATTAAGCTGGTAGGTAATTTGGTTGGTAAATTGTTAAGTACCTGTCAAGCTAGAACATAAGTTGGTAGAAGTTACAATGTAAATTGTAAATAAGGTAAGTAAATTGGAATGCAAGTTGGTAAGTAAGTAGGCAAAATTGGTAGGTAAATAAAAACACTGCAAGGTAAATTGGTAAGTTGGGAAATAAGATTGTATATCAGTTAGTTACTTGGTAAGTTATGATAGGTTTATTTGGCATAGGCATTTCAACACAAGGTCAACAATGCAATGAAATGCTCAGGAGGAAAAGAACAGTCTAGACTCCCCCCCCCCCAAAAAAAAAAAAACAAGAAATACCAAAGAACGCAACAAAAATACAAAAACAAGGCGCCAAAAGTGAAAAAGTGAAATACATCTACAGTAGCATGGTCCTATTAGCAGAGTGGTTCTGTTGGCAGTGAGGTGCTATTAGCAACACGGTCCCATTAGCACCATGGTACTGTTAGCAGTGTGGTTCTTTTAGCACCATGGTACTGTTAGCAGTGAGTTTCTTT
>NC_056516.1:27815765-27823673 GCF_014905685.2 Nematolebias whitei
GTTCTTTTAGCACTATGGTACTGTTAGTAGTGTGGTTCTTTTAGCACAACGGTACTGTTAGCAGTGTGGTTCTTATAGCAGCATGGCACTGGTTAGTTGGTAGGTGGGTAAGCTGGAAAGTATTATGATGCTAAATTGGGTTGATTGGTTGGTAGGGTAGTTTCAGTAATATTTTCTGTCATCACACCAAAACATTTTCATTCTTTCATCACACCGAACTAAAGTGTGACAACTGAATTATTAATGACAAATTTAATACATTTAGGCAAGGTAAATACCTTGTCACCACAAAATTATGAAGTCCCCTTATATCACAAAGTGTGTCAGAAAGATGCAGTGTGAGTAGCACAAGTCCTGAGCAAACTCTATAGCTCCATATATATATATATATATATATATATGTGTGTGTGTGTGTGTGCGTGTGTGTGTGTGTGTGTGTGCGTGTGTGTGCGTGTGCGCTCTAGGAGCAAACAAGTCTTGAACAGTTGAAGCTGTGCTAAGTTGTGATGGGTGCTGTTGTGTTGCACAGCCAGCCAGACACACAGGGAGAGAAAGAGAACAAAAGAGAAATGGTCTTAGGGGAAATTGAGTGTACAAGATGCATCATGCCAGTGGAGCAGAATTCTTAAACACGCTTGCACAGGGAAACACACACAAGCAGACACTAACGTAGAATTCCTAATGAGTGAATAGCCCACAGGGAAACACAAAGGGGGAAACAAACAGAAAAAAGGGGGAGGAGCTAGGGGGGAGACAGGGAGGGAAAAGAGTGAAAGTGATGCATCTCTCTCCAGCCTACACCCCTTATCAAGTATTCGTGGCACTGTGACTGTGTGTGTCTATTACAAGTTTGAGGCTGAATGTATGTTACCACTGAGAGTAGTTGAGAGTGAAAATCTTCACTCTACATTCTGTTCACACACACACACACACACACACACACACACACACACAAACACACTGATGGCGCTGTGCTGCACTCGCTCATGCCCAGGGCAATCTTGTAACCTCGTCAAGAAGGCCTTCGGCCACTGATGTTTCCATGGCACTGCCTCCTCCCAACCCCCCCCCCCCCCCCACATACACACACACACACATATACACATCAAAGATGGGTGCCCTTAAGTGAGGAGGATTTAAGGGTCAAGATGACAGGTAGAACCTTCACGTGTGCTTGCATTAATTGTATATATTTTCTGGTGTTTATGCATCATTCATTGGTTTCAACTGGAATGCGAACACCGCAACTTTGAAATACTTTCCAAATATATATATATATATATATATATATATATATATATATATATATATACTGAGGAAGTCTTTCGGATGATAGACGAGACGTTTCTACAGTTTGTTTGTTTTTTTGGTTTTGTTTTTTGAATGTCCAGAGGACCAGATTTAACTTTTTTAGACAAGTTAATTGACAAATTTCCATCTACAAAATTCAAACTTTACCAAACACAAAATCGACTTTAAGGTTTTAGGTATGTGGTAGAGGAAAGATGGTGCATGTAAAAAAGATCAGGTTAAAAAAATAGTATAAAACAAGAAATGCAAGCATTATGTGGAAGTCACCAGTCGCTGAAGCATTTAAATCAGAATCAGAATCAGTTTATTATTGCCATGTCAATGAACGAGGTTCACAAACTAGGAATTTGCTTCGACATAAAGGTGCGAATAATAATAAAGTAAAGTAAAGTAAAAATGAAAACATAACATAAAACATGTGTACACCCATACAATAAAAAAACAATAAAAAATAGTGAATGTATGTAGTTTGCGAGATGACGGTTTTTCTGGACTGAAATTGAACAGGGAATGCCAATGAACTTTTTTGATTTTGGTGCAAGATGTTCAAGTGGGTAAGAGTTACAGTGTATAAGAGAGTAAAGTTGTTTTTTATTTTTTTTTATTTGCTTGATCGAAGCAGCACAGAATGACAGATTCTGGTGAGCGGAGGGAGAATTTTTTTTCCACCAGGTGCAACAGCGGAGTCAGTTGGCCTTGGTCACCATTGATCGGCCACCCCAATCATTTGATGAAACTATACTTTTAAGCAATATAAAAACTAGAAAGTGCCGTTTCCTCAAATAATATGGGTAGCCAGTGTACGTATATATGGCGATGGCCATCTTGGATTTTGGTGTGGCAACCCAATTTTTGAAAGGAACCTTTGTTTTGCCTAGATGCAGCCAGTCTCTATAGAATGATTTGTTCGATTAGCTTTGTATAGATGTAGTAGAGTGCTGTATAAATTTGAGTGTGGAGGTAAATGAGGGCACAGATTGCGTTATAAGCACTTTGATTATCTTGATTAGATTGAAAGGCGCTATATAAGTACAGTCCATTTACCATTTACTATATAGCCACGCACTAAAATGGAAATCAGTACCTTACTTATTTTTCATGTCATCCATCTTACAACTTGCAAGGATGAGAAGACAGACTAACAAACACAGGGCATTTACAATTCCCCTATTTTGCTCTGTGACGGTGGAGACAATAATAGTGAGCACCATTTAATATGGAGTTTAGCCTATATAAAAAGACAATATAAGAGAAGTATTTTAGGTACATAATATAAAACTGATCAAATTTACTTTCTTTTATTTAGAGTCCTCTCTGCAGCACATAAGCCAACATATAAATCAAAACAATGTCAAGTTACAACACAATAAGCTTTTACTTACACAACTGCTCATGCTGCTTTAGAGTTACTTTAACACAGGCTGTATTGTTTTCACTTTTGATTTTGTCTTTAACCCTCCTGCTGCCCTGGGGTCAAAAGATGCCTCAGTTTTGGCCCTGTGACTCATTTTGACCCAAGGCAGGACGGTTATCAAAAGCATCAGTACATATCTAAATGACACAAGCTACTGTGCTCAGATCAGATGTTTTTCTTCTTGTAAATCAATATCGGCAAAAGCTTCAAATGAACAGTGGAAATCTTGTACGAGTCCAACTAAATGCTCTCTCCATAGCAACAGATGTCTGACTAAAAGACAAAAGAGAAGTAATAAATTAATACACAATCCTTTAGTAATACATTTTTTAAACATGCATGTATGGTATCTTTACAATGAAGGTCTATGCCCCTTTGAAACACGTTTGAACAATTTCTTGAAGTTCTAATCAAATGTTTAAAATGCTACACTCATAACACCACAATGGTTTATAAGTATTGCTTCCTTTTCAATCATTAATTGTATGTTCCATTTATGCCAACTAGTTGAAATGAGTGGAGTAAACCACACATTTACTTTACATCTATTCTCTCATCCTCATTGTGCATCTTTAAAAGCTTGATCTCACTTTGAGCTACCATGTACGACTTATTTTGAAGGAAAAGCAGAAAAACTGATACAATTCAGTAACTCGTAGGGTTACAGGTAGATAGTACTTAGGACTTAGAAAAAAACTTGAATGGCAATATACTTAACGGAAACTTGCACATTCATCACATGTAGTTTGATCATTGGAAGTTTGACCACAGGTAGTAGGCCTCTGTGTTATGGTAGGGTTTTCATTTACTAATGTTAAGCTGTTATAAAGAATACATGTCATAGTTTTTTTTCTTTCTAAATAAATCAATACAGAAAACCAATAAGAAGTAAGATTTATTATTCCTGATTACAGAACAGTAAAGCATTATTAGTCAGCTTCTACACTGCCTGGCCCCCAAAAAGTTGTCACCTGGATTTAACTAAGCAAATGTGTAGCCTTAAGAAAACCACTAATCAGTGAGGCTAACCAGCAAAAAAGGCTTCAATTTGCTAGTGAGCATAAAGATTGGACCCTGGAGCAATGGAAGAAGGTCATGAGGTCTGATGAGTCCAAATTTACCTTGTTCCAGAGTGATGGGTGCATCAGGGTAAGAAGAGAGGCAGGTGAAGTGATGCACCCATCATGCCTAATGCCTAGTCATCAATGCAAGAGCTTGGTGAAAAATTAATGCAACTGGACAGAAATAGATCTTGTGACATTGCAGAAACTTTTCAAAACAATGTCCCAAAGAATGCTGCTGTAATCAAAGCTAAAGGCGGTCCAACAAAATATTTGTGTGTGACCTTTTTTTGGGTGGCGACTTTTTTTTTTGGCCAGGCAGTGTATATGCAGATGAGAGTTTACCGTTTTGCTGTTGTTCTTTTGGCTGTTTTCCTTAAACTTGCATGAAAGATTTGGCCATTGTTTTAGGCCGAATGCCCAAAAAAAGCAAACGTGTTTTCATTTTTCACAACAAAGGTGAAATATTTCAAGTTGAAACTGGGAGGTTGCTGCTTCTTACATTCGGATCTTAGTGGCCCCAAAACAAAGTGTTATGAATAACTACAGACATCCAAATAAAAAGCTTTTTTATATATATTTTAGTTAACAGTTAATTCCCTTCATCCAGCATTGTGATAATTAAGAACGAGATATTTTTTGTTTTCATTACATAATATGGAAACACTAATAGATAACAGGCCTAAACAGTCATCTGTCAGTCTATTTTCATTCATTTAAGTAATTTTGTTCAAACTATTTACCATAATTTTCACCAATTGCTTCTATCTCATTTGTTCAATTACAAATGGTTACCATTATCAAAGCAAAAAACCTGATTGTGTGAAAATGCCTCTGATCAAAGGTTGAGATAAAGAAGGGATAAACACACCAATAGAACTAGAAGACAAGGGAAAACAGGGACTGAATGCAGGGTTTTCTAATTAACTATTGGTCAGGGGTCAGATGGACATTTAATCTAACCAATCAGCTTCCTAATTACACAAGTGCTGCCAGATTGGCGTACTCCTTGCATTTCTGTGTGTGTCTCTGTTTGTGACGCTGGCTAGTGTTGCGTGTAGAGGTCTTGTTGTAGCAAAACGAACATCTGGCCTCAATATTGATTCCATGTGTGGACACACTCCTGAGTCTGCATGCCTGTAAACGTGCACGCTGCACAGACACACACACGCCCCAGAGGTTGTAGTGCGTTGCTCCTGCCTTACACAGACACAGAGGCAGCGGGAGAAATTAAAGAAACATATGAGAACCGAGCAACTGGATGTGCAAGTCATGCCAGAAATACGCAAACATAAAAAGAACACACGCATGCACATGCACTTCCAGTAGTGTGTGTTTGAAAGCTGATTATAACAGTAATTGATGTAAACGTCTAAATTACAGCTAGGAGCTAAAATAACCACCGTGTTTTACCGTTGCCATGTCGACGTGATGAAAAACACCTGGTTGTTTTGCTGGAGGGGAGGGTGGAACGTATGTGTCATGAGCGCCCAACTCAACCAATGAAATCGCTGTGTGTGTAAGCGATGTGTGTCTGAACAAATGAAACTCTGTGATAAGGATGTTTTTAAGTAGATTGAGCCAAACTCATTATACACTTCAAAAATTAGGACGACAAGAAATTACAAAAAGTGTTTTTTCTTGTGCTAAATTTGATTGCCATTATTGTATGATCAACACAAAAATATACAACAGAAACTAATTTAATAGCTTTCTTTCGCCTGTGTCAAATAGGTGTGGTTTGTCATAAATTCTGGGTTTTACAGAGTGCCAGTAAAGCTAAGACGACTACAAAAAAGTCTTTTGATAATTCTATGATTCCAGATGGTTGTGTGTAGAAAATTGGTACTTTTCTGTCAGTCTGCATGACCCTCAGCTGATTTAGAGTAAAGAAATGCACAGTTTAAACTAATGTTGTGGCTACACAGACAAACTGGCCGGCATGTACTTTGACAATGACAGCATGCATTGGTTGAACATCAAAGTTGATGCGAAATAATCCAGTTAGAAAATCCAACAAAGTTCAGTCAGGTGGACTTTTTTTTTTTTTAATGCTTCGTCCTTCATCCAAAGTACTTCATCAGTCCAAAGAGCCACAACAAACTGAGTCCCACAAGCAGCAAACGCACATAGTGGGCCAACCAGTTTGTTGGTGATAAGAAGGTTTCTGGGGCCCGCCCCCAGTCTACTCCTGTGAGGCAGCATCGCCAAAGCGGTTCAAAACATAAAAGTTCATGACCTGACTGAACTTTGTTGGATTTTCTACCTGGATTATTGAGCATGAACTTTGATGTTTTGAATCACTTTGGAATGGTTGTCTCACGAGGAGTCAACAGGGGAGAGGGTGGGCCCCAGAAACCATCTTATCACTAGCAAACTGGTTGGTCCACTATGTGGGTTTGCTGCTTGTAGGACTCAATTTGTTGTTGTTGACTCCTGAGAATTATGAAGTCCTTTGAATGAAGGACGAAATGTCTCAACAGCAAAAAAATGGAAAACGGAAAATAAATCGTCCAGACGAACTTTGTTGCACTGGTTGAACGCTGATTTGATTACACAGCTAATGCATCAACAACGTTCTGTTTGGCACCAATTCAAAATGTACGAACCGTCACACCAGGTTCTTACGTAGTCGGTGTCTTTAGAGGAAGAGACACGTGTGGGACTAAGTTGGCACCTTATAGTAAAAAGGAACATCTGTCTAATCCCCGCCTTGTCCTGCTTCCACAGAATAACCCAAGGAAAACCACACTGGTAAATTCCAGGATTTCAAAGTCAATATTATGCACATTTGTATGAATAAAGACCAATTTTACACTTTGCAAAACATTGACACACATTTAAATCAAGCAACCAGGGGACTCCAAGCACATTTGATTGCAGCATTAACCTTCAAAGGTAAAAATGGCCAAGAAATACACAAACATGGGTTTTCCGGAGCCAGTAATGCCAGGCCGTTACCTTCCACGTGCAGATGTGAGCGGTGTGACAGCGTGGCATTTGTGGAACAACCAGAAATGTTCCAAACGTGGGTAAAATGGTGTCATTTGTTTTTAAAGCCAAATGTAATGTTCCTTACAGACAATCCGACTGCTGTGGACAGTTACAGAGCGTAAAGCCACACACTGTCATGACGCACACGCTCCAATCGTGGAGAAACACCTAGAAATTCAAGCACAAAGTCACATGCTAAAACTGTCACTAAAACTATTTAAACAAGAAAATAATTATATCGGATAAAAATTACAGCTTATCTAGGTTTCCTTTTTGTTACACTAAACAGAGCCAGGGTTTGATGAAATAGGCAAGCACGCACACACACACACACACACACACACACACATGCGCACAAAAGCAGACTGATTTTTTTTCCCTTTCTTCAAGCATGACCTTATTTATTTGAGTCTGTGTCCTGATGGGAAATGTGACTGCTACACTAACAAACTGAATAGGCAAGAACACACAGCTTTACCAGAGTGTGTGCATGCGTGTCTGAATGTGTGTGTTTAAAACAAATATTAGGTGAATATCAGTGTGAATCCCTTACCAGACACACAAACTCAAAAACTAAGAATAATGGAAGCTCGGTCCTGTGAAAGTCTCGAGCAGAAGATCCTCATTTCTGACTTGATTTTTTTTATGTCTGTAAGAAATGTGCCTTTAAGCTCAGACGGATCACAGCTTTACTGCCGTATTGATGTTTAACGGCTGGTGGGCTGGTCGATATTTACCACCAGACAGTACTGAGGTTGTCATCACCATGTGCACCTCTAAACGACAGCAATAGTTTGATGCCACTGTAGGAAGAATCCATTAGGAAAAACTACTGTAATTTCTAGACTATTGAGCGCACCTGAATATAAGCCGTGCACGCTAAAATTAAAAAGAAAATAAAATTTTTACATAAATAGGCCGCACTTGTCTATAAGCTGCGGGTGTTCATGTTGTAACATGAGATATTTACACTGAATTATTATTTTTTTAAACTTTTCATTAAATACGTACCGGTAACACGCACAAATACAGTAAATGTCTTTTTTTGTTTGTTTTGTTTTTTCTTAACAGTGAATGTAACATGGCTGATAAAATAATAAATATAATACAGTAGTCTACCAGGAAGTC
>NC_056516.1:27823773-27831814 GCF_014905685.2 Nematolebias whitei
TTTTTTCACAGTGATGATCCTGACTAGGGATTCATGAGTCTAACAGCCTCAGGGTAGAAGCTGTTCCTCAGCCTAGTGGTTCTTCAATTAATGCTCCTCAAGCTTCTGCCTGAGGGGAGCAGGGCAAAAACTGTGTGTGCTGGGTGAGTGGAGTCCTTCATGATGCAGGTTATGGCTCACTGGCTAAGTCTTTAATGGAGTGCATCTTTCAAAAGTAAACATTCCTGTAGCGTGCAGCAACTCAACTTTGTGGTTCAACTTTTTAATCAAGCAAAAATAAAACATTATCTAAATATTACAAGTTCAAGCCCAAGTTATGTTAGGGAGAGTATCTGGTCTAAAGCAATTGCCAGAGCTTTTATGCAAAGTTCACTCGCTCTGGTTACCTCTGAAGAAGGAAGCAGCGCCCCCCCCCCTCCCCCCAACAGCTTTTTTCACATTAAAATCTATTAACAATAAATAATAAACAAAACTTAAAAGCAATCCTGTCTTTCCTATAAGTTTGCATTCAAGCATCCAAATTTGTTGTAATTTATAAAAATGGTCTTGAGCTTTACTTTCCCAAATTAAGCTCTTTGGAGGTAAAAACTTTTTTTTTTTACCCTTTGAACTTTATTTTTCTTTAGTCCAGCCTATTAGCCAAAAACTTGTCATGTTTTATGGTTTGTAGAGTTTCTTTAAGAACGCTGAACAAACTAAGAAAGCAGAAGACAAAATTATAAGTATCATCCCTAGAATAAAACTATCAGATATATTTAATTTACTGTGGAGTCATGCTTCCACATGCCGGTTAAAAATAAATGTAAAAATCTGACAATTATCTGACAAATCCATCAATTTTCAGTTGGCCTATTTCCTATGCTGTAGCTAACAGTTGCTTGGTAAACATTAACACAATTTTAAATATATTGTATGATGTGTATCTGCTTTTTCTGTTGCTTTTCATTATAATGGTAAAGATGAGCAGCTGGACAGTTGATGAAAACAGAGAAAAGGCAATCCCACCCCAAAAAAAAAGTTTTTTCGTTGTGGTTGATTTGATTTAAAACAAACACTAAATTAAAAAGCCTGCATGCCTATAAAACATTGCTACTAAAATCATATTCTGGGAACAGCAGTGTATGATCAGATTATAATATTTGAGCAATAAGTGCAACTGAAGTGTCTAACACACACACACATGCGCGCACACACAGACACTGAGATTCAAACATAAGCTCTAATTTCCTGTAGCGGATACAAAGCAATGCCAATTTACGAGTACAGCAAATAAGTTAAATTCAAGTTTTAATTTCCTCCAGAAAACACACACTCCTCCACACACTCCGTCAGAATGCAAATGCAAGACATGCTGGATGTAATTTGGCATGCGAGCAGTGTGAGAGGACATACCATTACACAGATGCACATGTAGCTTGACACACATGAATGTATACAAAGACAGAAGGATTGAGTAATGTTTAATGTACAAAGATGGGAACTCTATGAAAATACAGCTGCGTGTGTGTGCATCTGTCCTTTAAACGTAATTAGCTCCGCTGGGCAGAAATGTAAACTAAAGAAACTTTAATGAAACTCTTCTCTGATCTGCTGACAGCACACATTTCCATTTATCCCGTTTGGTAGCCTCTGCAGTTTCTCTTGACTCACATGAAATTGAATGTCACGTGTGGGACATTTAAAACCCCAAAGGTCTGCGTTTCAGTCTCGCATTAGGACCACATGGGATGAACAAGATTACATTGGATTTATAAGGTCAGAGACAGAAATTCTTCCTCGCGCTGCTTGCATCCATTTACCTCACCTGGAATTTTCTTCGAAGGCACGGGCGAGGTGGGAATCCAAACGGTGGACTAAACTCTGTTGGCGATTCACATGTGGTTTGTTGTACCTTTATAGGTTCACACATGTTTGGCTCAGAGTCAAAGCATTTTTCTGCTTTCCTTAACCAGAAAAAAACGCCATTACCCCAAAGTCTGCCTTATTCTATTTATAAACTAAAACATCAACTGAGCTTTTACTTTAATTTCATCTCTAAATCTCATATGCTTTCAATCCTTGTCTCACAGAGTCAAACAGCCAGAAAATAAAATTTCACACAGACAAAATATCTAAAACGTAATAAATCACTGTGAAAACAAAAGCCAGCAGTGGAGTAATGTCTCAACAAGGCAACACTGTGCAGCAATTACAGATCAGGCCTTTCAAAGGAACGCGTTTTCTCCCTTCTGCAAAGTAAAAATACCGCACACACCCGCATACTAACAACGGAGATTCTTCACGAGAACGTATGTGTGCCGTGTATGAATGTGAGCGCGCACGCACCTGAGCACTCGTGTGTTTGTGAGCGGCGTATTGATCCCTGTGTATTGGGTGAGTTGTCCTTTGAGGAAAGAAGGGAAATGAAAGAAAAAGAATGAAATGAGAAGGGGAGAGACAGATCGATGCAGCGGAGAATAGCAAGCAGGAAGTGAGGATGAGGGACATGCAGAAGTACACATGCATGAGCATAGAGAAACCCCCGCACACACTCAGCTGGAGGTTATAAACGACTTTGGGTATTTATTCATGCTGTTGTCTCTTTTTAATCTTTTACCACCTTATGTCATTTGTAAGTGTCAGAGTTAATGTTTGGGACAGATCTACTTACCGCACATCAGTTTCTTCACTCAGGAAACTCCTTTTATTTGACTTTTTGCCAAAATATAAACTTGACGTGACCATGTGTTCAATTTCCCATTTAAGTTGATGCTTTACATTAATGCCAAACCCTTAAGCTCTCCAGTGAAGAGTCGACTCCAGCCTGTCCTTGCACATAGTATGCCATATTTGTGTTTGAGTGTGAAAGTGCATCCAATGAAAGTATCAAAAAATGTTGCCGTGTATAAAAAAAGATCAAAACATGACTTAAACATGATGTCCATTTGTTACTGATCCAATGAAGAATCTGCTATTGCAAACTCATGGTGTGCAGCAAAATGTTGCAAACATACACAGAATTTAGAGGAAAATATATCTAAAGCTATTCTAACAAGGTAATGTTTTTATTAAATGATGCTTTAAATAAGGTAGAAGTTGTAGTCATGTAAAGTCTCAGTGTTGTAAGAGGTTGAATCAAGTGTCTACTGTCAACTTAAATCATTTAAAAAAAGTTAACTGTAAAAGTTGTTAGTATTTTTAGCAACATGTCAGGTTTGTTAATTTATGCAATACGTCCATATCTGAATAATAATTTATAACGGGTAATAAAAACATATATATTTCCAGTATTTCCCCTACCATTATACAAACGGGGCGTCCCGCCCATCAACACAACTGTGGACTCAATACAAACGTGCTAGCAAAATTGTTGCTCACGTACCACCCCCCACCCCCGTCAACAATTACTGGCAGCAATGTAGTGCTAAACACAGATGTGGAACACACACACACACCCGTCGATAAAAAACGGCAGCCATGTAGCGGGCGGGCAAAACGAGTCGTTCCCGTCTTCTATAAAAACGAGCAGCAACGTAGCACTAAGCTAGCAGGTGGGCAACACAGACATGACTCCACCCACACCTCGCTGATAAACAATGACAGCAACATGGCGCTAAACACAGGTGTGTGCCTTGTGTAATTCTACTATGAGCCACAGGGGGAGATAAAGAATTCTGTAGCATCTATTATATAATGACTCTAAAGTGAGATATAGTGCATTTTGTTTATTAGAAAACATGTTGCTCCGGTGTTTCAACACACAGAAACCAAATATCACTTACTAATAATAGTCCACCTGGTTTCAACAAAAACAGAACAAAAATTTATCCAATCCATTTTATTTTCTAACTTAGACACAAGTCTTAGTGTTTCTGTAACTGCCAGCATCGACGTAGCGCAACGCTAACGGTACACAACACAGGCGCGCTAGATAAAAAGCTAGAGGCAGCAATTTCCCCCCCCACCCCACCTGAAAACTGTAGGTACAAAGCTCAGACGTGTCTCCGTCTCCACCCCAAATCACAGTCGAGAGGAATGCCCTGCCATGGCATGTAATCTAGGGGAAACACTGAGGCTGGTGTGACATCATTACATCACCAGCGTTCTGACTTCTGAGGTAAATGAAAAACAAAATTAACTTTTGTTCACACAATCATTGATTCAAAATAATTGTTAAACTTGGTTTAAATAAATAGTTTATGAACAAAAGAGCAAATACTTTATTTGTGAATAGCTTTGTAGGAGATCACCGAAGAGAAGGACTCTTTGATGGTTTATTTGATTTTAGCTTTGATAAGGACCTTCATTGTCATCCTTATGCCACCCACCCCTGCCAATGGCACAAAGCAAAACTAATAGAACGACACAATGGGGTAGGCAAAACTAGTAGAAAATACTAGGAGAAAGTTCTGTTTTCTTTTTTCCCCAACTTCTTTTGAACCCTCAACAACAAGTGAAACAAAATCAGATGATCAGGTCACTTATCTTCTAAGTCACCCCTTTCTTGCAGATGAAGTCTCATTTTTATTTCAGTGCCAGTTTCCCACTCCTTCACAGCCCCACCCACAGTAATGAGAAAACCTTTTTCTGCCCCACCCTACCCAGACTGCCAAGTTATTGCCAACACCTCACACACACACTCATACCCATATGCAACAGGCCACACCACAGCGTGTACAAAGACGCCATAGACTAAAGCATTACACTTGTACAAGTATACACACATCAGTTCCACCCATCGCCCACTCAATACTGCCACTGTCAGTGCCTCAACACCATGCAGGCATCAGCACACAAGAGTCTTTTCTGATCTAATGTGATCAGAGCAAATAAGCTCTGCAGCTGGTGACCCACAAACTACTTCTGCCACTCTATGACATCACTGTGGAGTCAAAAGCATTAAGGTCCACAAAGCAGGGACTGAGTGACGGGCAGTAATCATGAGAATTGTCAGTTTGCCATACAGACAGGAAAGTTTCTCCGTGTTCTGAGTTCAGTTTTAATTTTTTTTTTTTTTTTTTAAACAGATGAATGAGGCTGATGGGGAAATATGTCAGTCACGCACATGACATGTGAACACGCTCACTCAAGCAGGAACACTTAAACATGATTTTTGCATAAACCCTGTAAATCTGATGAAAACATAACTGCTTTTTATTGTACAAGTTCGCCACATGAAGTTTAATCCTCATATCAGATTGTAAAGTGATTACTTGAAGATGAAAGAGCATTAATGGAGGCGTCTTGACAACTAATGCTCCCAGCAGGTAGGACGTGGTACAGAAACGAGGCTTCATTGTGAGACTTTTAGTTAAAAATGAGCCTCTGAGACAATGATACACATTATAACAAGAGGGCAACATCATATAAAGATCCACATGAAATAATGGAAACAAAAGGAGAAGAATCTACTCACCCTCAGCAAGGATTGGGACTCCTCTTTTGTGGCGCCTCCCTTCCCCTCCTGTGTTCCTCCACCTCCACCTGCAAACTGTTGAGGGGGGGTCTGGCTCTGCTTCTCCCCTCCTCCTGCGGCAGTTCCTCCTGCTCTCCCCCCTCCATAGAGTTTGGCATCTCCCAAAAACAACTTGGTATCTCCCAAAAATGACTTGGTGTCTCCCAGGTAAACCATGCTAGGTGAAGCCACCCCTCTTTTCTGCTGCGGGGCCTCATGATTGGCTGAAACAAAAGACAGTGAGAGTGGGGAAGGGAATAAAGAGGGACTCCCACCTCCTGCTCCTCTTTCCACCCCTCGTTCAGGTCCCATTCGCTCCTTGGGCACCCAGAGTAAACCGTGGGCCTGCTCGCCTCCTCTTTCACCCTGTCCTCTTGTCTCACCAAGAACCCAGCCTTTCTCCCGCTCTCTCTCTTTCTCCTCGGCTCCCTCACTTTTTACCACCCCACCTGCCTCCTCCCTGCCTCCTTCTGCCAAGCGTCCCTCAGGTGGTGCGAGGGAGTAGAGGAGGCGAAAGTCCCCTTTGCTCTCTTCTTTAATGGCTAAGGTAGAGGGAGCTGAGCAGCCATTGGCTGACAGAGTTAGCGAAGGTGTCAGTGAGGTGGGCAAGGAGCCTAATGTGGGAGAGGACTCGTGACAATGGGCAGAATTAAAATGATCGAGGAGGGCTGACGAATCCGGTGCCGTGAAGTCACAGTGTCGACAACGGCAACACGCGTGGACACGCCTGCAGAGAAAATAAAATGAATAAATGTTTAAGACTTATCCAAACTTTGAGTTACACTGAAGCTATAATACTAAGAATTAAAGGGTCTGCATTCCTAAAGGAAATGTATATCACTCAACGGCTTTTCATTCAAACATTTTAAACTAAAATCATCTTAAGTTGGACTTGCAACCTGTCCAGATTGTACCCTGACTCTCGCATACCAACTACTGGATATGGGCACCAGCAACCCGGACAGGAAGAAGCAGGTAAAGTTAATGGATGGATCTTATGTTGAGCAACAACTGAATTATAGACATTTTGGTTAAAACCTTTAAAATATTGCAAAATCTTATGCATATTGCGAAGTTTCACCAAGGTGTATTTATTCTTGTGTAGGCTAAAGCTGATTTGCTTTGACGCCTGCCTTAAATTGGATTGACTCCAATAGGTATCTAGTCGTAGGCATAAAGTCAGTAATTCCTTTTTGAGAGTTTCATTGCATTCCATCCACTGGTTTGAAAGAAACACTCAAGACTCAAGTGCATAGTTTCACTTCTTTTTTAAGTTAGAAGCCAGTTTAGATGGATTTATTTAAAATGTAAAAAGCCACTCATTCCCGTAGCCTGACACTAAAACTGATCACGATATAAGGAAACTCCACAGCCCGAGCTGAATAAATCTAAAGTGCATTAACCTCCGCTTGATTTCCTCTAACCACTCAGGTTTGAGTTACATGCAGTGTGTGGCCAAAAAATGACTCAGAGTTTCTCTAAATCACGATGAATTACTGATAAATGGTAAAGAAGGTAAAGGAACGTGAATGTTAAATACTGAATCAACCATCAACAAACCACCTTCATTTCCTGTAGGCCAGGCCCTGAATGACCAGCTACATATCCAGACCGAGACATCTGAGAGTATCCTGGCTCAGAAAAACAGTTTTGGCACATCTTTTGTGGACCAATAAGCAAAACCAACAAACCATCTTTAATACAAACTTAAGACTGGTGGACCTACTATGGGCAACTTGTTGATATTTAATCGTATGAAAATATGAACTTGCATGACCTTCCCAAGTGTTTCATAAAATAAAACATCAAACCTTTCTCTGTTCTAGGATATAATTGTCTTTCTTTATGAACTGGAATAGAAATTCACTTTTAAGTTGATTTATAAATGTTTTGACAGTGCGCTAGTTTGAAAATACCTCGTGTTTGCTCGTCAAGGCCATTATTCTGCCAGATGAGTCATGTCTTTTTCACTCAAATGTCAGTGAACAGCAGTTAAGACTGCCGCATTTATTTTTTTACCAATGGCTTTTTATCATCGCAGCACTGCAGTGTGAGGATTATACAACAGCAGGATATACAATAAAACATCCAAAAGTGTCACAGAGAGCAGAAAAATAGTTTGCCAATCTCCATGTAGTCCAAAAAAATAAAATAAAGTCCTTGAAAAGCAAACACAGATGGATATGTGCACACACACAAAAAAAGATAATTTACCCAGAAATGCAGTATAGGAGTGAGGTGTACATGAATATTCTTTCATTTTTACTGTATACAAAAATCTACAGCAGGGTACAAGAATCAGGACTAGGGATGCACAATATTATAGGCATTATAGGCATGGTATCGTTATCAACCGATATTAGTGATACAGTTAAATATCAGACATAGGCCATTCCATCAAATAAGTTACCAATATAAAAGTTGCTATATATATATACATATACATATATAGATACATACATACACATATACATACATACATACATACACATATACATACATATATACATACATATATATACACAGATATACATATATATATATACATATATATACACAGATATACATATATATATATACACATATACACATATACATATATATATA
>NC_056516.1:27831824-27831973 GCF_014905685.2 Nematolebias whitei
ATATACATATATATATATACACATATACACATATACATATATATATACACATATACACATATACATATATATATACATATACATATATATATACATATACATATATATATATACATATACATATATACATATATATATACATATACATA
>NC_056516.1:27831983-27855267 GCF_014905685.2 Nematolebias whitei
ATATATATATACATATACATATATACATATATATATACATATACATATATACATATATATATATACATATACATATATACATATATATATATAGATATACATATATACATATATATATACATATACATATATACATATACATATATACATATACATATATACATATACATATATACATATATATATATATATACATATACATATATACATATACATATATACATATACATATATATATATACATATACATATATACATATATATATATATATATATATATATATATATACCTATACATATATATATATATACCTATACATATATATATATATACATATATATATACATATACATATACATATACACATATACATATACACATATACATATATATATATATACATATACATATATACATATACATATATACATATATACATATACATATATATATATACATATATACATATACATATATATATATACATATATACATATACATATATACATATACATATACATATATATACATATACATATATATATACATATACATATACACATATACATATATATATACATATACATATATACATATATATATATATATATACCTTCTCACTGAGAGGCAACGGCTCTACTAACTGAGCCACCGTGCTTCCAAAATAAACCATTGAAGCCGTTTTATAAAAGCATAACATTAACTTTGCATTGTTTTATTTTGTAAAGAGTCTGTTGGTCCAATGAGAGAAAATGTTATAAACATGAAAGTAAACCTGGTCTGTTAAGTGACAAGGACTGATTTGTACTCAGGCACGCACTAGGAAACCAAAACTGTGTGACGAGTCTTAAATGTGTTCAGATGCAGAATGAAATGGTCTCTGTCATGATACTGAAGGCACACACACAGAATGATGCCCTTCCTTAGTTTGCCACTGTTATGATCTCTAAACACACAGACAGTCTTAATTTATATCACTCGTTCTACATGTGATTATTAAACCCAACTATACTCAGTAAACATCTTTCTCACCAATCATTTCCTTTTCATGGATAGACATTAAATTGCAACTCAAGTCAAAGAGATGAAAGCAGTTTGAGAGAGAGAGAGAAAGAGCAACTGTTAATGTAGGATACCTCATAGTAAACTTAGGGGTCACTGTTACTTGACTCTAGGAGCTGTGATGTGAAATAGGGGTGTGTCTTGCAGATGGAGGTTGTTAGTGCCTGGTTGAATCTTTTTCGAACCCAGCCAAAGAGGGTCTGACTGTGGTTAATCCCATTTGGGGACTCATTTACAAGAGAGACCTGAAATTTAGTAATCAGTAATCAAACATAGCAACATCTGAAATGTTGCTAACAGTTTGGGAACTGTCTCAGGTAAATGCATGTTTATTTGCACAAAATAAAATGGTACTGATGTTAATTACAACTATACAATGCCATTTTTCAGTTAGAACAAAAGCCCATGGTGATCTCAGTAAATGTGAGTTATTACAGAGTGATGAAATTTCTTTCAGCCGGGGACTTTATTCTCCTCAATACACCATGGTTCTTTGTTCTGAACCCTCCATAATTAAATCCAAAATTTTGTTGGGTTTTTGGAATCCTTTTAGCTTTGATTGATTGTACTGGTGGTATGAAACTTTCTGGCTTTATTTCATTTATATTTGATATGGACTCCAAGATTCAGAGCTAAGATTTTGTTAAAGACAGCTGGGTTGTAAAAACTCCCCTTTAACTCAGCTTTTCCACTCTGTTCTTTAACATTCTTCCCTCCACCATTCTTCTTTTCTTACCATCTTTTATTTTAACAAAAAATCCATCCTTTCATCTTCTATATTTTTGCTCTCAAGTTACACTATATATCAAAAATATCAAAATTAAAATAGACATCCTACTTTTTTTTTCCAATCTGCTCACCTGTAGTGTCTAAAAAGCTCTTCTTCCACTTCTGTGATAAAGTTGCACTTCGTACACGAGTACTGCCTCTCTCCCGCTCCTCTCGCTCTGTCCTTGTCTCCCCCACCTTCCTCCTCAGACTTGACCTGTGGGGCTGCCCCCTTTAGGTTGATCAGGGTATGACAGCCTTCATAGTGTTGCAGCAACACATCGATGTCAGTGGTAGCAAACGCGCACTGATCGCACAAGTGGGTGACGCCTAAAAAGGCAGGAAAAATTAAGACCAACGAAATTAGAACCTTGATTTAGACACATTGATTGCAGCCATGTTTAGGAGAGAAAAATAAATAAAAAAAGGAAATGGTATTCATTTTCAGCACAGTGACCCATGCCTTTAAATACCTTGTGTGACAACAGGATGTGCTGGGTTAGAGGGGTGAAAGGTTGAATTAGAAGTCACACCAGGGTCACCTCTTGGGTTAGGAGGGGTCGCACTCGGTGAGGTGGAGGTGGCGGGTTTGGAACTGATGGCATCCTGCTGTTTGGTGAGCTGAGGAAACTTTGAACAGCATTTAGGACAGGTAGACCTCCGACAAGCAAACGGGTGGGACACCTGTTGAAACAAATGAGCAGGGAGTTTAGTATGAGTACGATATAGTAGAGTTTAGATGTTTGGATGCTTTAGTTGTCGATGGAAATAGGGCTTGTATGTTATGTTTTAAAGCACATCAAATGTTGAAAGTTAGCAACTGGAATTAAAGTACTGTAAAGTTCTATGTGTTGTCATTATTGTTTGTTCCCATACTATGACAAAATTAGTTCTCTGCATTTAACCCATTACACCTGAGATACACCCAGGTGGAGCAGTGGATAGCTATGTAAGTGCCCGGGGAGCAATTGGGGATTAGGTGTCTTGCTCAGAGACACCCCGATATGTGGAAATATCGGAGAGTCGAACCGCGACTTTCTGGTCCCAAGTCGGCTGCCCTACCTCTACCCATCTTGGCCCCAATTAAAGTGTATTATTAAAAAACTGTAAAATTTTAATCATCCTTTTACAGTTTGCAGCTGCAAGTGTGTTGTTTGGCAGCCGGCATAAAGGTGGGCAGGGAGTGTACTTTGGTAGATTGGAAAAAGCAAGGGAATTTGAACAAAGAAGGAATGCAACGATTACCTTTACACTTGTTCGTATTTTACATTGTATTTCAACGTCCCAACTAATTGCCAAGAAAACACCAACAACAAAACATTAATTTTATCTTACCTCCCCCAGGTGTTTCTGTGGCTGGCAGAGGCCCTGAGGACAGTATGCGCAGTGTTGAATGCAGCAGCGATGGATGGAGTGATTGTGCTGGTAGTGCAGCAGCAATGGAGCCACAATGATCACATCCGCACTGTGCGCCATCGAGTAACGAAAATCGCACAGCTGGCAGTTATAGCTGGTCACAACGGCTTCAGAATCACTGCTGTTTGAGTCTCCTAGAAACCAATTACAGGGAAGTTTAATCAAACAATGTGCTTGCTACCACATGTTGCCACTAGCTGTTCCCTTTTTATTACCTTGGCTGGTGGTGAACGGGTTGGACAACTGGTCTTTACGTCCTTTGGATGCCATGTGATCGCCTCCATCTTTTCGTCCCCCTTTTTCCCTCTCTCTGTCCGTTCCAGCAAGAGTCAAGTTTTTGGGGCTTGTAGCGCCACCTGCGCCCACTCTGTGTCTTTGCTCATAGTGCTCTAAAAGTTTCACCGAACCCTCAGACCACTCGCAACTCCAGCTACAGAATTTACACCAATAATATCCTCCTACAGCTCCCCTTCTAGTTTCCCCTGCCCAGCCCGGTGAGTCTGAACACCCCCTGACTGGGATGAAGTACCCGACCAAAGAGTCATCCTCTGCTCGTATTGCCACTTGCTCGGCCCCATCTGAGATTTGACTTCTACCTTTTAACTGGTGGTCGTGCGTTGACAGGTTATTGACAGCCAGCAGCGGGGTGGTTGGTGGACTTTTGACTTTGTTGGGATGTGAGGACAAAAAATGCTGTTCAAGGTCCAAGGAATTACTGCCCATGTATGTAAAGTTGCAGAACTTGCAGCGGAAGTACTTAGTGTTTCCTTGGCAATCAGACGTTTTGCGGCCAATTCCTATTAGCGTGCCACCTAACGTCACCTGATAAAAAAAAAAAATAAAAAAAACAGAAAAGAGGACAAAAGCACAGTTTATATAATTTATTTTACTATAATTCACAAACACGGCTAAAAAATTAGTTAGAAAGCAGCATTAACTGGTGAGTTTTAAAAGCAAATCACATTTCCAGTAGCTGTTTTCACTTCATAAAAAATATTAAGGCATGCTACTTATGACAATGAACTTATGTCTTTACCTGGCAAAATAAAGAGACAAAAAATTATAACGTTTTTCATTTTTATTTAGGTACAAACTGTGTTAATTGAAGTTACCTCCATTTAAAAGGAACCTAGAGGAATTCAGTTTTAGTAAAAGGACATTAAAACCAAACAAACACGATGTTTGAACTATTTAAAAACTAACAGACCTCTCAAATGTTATTATACTTGTTAGTTGCAGTTTAATTTGGGTTTTGAGCATACTGTTAATGTAATTAGCAGAGCTAGACACTACAATAGACAAACTATATTTGCAGTTTCTACACAGAGTACAAGTTTTAAAATAACTTAATCAAAAACCAGCCATTAAAAAAAACTGTGACTTACCTTCATAAACTACAATGTACTTTATGAAATCGTTTTTCTTATGTAGACAATTTAATGTTACCCTGACTGTAACAGATGGATAGTATCTATTAGGCAGTACTATGGCACTCTGAATCTGAGGTACAGTTTTTACATTACTTACTGAGCAAACTGAGATGCACCTTTAGTTTTATTATTATTATGCTGAGCCCTTGACTAGCAGTCTAGTTTCCCCCATTTCCTTTGATCAATTGTTTTAAACATTTTATTATTTTTTTTATTTTTTGGCTGCACCTTTGTTTAGGGGTTGCCACAGTGAGTGAACTCGCATGAGGATTTGACAATAGTTTTATGCCGGATGCACTTCCTGATGCAACCACAGACCACCATGTGGAGTAGAGGACTACCATGTAAGGCGTCCGGGGCAGCAGATGTAGTTGCTTCACCTTTCCCACCCACATTTTTGATGTCACGATCAGTGAGGGGATTTGAACTGGTGAACTTCCAATCACAGATTCAATTCTCTCACCCCTGCACCACCACACCCCCATATTCTTTGACTGAAAATAAAAATAATTTCTGGATGTGAACAAAAAAATTGGATTTGAATTTCTGTTCGTAAAGTTTTTAAAGTGAAACAGATGATGACTAGGGTATTTTTAAGTACAATGCTAAGTGCTTCCCCTAGTTTACTTGCCTTGGCAGGGCGCTCATATTTTTTGTGGGTTTTGTCAATGGGGTGGGGGGGAGTTGTGCGCCGTTTGTACCGACAGTTTTCGAGCGGGGGGGTGGAGATGGTTTAGCATGAGGGAAACGTTGAGCTACTTATGTAGCTATTTAGCTAGCGCCTGTATTGTGCGCCGCTAACTTAGAGCTGTGTCAAGTCAGTCAAAAAAATATTAAGGGAATCTGGGAACCTGTGGATCAAACATGATCTCACAACAGCAATACTTTAGTGATCACATCCCACATTATCCTGCAGCCAGTTAGTAAAGACCCAAACTCAATTCATTTCTCTGAGCAGAACTGACAGAAAGACCGAAAGGCGAGCAGGAGATTGGAGAGAGAAATGGAAAAGGTAAAGGTCAAATAGGACAAGTTGAGGAAAAAAAGTGTATAAAATCAAAAACCAGAAAGACATGAGAGATGGATGAAAAGCAAATTGAGCAGTTTGAGAAAAACAGATTAAATAGTCAGAAAAGCAAAATAAAAGTCAAAAGAGAAAATGAGAAGACGAGACAAAGACGAGCGAAATATAAGAACAGAGGGAAAAAAGACTTCAATATGTTGGACAGCTGTTTCATTAGACTCCCTAACAGTCGATTATAACTGCAGCTTCCCTGTCTGCTTCTTTCAGTACCTTCTTCTGTTTCCTCCTTAATCTTTAATTCTGCTTCTTACGCTTCTCTTTTTTCATACAGCACTCTTCAAGCTTATTTTTAAGGATCCCATTGGTTGTCAGGGATTTGTGTCTTAGCAAATTACTGGCAGGAGAGAGAAAAATTGAGTGAGAGATGGAAAGAATAGAGATCGCTTTCATTCTCTTTTTTTCCTTTAAAGATATACACTTTCACTTTTCTTTATAATGACAATTAAAGCCCACTGGATTTTCCTGTTTCAAACTCTGCACGTCTGTGTGTCTACAAATACGCTTTGACGACTGTGCATGTGTGCAGCTTTTTTAAGACTACTTCCAGCCCTTACAGGCTGCTGGTTTAAACAAAAAGCAACTCCTTGACTACTCTTTGTGCTGTTAAATCATCATCATCCTTACTGAATTCTTCAAACAGAACTTTAGGATTTGTGTTCACAAAGATTCAACGTTATTACATTTGACTCAGATGTGTTCAAACCTGGAAAAGTCCTAATGTACAAAAACGCAATTAGGGGAATTAATAAATATGATTAAAGAAGTTAGTTAGCATACATCAAGAACTGAAATTTTACCTGAAGAGTAAAAATATGGTTATTCAACAGTCTTACTAATTAACTTGGGCTAAAAAAACAACAATTGTGCTGACTTGATATTGTGGTTGTAGAACTTGCATTTAGCTTTTGACAACCTTTACATTAAAGGTCAACCAAAATGGTTTGTTTATTAGAGAATTGATAATCAGCCTTTATAACTCAAACGCATCGCAATATACAATAATAACAAAAATAAATAAATATAAAAACTAAACTCTAACAAAGTTCTATCAGGTCATATGGACGGTTTCTTTTGTTGTTTTGTTGTTGAGACGTTTTGTCCTTCATCCAAAGGACTTCATCAGTCTGAGAAGCCACAACAAACTTAGTCCCACAAGCAGCACACTAACATAGAGGACCAACCAGTTTGATGGTGACAAGATGGTTTTTAGGATTGATGGATTTTTTTCCTGGATTATTGAGCATGAACGTTGATGTTTTAAACCACTTTGGCCATGGCTGCCTCAGAAGAGTCGACGGGGGAGAGGACGGACCCCAGAAACCATCTTATTACCAGCAAACTGGTTGGTCCACTGTATGAGTGTTTTGCTTGTGGGACCAAATTTGTTGTGGCTCCTCGGACTGATGAAGTCCTTTGGATGAAGGACGAAACATCTCAACGAAAAAAAGAAACTGTCCAGATGACCTGACTGAACTTTGTTGGATTTTTTTACCTGAATTATTGAGCATGAGCTTTGATAAAAATCTAAAAAGAAACATTTTGATTAAATGCTAACAAAATGGTTGAATAATACACAGTAGGAAAAGCAGAGAGATTAAAATCGTGTAAGCACCCATCCAAGTTGTTTATAAATTAAAGCCTTTAATGTTTTTACTGATAGATATGATATTGTTCAGCATTATATTCTGGTGAACTTCCTCTGGGGGTCTGCAGTGTTGAGCCCAAAAAAAAACACCATCACAAGAATCACTGATTGGCACAAAGGGGGGATTACAACACTGTGCTGCCCGCAGATGTGCCTGCCTGTTAATCAGTGCAGTATGCCAATGCAGATGTTTTCTTTTTTAATGACAATAATTGGTCTAATTAATCAACTGAGAGATCAAATGGTCTAACTCCTATTCGACAAAAATACACGGACTAACCCAGAACAAATGACTTGATATTAGAGCAAAAACATCTAAAGATGGAATATAATAGAGTTCTATAACACAAACTAAAGTAATAACTTAGAAAAGAAACATTTTACTTCATCTTAGACGCATGTAACAGGGATATGTAAAAACTCGTTTGCAAATTCAAAATCCAAAAACTCAAAAGCTTCTGCTAAACTGGACTCGGACTGTTAAAAGTATCATAGCAAGCTAACACAAGGCGTAATCCTTGTGATGAAAATGTCTCTTTTGTGGCAAATGTAGCAAACATTTTTGAAGTTTTTGTCTGATGCTTTTAATCTTTATTACTAGTTTGGAAAAGCAAAATCAGCGTTGCGTGGAAGTAACACGTTTTTCTTGTGACCAAGTCTACAGCTGTTGATTCAAACGGGGATGAATCCAACAAAAATCGACAGATTTAACACGTAAATGATTGACGTCTAGACTGCAAGTGAAAACTACAAACTTTTTTAAAGCATGCCTTTGTTAGCGTTTTTAAATGTAGATGAAAACACAACCTTCCTGTCATTATGCTACATTTTCTGAGAAATAAAGCACGTTTAAATATAAAAAAACCTGTTCCAGTAATGTATGTGTGAGGGGGGTTTGGGAAGCAGACATCATGCGTGTGCTCTGCATGTATACATATGTGAAGTCGGTCTGCCAGGTGCCCTGCTCGTCTGTTTCAATCCATCCGTCAGTCTGTTACATTTTATAACTCTCAGCACAATGCTCACTATTCAGAAAACACACTTTGAATGTAACAACTCAGCTGCAGCTTGCTCTCGCTCGTAACTTTTAGTGTTCCGCTATGAGTCGAACTTCACAAACTGAGCTGTAACAAAATCAATCAGCGTCTGAACGTCAGTTTTGATAATAACCAGATGTACCGGTAAGCATACTTTAAACAAATAGTTTGACTCGGTTTGACTTTTATAGATTATAAGATTATTGCTTATAAAACCAGTGTTATAACCTTAGATATATATATAATCTAGCCAAGATGTGCAACTTATACATTAAACTATAATTCCTAAAAAAAAATATAAAAAAAATCCTGCAAATAAACCTATTTTCTTGTGGCTACTTCTTGAGACTTGTGCATGTATATATGCATTTCCTTAATTAATTAATTGCTTGTTTGCCTGCAAGCTAACGCCTTTATTTTTATAGCTGCTGTCCGTCTATGCTGACTGGGTGATGTTCACCAAATATGCAAACGAGGTCCTCTTAATTGTATATATAACAAATAAGGGGACAGCAAATGTACGTAAGTTACTCTCACAGGACTGATGATTTTTATGAGCGTCAAACTGTACTTTAACTAAGAAGGCATCAGCACAATCAGAGCAGGCCTTTAAAAAACAAAAACATGTTAAGACTCAAAGTTTTTATGAACCAGTGGTTATTTGTCTTGCTTTTCAGAGCTAGATGTTAATAATTTAACTATCATATTTCTTTTCAAAGCAGCTTACACCTTACTCAGCTGTAGGTTTTGATTCCTATTTGCATGCACAGATGACTTTAGGTCCACACAGGCGTGTATTTCCATAGACGAATGGACAACAGATGGGAACAACGCGTCTTTACGTCCAGTGCTTACCTGTATGTCGTAAGTGCCGTTCATCATGACTGTCCTTTGCTGCGGCGTCTGAGCGTCGGCTCTCGTCTTCCCCAAGTCTTTGGTTTGACTTCGCTGTCCAGTCTGTAAGTCTAACATCAGAAACACAAAAAGAGGTTAAACTGGTGGAAACGCATCAAAGTAGCTCATGCAAAACAAGCTGAAGACAAGTGACGACAAGGTAGGAAATCTTTCTGATCTAAAACTCATAAATTGTTGTTTCAGGTAACCCAAAGCAAAGTGGTATAATGATTGTAGGGTAAAGGTATAATAGTGAAGAGCCTCATGAGTTTTCTTGTGAGTGATGAGATACGAAACTCAGCGTATAGGTTTATGTAGACTATAAAAACTATAAAGAAGTGTTTACATTTACTTAATTAAAAATGTAACAGATTACATTGAAAAACAGACTAAGGCCATCTGAATATGAATTATGTTATTTTTTTTAGTTCTCTACTAGGATGGGCTTTTTTTTTTATTATTATCTTCCCAAAACACTTTTTGAATTGGTCAGAAATATTTTATTTCAATTTTTTTTTAATATCTATCTACCACATCTACCCCAACCCCCTCTAAAGGTACACATTCACAGCTGCTAAGTCTGATGTCTGTGCGTCTTTACATACCTTCATTTTCAACATGTGGGGGTGTCCTGATTCTAATAGTACAGTTGAGCTCACCCATAACCATAGTTTCTACTTTATACTCATTTCAAAATAAAATACAAGGACAGCACATTTCTTGGAGGCTCTGAGTTGCTTTACTTATTTATTTATTTTTTACAGAGGGGGTGGGCAGAAGGTGTTGACCCAAAACACAGCACACCAACTGGAAAAGCACCGTTAGGAAACAATTTGGTGTAACGACCAGGGACTGATGTAAAAAAAAAAAAAAATTTTAATCTGACAGTCTGTTTTTTCTTTATTAGTGCATTTTACCAAGGCTGAATTAAAATAAAAAATAAAAAAAACACTTCTTGGTAGAAAGGTTCTGGGTTTGAACTAGGGGTTGAAATGACTAGTCGACTAATCAATTCTAGGGCATCTTGTGAGTTTTTAAACATCACGTCGACTAGTTGCAGTCAGTGATTGTGTCATGTGTCACGTGATGAGCACCGGGACGCTGGATACAAAACGGATTCTTCCAAGAATGGAAGGCGAGGAGCAGGTAAATGTCTTCTCAAATAGGTAGAAATTCATCAACAGTGTGGAAGTATTTCACTAAAGATGATGTTGCTTTTAGTTTTATTTTATTTAATCCATTAAATACAAATCTAAAAAATACAACAGGGGTGCGCTCCACCAGAGAATCCACCACTACGAACCACCGCCAGTGGTGGATAGTTTTTATTTTTATTTTATCCACTAAATAAAATAAATTTTTAAAAACAGGGGTACGCTCCACCGGAGAATCCACCACGGCCTGTGCACCAAACACCACCGCCGGTGGAGAACCCACCACCACGGTGGTGGATAGTTTTTATTTTTATATTATTTAATCCAGTAAATAAAATTGTTTAAAAAAAAGGGGGGTGCGCTCCACTGGAGAATCCACCACTACGAACCACAGCCGGTGGTGGATAGTTTTTCTCTTTATTTTATTTTATCCAGTAAATAAAACAAAACAAAAAACGGGTACGCTCCACTGGAGAATCCACCTCACACCATCACTGGTGGAGAATCTACCACCGCCACCACTGCTGCAGTGGTTTATTTTATTTAGTGGATTAAATAAAATAAAACCAACTTTTGCGGCTTAATAATAGTTTTGGTTTTCCTGTTACTTATTTGCAGTATGATAAATGGTAGGTACATAAATTTATGCTCTTGATGTTTTGTTGTTCTTTTTTTATAAATAATAAATTATGTTGTTCTGCAATTTTTTTTTAGCATCTTGAGTTCCTGTGACGTCATCAACTATTCGATGTTGACTCGACTATTATCATGTCAATGTCAAATTTAAAATATATATAGTTGTTCAACCCCTAGTTTGAACCAGCTGATGGGAAATAGGTCAGAAGCACACTTTACAAGGACAGTAGGAGTTACCTAAGTTTGTAAGTTGGGGGGCCATGTTATGGAGGGCCAGGATCTGTGTGTCAAGCGCCGCATCCTGCCGTGTGCGGTTATGCAGACCCAGGTGATACTTCCTAAAGTGCTTCACCAGGTCAGCAGGGTCGTTGCCGTAGTAACCGTAACCGCACACGTTGCACTTGAAGTCCTGGAGTTTCGGAGAGGGGCTGGATGATAGCGGAGGGGTGTCGTTTGCCGACTCCTCCCTTCCTTCCTGTCTGGGAAGAAGTTGGGGGGTCGAGGTGAGAGGAAGGGTGAGACAATCTGCCTCCCCTCTGTCACTATGGCTCCTTTCCCCCTCCTCTCCGTCGTCAGGCTCCAACTGGCTTTCAAGCCTCTTGGCCGACGTTGCTCCTACTTGTTTTGCCCTTACCCCTCCTGTCCTCCCCACTCGCTTCTCAGAGGAGGGGGAGGCGAACGAGGAGATGCACTCACTCTCTGCCTCCTCCTCCTCGTCCTTCTCCTCATCTCCTCGGATCCGTTCAGAGGATTCCGGTTCTGAGGGTCGGTTTATTCGATCGGCTTCTGCTCCCACTCTCTCCTCCTCCTCTCCTTCCTCTTCTTCTTCTCCCGTTGGGTTCTTCCCCTCTTCCTCCTCCTCCTCTTCACCTCCAACACTCCTGATAGGGGGATTCTTCTTCCTCACCATGTCTAAAACCATAAGACAGAAAAACCATGCTATTAAAAGTTCAGTTGTATAAACTAGGTTCAACCAGAAATGTGGAAAGAGCAAAAGTCTCCCAATGAGGAGCCTTAAAGGATAAACATTTTGTTTTATGTACATTGTGTAGACAGACTATTTTACTTTATAAACTTCTATGAAGGCTGAAATCTGTGATGATCCTCAACCACAAACCCCTTCAAAGCAAAAACAGACACAACAAATGAGAAACATGTCAGCTGTGAGATATTTTCCAGGGTTGTGTGTTCGTGTGTGTATGTGGAGATGGATCTCATACACATACATGATGTGAGATTTTTTTGGTTTAATCGTTATGGAAACCATCCGTGAGAATCTCCAGCACAAGACCACATCAAAACGAAAAACCATATCAGAGAACTGAGACGGCGAGGGCTCGGAGGGTGAGGCGCGCTGAGAGAGAGAGAGGGGGAGACACGGGAGGGCGACAGAAGCAGGGAGGCCAACATACAACCACATCAAGCCGAAACACCCCATATCAGAAAGATGGATGAACGAGGGTGCAGACGACAATTCATCCCCTTCAGCGATCCACATTTCTATTCCCTGCATGTCTTTCCAGTAGATCTTCGTTGGTTTTCAAGCTCGAAAACTCTTCCTTTCTCGCCTCACTCTCTCGGCTTGCCTCACCTCGAGTCTTTTGGTTTGCGCTCGTTTGTTTTTCTCTCGTTGTGTCTGCTTTTCTTTCTCTATACCCCATTTCACTTTCACTAGGTACAGTGGTCCCGCGATACGTCACAGTTCAGCATTCGTAGACTCACTCTGTCGTGGGTTTTCAACATCAGATTGTAAACGACACACAATTGTCTACTTTAATATTACTCAAGTGATTGGGACGGCACGGGACAAAAAGTTAACGGGAGCGGGAACCAACCAATAGGACAAAAAACAAAAACAAAAAAATGTCGGGCAGGAGCCTCCATTTTGTAGCTTGTAGTGGCAGCACACCGGCTCAGTGGTTAGCACTGTTGCCTCACAGCAAGAAGGTCCTGGGTTCAATCCACGGTTGGACCTGGGGTCTTTCTGTGTGGAGTTTGCATGTTCTTCTCGTGCTTGCGTGGGTTTTCTCCGGGTACTCCCGTTTCTTCCCACAGACCAAAAAACATGCATGTTAGGCTGCCTTCAGGTCTCCCTTGCAAAAGAGATCTGTGATCTCAATGGGATTTGCCTGGTTAAATAAAGGTTAATAAAAATAAAGGTTAATAATAATAATAATAATAATAATAATAATAATAGTTTTCTTTCAATAAGCCTACACCGTAACCCAAGTCAAAAGAACTACATGGCCCAGAAGCCAAAAGCGCTTCCGGCCGCTGCATTCTGCCGAAATTCAAAGAACAGCAATGGAGGGAGCAAACGCTAGCGGAGAAACAGATTCGGTAAAGATAGTTTTGCAACGCAAAGTCAAAAGTAACAATCTATCTATTCATATCACAGAACTGGCAGGAAAGTTGCAAATAATCCTGAAAATGGACTCATAGTATCTTCACTAGTGCGTACCCATGTACAATTTTGCAGTACTGAACAGTACATATATGTATGTTGTTAAAATTACGTAGGTTTAAGAGTTAACATTGCAAGAGTGTGGGAAGGGTTTAAAAAGCCTTAAAATATATATCAATACTAAAATAAAATAACATCCCTACTTCGTGGTTTTTCACCTATCGCAGTGGTGTCTGGAACGTAACCCCCACGATAATCAAGGGACTACTGTACTTATTTTTTCTATCTCTTAAGTTTTTCTTGTTCTTCTGCTTACAAATAGGAGAGGTAAGTTTGAAATGCATTTCAAAGCAGTTTCTTTATCCATATTAGTCCATCGTTTCATTATCTTTCACATGCAAGATTAATTGCTACAACAGTTTGAGCAATAGCTGTTCTTTTTGTTCTTGCCCTCCCTGGCTGGTTCCCCCCTCTCTGCCTCTTTCCTTAATCATTTTTAAAAACCAAACAACCTCTCATATGTTCCACGTTAAACAATAATCTTCCTTTTGTTCAAGAAGAAAACAACTGTGGTTGCGCTGCTCGCAACAGTCGTGACAGCGATTCTGCGTGTGCTCTTAGCGAGTGCTTGTGTTTTTATTCATGGTCATTCGCCACGAAAACATCGTCAACTCGTTGACCCCTGTGCTGCGTTCGTGTCCGTGAGTCTGGTCGTAAACTTACTCCAATAGACGCCAGAACTGATTTTTAGATCAATGCAATACAAGAGGGGGGAAAAGGCAAACGTGCGTTTTTGCGTAATGCATATTTGATGATCCATTTGGAGGAGATGGTGCGTGTGCAGCGATATGAGAGACAAATGCTTACTGTTATTTACTGATAGCAACCTGAAAACATTTTAAGCAGGAGACAATCAAACAAATTCAAGGATTCAAGGATTTTTGTCAATCACATCACATGTGGTACATGAGGTGGAACAAAACTATGTACATAGGAACTATATGCATAACTATCCGTATACTAACTGTACTATATACATACATGTCTTCTGAAGAGAAGAATGTAGCTGAGAAGCAGTTTTCAGATCAGACCGATTAAAAAGGACAACAAACCAAAAAATAAAGCTCCTTTGTAGGATTTTACAATTTTCTTTCCCTCTTTTTTTCCTTCCATACAACTATTAAAATAAAGCAATTTATGTCTGAAAGGGCCCACGCCTAGACCAGCCCTGGCACTCGCTTACTCTGTGTGTGTGTGTGTGTGTGTGTGTGTGACACAGGGAGTGAGTGCAGGCAGCAGAGGAAAATCTCATCTGATGTTCACCACACCCAGTCAGAAATCATCATTCACACACACACACACACAGTGGAAAACTACAGATTGCTGTGGTGAAGCAGCGAGGCTAAAATCCCGACCTTCGAGGCTCTGACAGACGGAGCTGTGTTTCAATCTGTCTCAAGTGCAGCCACGTCTTAGAAAGTTCATAAAAGCAATAATGACGGCAATAATTACATTTATGAATGATTTCAGTGGAGCGTGAAATCGATACAACAGGAAACTGGTAATAGTATTAGTGTTATACAATATTTATTTACAACAACTTCACTTTTTTTTTTTTTTTTGGAATACTTAGGGTGCGGCTGCATAAGAGCAAGAGGCTGAATGTTAAAAAAAATGGCACAATGCGATTTGCATCTGTGCTCCTCGATGTCAAAGTCCGGCTTTTCTCTGCTCCAGGCTGTGTACACAGGCTGGAACCATTACTATCAACTACAATTAGGTGTAACCCACTACGAGATGCTGCATAACAACTTCTGCTACTAGCTACAATTAGACCCTTTACACCGCAATAGCCTCAATACCACACTGAAGACAAATGTGACAGTTAATCATTTCCATCAGCTGCAATTACATCCAACACTTGGGGAGGCTTTTATCTGAAATTGCCAATAATCTTCTCAGGACAGCTGCATGAAGGTCCAGCAACAGGAGAATTGTAGGAATCAGAACAATACTGTAAAGATAGTGAATTAGGGAACCTCGTTGGAGATGGAACAAAACTGTTTCATCAAATAGACAATTTTAAGAGTTTATTGTGTTGAGTTGGTGTTAAACAAAATGGTTTGACTCTTAAAAGTTAGGAATGTTTTTCAAAAAAGACTAAGAGATACTAAATTTTTTTTATTTTTTTTAGCAACTCAGATTGCCAACAATTATTTTTAGTTACTAAAATTTTGAATAACTTTACAAGTGAGGAGTTTACACCAGTAAATATTTGATGTCAGTCGTTTTGAACCAGTTTGGGTTTAAGAGGTGCAGATTCTGCTTTAAACTTCAGACGTTATTTATGCTGCTTCACTCGCTCGACCCTCTGCTGAACTGTGAGGATTGTGTGAAGCGAACTTGGTCATCTCTATGTGCCAGGGTCACACGCAACAATAAACCCAGACTTAAAAGGTAGTAGTAAAAACAAGTTTGTAGTCATAAAAAAACACTTGTTTTTAGTAAATACTGCATGAGGAGATGTGTGATTATCAAAATGTATACAGCTTATCACCCTGAGTCCAAAAGAACAAAATCTGAGGTGAGAAATCACTCAAAACTTTATTTTCCTCCTTTTCTTTTAAAAGCAGACAGTTCACAAATAAACAGATTATTTTACCACCTAACAGGCTGAGATGTAACAAAGTTGAACTCTTAGTGCATCTGAGCCAGGAATAAAATGTACAACAACTTGTGCGCACACACAAAGTTACTGAAACCCTTGACTTGGTAAAATGTAAACAGAGTGAAAGCTACACAGAGACATCCTATAATGTGGTGAACAGTGTTCCTCTACTCCCACAGCGTATATGTAAGCCGCTACAGCATCTAGTTACCTTCATATGTCTCTCCAGTAGGGCTGAACAATTAACTGCATTGGCGATAATATCACAATATGATAAAACGAGATTTTCTAATCGCGAAGGCAGCAATTTGACTGGTCGCGTGATCTGATTACGTGACTTGCGTGTGAGCGGAGCAAAGCAGAGCAGGGAGTGAGAGAAGTCAACACTGTGCTTGAACCGGTTGCGCAATGGCGTCAGGCTTGGCTTTGGCTATAAAAAATAAGACGTTGAACAACAACATGTATTGTGCAGAACTGCCTTGCTGTTGTTGCTACCTCTAGAAGTGAGACCACAAATCTTTATCAACACTTAAAAAACACCACAAAGCCATTTACGATGGTTGCATGGCTAGAACGCCAACGACCACTTGCAGCCGACAGGGATCACTGACCGAACTGTTTGAAAGTATTACTACGTATTAACATCATTTGAAACGACACGTGGAAATAACTCGAGCAATAACGGAGTTCATAGCAAAAGACATGATGCCCATTAATATAAGCCTGGGTTTACGGCTTTGGTAAACACGATGGATAAGCGGTACAGAATGCCCTCGCTCACACATTTTAGTCAAGTTGCTAACACGGAGTTACACAAAAAATACAGAGACAGAGTTGCAGTGGAAGTGAAAACAGAGGAGTTTTTTGCAACTGAAACAGATTTATTTATTACTTGTGTTTGTTGAACAATACATGAGAAGAAGACAATGAAAAATAATCTCATAGTAAATCGCAATCACAATATTGAGGTAAAAAAATCGCAAGTAGAATATTTTCCACAATCGTTCAGCCCTACTCTCCAGGTAATTAGCCTTTTTCTTTCCCAGTTCTTTTCGGTCAGGTATCTGTGACTTTGGTGTGTGTTCCTATCTCAAGTTAATGGTTGATCAACGTGCAGAGTTTATTGTTTAATATTGTATCCTTTTTGTCCCCTCAACCCGGCCTGATGACGCAAACTACTTTGTTTACTTGCATTTGAAACCATCTAGTGCTTTTATTAAAATAAAAACAAACTTGTGCACGTGAAAGCTGAACTTCACTGAACACCATTTTTCATCCAATAAGCTAATTAAATGGCTTCCCCCTCACAAAATGCTGCCATTTGTTTTCCATTTAAAGAGGTCTATCCAGTGTGTGCAGTTTGAACTGTGTTATCAGACACCTTTAACTCCAGCTGAACCGCACTACGTGTGCCGGATCATGAAGTGAATCCAGCAGAACATTAAAATTCATGCAGCCTCAATAAAACTGGAGCAGGTTTTTCTCATTCAGACAATGTTAGATGTCATTAATGAAGAAAAGCAGATTACCTGCACATCTCTACCACTTCATCCAATGACTCCAAGCTAATTCTCCTAAATGCATATTATTGAGTCCCAGTAATGGATGGGTCTGATACAGACTCGCAGCACATCCTCACGCTCCCTCTGCCTCCAGACATTGCTGCTCTTCCCCTCCTCGTGGGACCGCAGTAGTTAGTCTCGCTTTCTTTCATAAACTAAGGATTAATGAGCAATATATGAAGAAATGGCGCTCCAGGCAGGGTCTAGCTTTTACTGAAGTTTCTCAGTTTGTGTCATTCTTTGTGTTCATGGTTTTCCTCTCCATCTTCGTCCATATTGGGGGGGGTGGGGGGATTAAGAATGCAAGGAAGTGGGGAGTTAGAAGAATTCTGACTAGAATAGAAACCATTTGTTTGTGGGAATGACGTAAAAAGAAACAAGTTAACAGAAGAGCAACGGTTTCCGACTGGAAAAACCTAATACATTTTATTATTTTAAATGCTAGTTTGGTTTTGTAATGGGCTGAAAGAAAAGAAAAATGCAAAGGAATAACGTGCACAAGAAGGTCAATGAAAAAGCTCCACACAATAAGAAGCATCTCTGTAAAAGTTTACTATCTTCATCTTTAAAAGCTCTTCGAATATCTGAGGTATTCAAACGAGATTGGGGCATTTCATACACTACAACTCACTTCAAAGTTACTGCTAAACCATAAAAAAACAAACAAAGAAAAAACATAAATCCTTCATTTCCAGCCCATTTTGGGCCTAATTTGTTCATGGCGCAGGCATCAGGTCAGGCTTTGAGTTGCTAATTCCTCAGACAACCTGAAAAATAATAATTGGTGCTTTCAATATCTACAAACCAGAGTGAAGCTGCAGGTTGGCTGAAGTCACACAATTAAATTTTCACACGTGGTCCTACGATTTGAATGCACAAAGAAAAGGCTTTGACAATGAGCAACGTGAATCAACTGTATGTTGATGTGAAGATGAGAGGTGTGGTGGATTTTCTGAAATAATGGTGGACTCAAGAATTAAACAAGAGCATATCCTTTGTGGTGATTTGTTTAATGCTATAACAAGTCATATGTTCAAAGAGTCTGAAGAAGTTGTGGCAAAAGTCAAAAAACAGGGTGTGTATATTTACAAAGGGGGTGCAGGTAAGCCAATCAGCTTCCAGGAAGCTCTAATGATTAGAGCGTGCATGAACCCCAGGACCAATCGCTGAAGAGGAGCTCCACAACCTGAAGCTCCACCAGCATCCAAAATAAAGCCTCTATTATTCAGTTGGCAAAATGAAACTACTTAATAGTAATAATATCCTTTATTCACAAAAACTAAATGGGGTTAAATAACTTGTTGCCAACTGAAAGATAATCGCCCACACAGTAATTATCCAAGAGGAGGCTCGCACCTATTTGCTTAGTTAAATCCAGGTGGCAGCTTTTTGGGTGCCAGGCAGTGTATGTAGACATTTAATACTTTATTACATGTGCCATCACCTTAATGGGGTGGGGGGGGGGGGGGGGGTACTGTTAGGGTAGTAGTATGTCCTCCTTAGTTGCAGGTGAGCTTTCACCTGTAGTTTCTCTCCGCTTCTCTCACCTGGGCTCACTGTGAACCCGCCCTGATCTGCTCTGATTGGGTCAAACTGTGGCTCTGGTTCTCTTTATTGGTTGAAAGCAGCACCAGTTTATTTCCTGTATCATAATTAGACTGGATGACTTTAACAAGGCCACAACAAAACACCTTTATGTTTTTACTACTTGACTTATATTTAGAAGTTACTATCCATAAAGGTTTCCTTCAAGAAACCAGCTGTACAAATGCAATCCTGAACATTCCTTCATTTACATAAAACTATTTAAAATTGTCTCGCCTGGAGAGTTAAAAAAAACAGTCAGTCAAAAAGAACCTGTAGTTTTGAGTTGTCTTTCGGCAAAACAAGCAGCTGAAAAAACATTCAAAGCATGCATGTGACCCATGCAGACAAAACCGATTAGGCTGTGAAACTGAGCCTTATTTAGAGTGTAGGGGCAATAATGGAAAATCACTACAACTGCACCATGTTCTGTTGAGCTCAGAGACCTGGATGCCTGGTCTTTCTGAGAAAACTGGGGAGAAGTACAGCTGTGGAAGAGACTGGGCACAGCTTGGAAATGATTTCACGGAGGCGGCAGTCTAAATTAAACGAGGACGAAGGTTTTGGTGAGAAACAGGAGGAAAAAAGCCCACCTGCCATTTTAAAACCAGAAGCTTTCTGTTGACTAGGCCTCTAATCAATGCCAGGATTCTAACACACACAAATCATATGCTCTTAACCAGGGGCCCGGTTCTTTTCTGCCATGCATCAAGCACATCACACACACGCACACACTGACTCACGTGCAGGAACACATTCCAAGAGCGTAGGACTCATTTGTAATGGGCTAACAGCATGCAAAATATGTCATCTTAAATGTCAAACTTAATCAGACGTTCATATTTCAATAGCTTTCTCTCATTATGAGCCTCCCTCCCTCTTCTCCCTCACTCTCTAAATGGATATTTGATACACACACACAAGCTAATACCGTGAACACACCTCTCTGCTCTCCAATCCTCTATCTGTCCATCTTTCATCTTGCACTGTCTCAATTAATCTCTCCATATTCCTCCCTCACGGCTGTCGTCTCCTCAATCTTTTCTTCTTGCTTCGCTCTTCTCTTCTGTGTTCTCCGAACATGCGAGATACCGTGCCTGTACACTCAACTGGTTAAGACACTTCTAAACTCTTGGAGCTTTCCGTTAATCTGATGGCAGCGAATTGTGAAAATGTCAAGTGAATTACCCCCCCCCCCCCCCCCAGGTGCTGTATTTTAATTAATTTGTCACATGACCAAATGTTTATAGGAATCCAAGCAAAGAAACAAATAAAGTGCTGTTCACACTTTACCTCAGATCATTACTTTTTTATAGAAAAATATTTGGACGGTGGTGCAGCAAAAGAAGTTTGTGGACTTTGCCTACAGCTGACATCCATTCATTCAACCTTTATTTATACAGGTTAGTCTTAGTTTATTTATTTGTTTATTTATTTATGTCTGATTTTGTTTTTTTCAGTTGGCAAAAACCTTAAAGAACAACAATTAAAACCTCAGCACTTTTTGTAAAGTTTTAATGTTTAAAAGTTGAGTTTTCACCAAAGAACGGTTATTTTTAAATACTTAAAGTCTAGTTAATTCAACCTTTATTTAATTAATTAATAATTATATAGTTTCAAGTAGTGACCTAGTGCCCAACAATGCTTTTTAAGTTAAGACGCTCTTTTCAACACACTTGCCACCCACCCAACAAAATTTTTTTAAAAAGCCTCTCCGTTAACTGCTACCTAAAAAGAAAAAGGTAAATTTCTCGTTTTGGGCAGCTTGTGTTTTACAAATCGCTCCACTTGGTGATACATGAATTATTGAGCAATCTGACATGCATATACCAAATATTTTATGGACACTGTGATTTTTTAATATCAATTACACAGTCTTGCCTAAATAAATCATCACAAACTTAAAAAGGTAAATAATATAATCAATTTAAACAGGAAATGAAGCATTATGTGTTACATAAACGTATATGCTTGATAAAGATTTTGCAATAAAAAAAATAAAAAAAGCATTAACACACTTTTCAATTAAACTGAGTTTGTTCAGTCTTTTAAATGTGTCTTTATATAGTATTTTTTGTCAGACCATGGCTTCTGGGGTTTTGTCTCTTATACAGAGTTACCTAAAAAACTACTAGCCAGAAATCAATTGATACTAAAAGTTTAATGCTCATTTTTGCCAATGTAAAATGTGATAAATTAGCCTGGAGCAGTTTATTTTAAATAGATTAACTCCTTAAATTACAGTTTTTTTTCCAAATAGCGTCAATATTGAGTTTGTTTTTAGTATTTTAAAATTTAGCAACTCCAGATCCACATTGGACTATTCATACAAAGTGAACTCACTCAGCTATTCTGTGACTGAATTTTAGTTTAGATCCTTAAAACATGTAAAACATTTTCACAGACCAAGTCAAATGGTTCACTCCACAGTCATCTGCTACTTTGAATACATTTAGAAGAAATACGTTTTTAAAAAAGCATGCGTATGTTTGCTGATCCTCAGAGGAGTCAAAGGTCAAGAAATATTAGATTACGTGTCGTTTCACTGACTTGTTTTAAATTGCTGTAATCTCAACATTAATATTTGCAAGTGTCTTTTCAGCAACTGTTTATTTATTCATCACTTGTGAGGAGCAGGATCTTGTGTTCCAGGTGGAGTGATGCACATTTGACCTGTACTGGACCCATTCATGATTACTGTGGCTCACACTAAGTTAAGGTCAGAGGTCATTTCTCCAGACTTTGATTAGCAACCAAGAATAGAAAAATTACACATAAAAGCTCATAATTTATTAACAAATAAGCGTATCCTGCTACACTTTGTTTTCTCTCATAATATAAAACACGGTAATTGTGAGTTGTTAAACCATCTATATGCAGACAAATTGAACAAAACCAAAATATTATGAGAAAAATAAGAGAAGCCTTATCTTATATAGCTTAAATATGGAGCTGGACGTGTCCACATAAACTTTATTAAAACATTAAAGGCCAACATTGACCTTGAATAGCTTTACATCACACAGAGTCATGTGAGCATTGTTGTGTATGTCTAATATTCCCAAGGAGACTCATCTATCCTCGTACAGTAATTATCACCTGAGCATTTTGGGATTTAAACTGCTGTTTCTGTAAAACAACCAAGAGAGATAACACTTCAACAAATACCTTTGACCGAACTACAAAATGAAATACAACATAGACTGGATTTGTGCTTTCACGCTCAATTAACACCACATATCACGACTAAAACAGTGAACGTTACAAGTGACAGACGGCCAACTCAACCATCACGTCACACTGTGACCTGCGGAGCAAGACACAACATCGCTGTTTTTACCCGCAAAGGTAAACATGAAAGCTTAACAAGAATACATCACGGTCTATAAAATTTTATTTTCAAGGGTGTGCGTCAGTCCACGGGTGGGTGAGAGGACTGCAAAAACAGGTTACTTGGTTTTTCTGAAGGAAATTTTACTTGGTTTTAGTCAAAGGTCTCAAGTAGCCAGTTAAGATTTAGTTTAAAATATTTAGAGGGCAGCACAGTGGTGCAGTTGGTAGAGCTGTTGCCTCTCATGAGAAAGTCACAGGTTCAAATCTCGGCCTGGGGCCTGTCTGGGTGGAGTTTGCATGTTCTCTTTGTGCATGTGTGGGTTTTCTCCGTGTACTGTGGTTTCCTCCCACAGACCAAAAGCATGCATGTTAGGCTGATTGGTAACTAAACTGTCCTTAGGTGTGAGTGAGAGAGTGAATGGTTGTTTGTCTCGTTTGTCTCCAAGTGTCCCTGTGATGGACTGGAGACCAGTTCAGGATGTCCTCGCCTCTCGCACAGTGATAGCTGGATATAAGCAACAGTGACCCCCGCAACAAGAAAACGAAGAAGTGGGTAAAAGATGATGGATGGATGGATGGATGGATGGATGGATGGATGGATGGATG
>NC_056516.1:27855667-27908167 GCF_014905685.2 Nematolebias whitei
GTGTGTGTGTGGTCACGTCCAAGACTGGCCCTTAAAAATGGCTTCCCTGCTTCTCTTTCTCATAATCAGTGATGATGTCACAGTAATCATTTTGGAGATGGGTAAATTGTGGCGTGCAGCAATCTATATTGTGTTTTTGTGTATAAACTCTAATTTATTCACTTAGCAATAAATCAAACAGCTGTCGCGAGAGGCACAGCTCAGACATGCACATAAAACACACACAAACAGACTGCCAGGAGTGTGTGTAATTAATTATTGTTAACTGGCTGCCAGAAGACATAGTCTGGCAATGAGAGAGAGAGAGAGAGAAAAAATGGACATAAAGGGAAAACGCATGCCAACACAGAACTGAGCTTTATGGGTTTGTCTTAACAAGAAAGTGCTTCACAGAGATTGAAAGCATCAGTAAAGAAAAAAATTGAAGAACAAATCTTCTATAAAGCAGGAAACACAACAAATATAGACGTACTCACACAGTCCTCCAGCAGGAATTGATCTAATAAACATCAATGACTCTTGACCAAACAGCACACATTTGTAATTAAAGAGAGCAATCTAATGAGAGCCAGTTTGAATGTGGGTACGTGTGTAATTAAAGATAAAAAGCATGAAACGAAAACTTCATTAAAAGAATAGGTCTACTATTTGTGCTCATCAGTTAGATTTTTAAAAAAGTATTTTGTGGGTGACCTGATATAAAGTTGGACCAACAATAGGATTTCAAATTATGTTCAAACAGCTTCAAAACAATGTGGCCTAAAAATATGTCATTTAGATAAAAGTGGTCCAGCTATCTGAGCATTTTTTTTTTTGTTAGATGCTATGGACGGCTAGTTAAAATAGGCAACAACAACAAAAAAAAAGCAATCCTCACTGATTTTTTTGTACTTTATACTGGCACCGTGTAATGAGGCGGCAAGTTGTTTCTGAAAAGTGCTTTATGACAAAAACACCTACTGCCCACCTAACCTACAGAAAGAAAATACATAAGAAACAACTTCAACATGTTTCAGTGACTTTCAGCTACTATAGTTTATTTTGAAAAGGTTATAAAGTGGAAATTATAGTCTGGGGTGAGCTTAGCTTTATTGCCAGAATATGTGAATCCCTTCAACATTGATTTGTTGGACAAATAATAATGAAGGACTATAAATATTTCTGGCTAGCACTGGAAGTTGATCTTGTGTTTGTAATGGTGGCTGGTGGGATAGGAGTGGTGTCTTATGGCATTTTTGCATTGTAAAGTCCAGCCCGGCCCGGCCCATGTTGTCCTCAGACCTGCACAGCCTTGGTTGTTTTTCCATATGAGCAGAATCATCATAGCAAAAAACCTTGAGGCTCATGTGACGTCATTTTTCACAACACTGAATGGAAAGCATGGAGGTCATGCTACTGCTCATCATTTTTTTCTCACATCAAAAAGAACCAGAGAAGGTTGTGTGACGCTGGAAGAAGCAGAAAGATACACGAGTGCATGAGGCCATACATCACGCCAATGCAGGAGTGTCAAGTGACGTAAGAAGATAAGCTAATGCTAGCTAGCTTGTTTATACTTGTTTGATGTTGTATGTACAACCAGGTCACTGAACCAATCAATTAGCTGCTGCAGTCTGCTGATGTCAAATCTTCAGCGCCAATCAGGCCCCACAAAACCCTGGGTTTCTGGGTTCCAACAATAGATCTGGAAGTGGACCAGACTGCCCATTGCTAAGACTCAGAACCCATGCTGGAACACAGGCTGGGCCAACCCAGACCAGGCTAGGCCTTTCTATGCAAAAGGGCAATTATATGGGATCAGCAGAAACAGACCAACAAGGGTTTGGGTGAGTGTGGGGTTTGATATGTGAAACAAAAAAAACAACAAAAAACACAGATATTTAACACATTAGAAGACTGTATTGGACTAAAATGCCCATTGATATCAGTTACTTCATCATCGTCCTAAAGGCGTAAATAATAAAGGTATTCTATGAGATAGCAAAAGTAAATAAGTAAAGTCGAAAGCATGGAGGTAAAGAGAAACAAACAAGATGATGTTGCAGCAACATAACAGGAAATGCTTCATCACAGTAGCCTGATGAAGTGATTATAACAAAGTGTTATATATAAATGTACCGGTAGTTATAGTCAGAGTATCACACCATACATTGCCTGTTTTATGAATAAACCACTGTCCCACATGGTCTAACACTCATAGCAGATGGACACACAGTTATCTAAAGCTCCAGAAACTTTTCAATAGTAACATATTTCTCAGTGTCTGTGTTTGTGATCAGACAGAAAGATGGAGTCATATTGATACTGGTTTATAATGAAACCATCTGAAACAGTCAAACAGAAACTGTTTGGCACCATACACTGTAGAGGCTGCGTGAACTGCTTCAAAACAGCACTGAACTTATGTCATTTATACCTGTGGTGTAGGGTTTCATTCCATAAACTGAAACAGAGCATCTGAAGATACAGACTTTGAGGAATAGGATGTTTTTTTATTTTTATTTCCCATCACACCATCATAACTTTCCTATTATGTCATGATTTTATGTGAAGTCACAATTCTAAAGCCAGTCAAAGGCAGGTGAGGTTCTGGGAAAAGGTTTTGGTAGAGCTTCAGTTAAAAAATTACAGTTTTAATCTGACTAGATTGACAACCAGTAGCTAGTCTGAGAATAGCCAAGACCAAAGTAAATCGCTGCTTTGCTCAAACAATTTAAGTCTCCAAAGTTTCACAGCAGTTATTGCAAGGAAAATTTTAAAGCCTTTACAGTAGTCCCTCATTTATCATGGGGGTTTGGGACCACAACCCCCACAATAAGTGAAAAACTGCAAAGTAATACAGTAGTCCAAGTTCAAGTAAACTTTATCGTCATTATCATCTCACGTGGTACATGAGATGGAACGAAATTACGTATACAAGTAGTAGTAGTAGCAGCAGTAGTAGTAAGTAGTAGTTAGTATTTATATACAGGTATA
Source organism: Nematolebias whitei (assembly GCF_014905685.2). Taxonomy (NCBI): domain Eukaryota; kingdom Metazoa; phylum Chordata; class Actinopteri; order Cyprinodontiformes; family Rivulidae; genus Nematolebias; species Nematolebias whitei. The sequence goes on from NC_056516.1 coordinate 27,858,644, forward strand.
TATTAAGACATTTTAAATGTTTCCCACACTCTTGCAATGTCCCTAACAATTTTCTAAACTCTAAATGCTATAAAAAAGCACAGCATGTTATGAAGTCAGCTCTCTGTCATCTGGCCAGCGCTCTCGGCCACGCCCACTTCTCTGCTGCAGAGTGGAGATCCGACATGCTGCAGGAGGAAGCTTCTCCTGCAGCTGTGTGCTGCACACAGGTGCAGCAGCTGCTAAATAATTTATTTAAAATAAAATGTCCATGCCGATCGCGCAGCTCATTCATCAATCAGCCAATTGTGTCATGTCCAATCTTACTTTGAAAAAACGCGATACAGTGAGTCTATGAAAAACGAACCGTGAAGTAGTGAGAGACTACTGTACATCATCGTCAATTTCATGTTTATTGTTATTTACATAAAAGTGCTTGGTTTTGTGCAAGTACAACAAGCACTGAACGCAAGTTGTTACAAACACTATAAAACAGCATTTTGCATGAACTCTAGGGGTGTAACAGTACACGTGGGTGTAACAAACCGTTTTGGTACGACATGTTCGGTTCACGTGCGTACCGTTTCGGTTATTTTTTCACTCATTAAATTTTTTTAACAAGAGATTATGCGCCGCGGAACTAAAGTTCCTAAGCGTGTTTCAGCACGGCGCTATTATCTTGCAGCACGCTAGCATTAGCAGCATAGCATCTCGTTGCGGTCTCCTGTTTGGGAACATTATGGCTTTCTTGTTGAAAGACAAGTGTAAATCCAAAGCTGTGTGTCGACGTTGTTTCACGGAGATTGGATCTGCAGCAGCAACACGTGTAACTTGTTAACGCACTTGAAACGACATCATCCGAACGTGAACGTCTCTTCTGCAAGCAAGAAAAGCAGCTTGTTGCAAACATTAATAACAGCAGAATTTAAACAACCTTTATCAGGTGATTCAGATCGGTCCACAGCAAAAACACAAGCTGTAAGAGTTTTTAAAGCTCTGGATCTACGTTTCTGTTGTTGATGCGCCGGCTTTAAAGTTACTGAGCCCCGCTACGACATCCGTCACGTCAACACTTCAGCCAAAAAGTTGTAGCAGCACTTTATGAAAAACCTAAAACTGACATGTTGTCAACAAGCCCTGGAGCAGATTAAAGCCCTGCCCTGATGATGATGATGATGATGACCGAGAGCTTCAACCACCTCATAACAACCGTTCAACAAGAGATATTGTTCTTTTATTATTATTATCTAATTAACTTCTTAAAATTTAAAATTATAATCTTATTAACTCATTTTTTAACCTCTTTGTGTTTTATGTCCAGTCTGGGACAGAGATAGCAGCGGAGTCTTCTTCCCTTCAGGGAGATCCACCAGAGATCACCTCCAGCTAAGAAGCCTGTGATGAGTGAACTGTGAACTTTTCCAGGGACCTGTCCCACCTGTGGGAGCAGGTCCAAGAGGTTGTGAGTAATGAGGTCAAATACAGCCACACTGCAAAATTAGCAAAGCTCTACCTCTTTATTCCTGCTGCCTGTTGTTAGTGAGCGGTTTTCTCCACCGCTGGAGATATTCACTGCAACTACATCTGAGCTTTTGGCAGAAAATGTGGACAAGTTGGTTTTTTTGGTCAAATCTTAAAACTTGACTAGTTAGATTGTAAACAGTCTGTTGCTGCTTATTGTTCTGGTTCTGACTGTTATTGTATTTATTAAGATTTTTATTATTGTTACTATAGTTTATTTATTGTAATGAGTGCCGTTTATTTAAAATATCATCCAAATGGGTCTGTTTTATTTATTTTTATACAAACGTATTGTTTACTTGGCATATTTTCAAAATAAACCTTTTGGAAGTCTTCATTTTGTGATTTGAGCAATGTGATTTTAGCGTACCGTTACACCCCTAGTAAATATATATATAATGAACTCCCACAAATTGTTTGACAAGTTATTTTAAGACAGCAGCATCAAAACCCCACAGAACCCGACTTCAAAAGATCAGAACTATCCCTAAATTGACAAAAACAGGTCACTTGAGCAGAAATCCAGCTTTGTTAACCAGTTTTCCATCACACCAGTTCAAAAGTCTCTTCAACGAGGCTTTCAGGGGATCATCTTGGACCAGAGAGCAGAGAATGAATGAAACGCACTCGTTCCTAGCTCGCCAGTGAGTGGCAGATCCTTTAAACTGTGCGACGGAAGCAAAAAAAAGAAAAGATGAAAGAATGGAACACACTGGTGTAGAAACAGGCAGGCTTCTCACACTTGACAGAGGAAAGAGAGCACCGCATGGAGAAAAAATAAAAAAAGACTATCACACCTGAACACCGACTCCCCCCATTTCTCATTCAATGCGCTTCACTCTTTTATTCTCTCCCCATGATCATTTCTTTAACAACTGTGAATGTGTGGGTGGAAACAGGCATATGAGAGTGTGTGTGTGAGTAGGTGGGTGTGTGCATGTGTGTAACGGAGACCAGATAACTTCCTCTAAACTTCCTGTGATTAGAGCTTTGGGGGTTTGCTGGGGACAACCAGGAAATTAGAGACACACACTCACACTGGGTCTCATTAAGACCAAATGGAAGCCGTTGTGAACAACAAATAAAAGGTGGAGTTACATGTAGGGGGAAAAAATCTTTGAACAACTTGAAAATGTTTTCTTCAATAAAACAATACAACATAGTGGTGCACACAAGAATAATAACACAACATGTATTTAAAGTTGCAGCATCGATAGTTTCAGAAATTGCTCAGAACTGTACAAAATATGCGGAAACATAACTTGAAAAATCAGAGGCAAGTGTGTATAACAGAAGCAGGAAGTAGGTGGTGGCTGTGCCCAATATTTCACAATTACAGCTGAGATTCAATCACTTCCTGACAGTGTGCGCGTGCTTACATGCTAATGTGTCTATATGGGTGTTAAAGTGGTCGAGTCTTGTACAGATAAATTACAGAAGAGGATGCACATATTTTTTTGTGTGCATTTCCAATCTTAACTTTCTTACAGACACATTTTCACACACAGACACACAAAGATTCGAAGGACACTGAGACAGTTTAGATGGCCGCGAGACCGTCTGAACTTTCATTTCCTCTATCCAGCACAACTGAGAGAAAAACAGAAAAACACACACACACAGCCAACAGATATACATAGACAGACAAAAAGCACAAAGTTATGAAACTCTTCACCTGCCCGACGGGACTGTAGCTGTATAAAACTAATAAAACGACTATAAGAAGTCTGCATAATGATTTTTTTTTTTTACATCTAATGGAATAAACAAACTGTCTGCTGGTCCATCAAAAGAAAAGGTCTTAAAATAACTACAAGGCTGCACAATTATGGCTCAAGTGTTAATGCCAGCAGTGGAATGAAAAACATGCATCAGACACCCAAAAATGCAGACAATGAGTTTACCACATTTGTGGGCAAAAGACTAAATCTGCAGCTTTAAACTTTTACAAGCCAGGAAAAAAAAAACTATAAATGAGGTTAAATTGTCTAACATGTCTTCTTTTAAATCATGGGGTGTCTTTATGGAGTGTGGATGCTTTATGAAGTTCAAAAGAATACTCTTCTGCTTTAACTATAAACAAGTAAAGATATTTTCCCAATTAAACATGTGACTTTGTTAAAAAATTGAATTCAGTGACAGAAAACTGAAAAAAAAAAGACTTTTTTTGTTCTGAACAACTTGTAATGCAACAGAAACGATTTCTAAAACTTTTGTAGAATATTTTTCTGGAGATTTACCATACCCATACGGGCTCTAGGTGCTGTTACTGATTGGCACAAATGGGAGAAGTACACACACACACACACACACACACACACACCATGAGCTTTCCTGTGCCAAGAGAAGTTGCAGATTGTTGCGACATCATTGTTTAAGATAAGACTTTAACGCATCAACGCTCATACCGAGTCAGAGACACCAGATTACACTTTTGGTTAAAGAGTACAATCTTTAAAGATTTACCACAAATGTGCTTTAGGTAACACCAGAAGAAATATATATATATACATATATTTGTTTTTTTATTCATGTTGGAAGACTTGCCCTTCATGCACATCACGAAGTGAAGCTGTTTTAGTAATCTGCAGTGCAGTCATCCTGCAGAACCAAGCACTCTGCTTGCATGTAAATACAACGTAAAGCAGTCTTGTGGTTTTCCAAACGAAAAAAAAATAATTAGCATGCGACATTAGGTAGACCAAAATATACAATCATCACTCTTCCCAAAGCACAGAGATGACGTGAGGTTTACTCACGAGAGATGAAACAATCTGACACCCCTACGCATCTTCAAGCAGCAATAAAATGTCCTGTGTCACCTCAAGCAAAGGTGGAGGGACCATTTTTGTGTTTGGTTTACATGTTTATTTATGGTTTCTCTACATGTTCATGATTTGGTAAACAATTCTAAGGACTTTATGTTATGTTTTACTTTGGGGTATAAGCACGCACATGAATGGCGAATTGATGACAAACTAGCACCTCATCTGTTTAAGGTCTTTATCCATTTATCCAACAGAGACCAAGATATGCTTCAATCCAAAAGTCCCTTAACAGACAAAAAAAATTCCAATACATGAATGTTCTTTCTTTAAAAAAAAAAACTAAAGCAACTCTCATAATAGGCAACACTACTCGTCGTGTACTTCAGGTACATATTGTTCAAGTTAGCCCAAAACTACTTGGTAAAGACATGCTTTAAAACAAGTTGCACAGCTTGCTCACACACCCCCAGGTGACTCTGATGTACTTTATTTGATCTAATTCTGCATTCTCAACATGATTAACTGAAATCGATCTGCTGTGCCTATCCGTCTAAGGATTCTCTGGATGATTTTATGGAGGGACGGGGAGCAGATGCTTTGCGAGCAGGATGAAGGTGGCAATTATTCAAGGAGGACCGTCTTGACACGAGTCTTCTGACTGAAATATCGACAGAGTGGCATTGACCATTAATTGTGCATTGTGGACCAGGCACCAGCGCCCCATCAGCAATGCACTTTGGATAATAACTTAAATAAAGCAAGTAGTGCCATGTAAACAGAAAGCTTTGTAACCACCTGCTGTGGAAATTCACTTTGATTTTAGCTTGCCATTTCTCATACTGTACCCTGTGGACAAGATTACAGTTGCAATGTAGAAAGCACAATCACTGCTATTGAACATTGATGGAGATTTGTGATGAGTCCAACAATTGAATATAGGAACGCCACTAAAAGGTTTCATACCTAAATACTCAATATTGCCATACATATAGTTTCAGCTAACTTGTACAAATATACAAAAGCCAAAACTGAAACAGTAGATGATGTAACCCTGTTGATCCAAAATGACTGCCAACGTTTTTATGGGAGATCATATTTCTCCAGTTTTAGCTTCACTCCACTGGCTCTCTGTCAAATTCAGAATAGAGTTCAAAATCTTACAAAGCTCTCAACAACGTAGCTCCATTTTGTATTACAGATCTTGTTGTTCCATACTTTCCTAACAGGGCACTTTGCTCTCAAACTGCAGGTTTACTTGTGGTTCCTAAAGTTTCCAAAAGTAGAATGGGAGGCAGATCTTTCAGTTATCAGGCTCCTCTCTTGTGGAACCAACTTCCAGTTTCTGTCTGTGAGGCTGACACATTGTCTACTTTAAGACTGGACGTACTTCTTTCTTTTTTGATAAATCATATAGTAAAGAAAGCTTGGGTTTCCTGAGCTATCCCTTAGTTATTCTACTATAGGCTTATACTAGTGGAGGACAAACTCACCACATTTCCTCACTCTGCTGCTGTCTTTACTTGTTCTACTATATCTGTTTATATTTGTAATTATTACTATCCTTAACGTTTTATTGTATATTATTTATTTATTTGTTTATTTTTGTCTTTCCTCCAATAGAAAGTACACCTGGACCTGTCATTCTGTTTGTTCATTTCTCCTTCCTGTCCTCTCAAACCCCAAATGGTCGAAACCGATGGTCATTTGTCCTGAGCCTGGTTCTGCTGGAGGATTCTTCCTGTTTAAATCGAGTTTTTCCTTTCCACTGTTGCCTTTGTGCTTGCTCGGAATAGGAGATCGCGATAAAGTGAAGCTTCAACGCAATCTGCTGGCTTCCTTAGATAGATAATGAAGTGAATATTTGTCCATTAAAACAAAAACAAATATTTTAAAAAAATTATCTAACTGAAGGCAAATGTAACTCGATCACTTGATGCTTCATGGGTTTGTGATTTACGCAGGTAAAAAAAAAAAGCAGTTTATGGTTGGTCAAACAGTTTGATACATATCACCAGATCCCTTGCTGACACACCCGCTCTGGATCCTTCCTGCCCGACTGCTCACCTCGTTGCCCCACCTCCCACTGGTTAAAAAAAACATATGACCACCCACATGCCTCCACACCTCCATAAAGCCTACATATTTATACCTCTAATATACACACGTCTCAAATAAAAATAAGTATATTAACTAAAATTACTAACCAACAAATTTATTCTAAACATCTATAATCAAACAAAAACACGAATTTAAAAATCAAACCTAAAAATAAGCTAAGCTACAAACTAATAAACTAAATTCAAAGACTTAAACATAGACAAAATAGCTCCTACAGATAATTTTGAATAATTGGCTTTTATAACGAATGTGAATGTTTTTTGTACAGTGCCCTGAAATTAGTTCTGTTGTTATGGCGTTATATAAAGAAACTGAATTAAATTGAATTTTGAATCAAGATATTCGTTTAAATAAGCTCCAAAGACGCCAAATTTCGTGATCACACCTACGAGGCTCGTTTTGTGATGGGTGGAAGACCGAGCATGGGTTCTCTATCATCAGGCCTCTGTTTAATAAAGTGGCTGAGTGAACACACCCGAGCGCACTTGTACTGTCAGAACTGTCAAATCAGCCTATTTTAAGTAGGCGGTGAGGCTAAATCACGCAATCTTCAATCTAGATCAGGACACTTTAAACAGGTCAAAGATTTAAAGAGATTCAGGTGTGGATGGGTAATAAGGACAAAGGTATGTACTGTTTCACACCCATCTAACTGCTGGTACACCCTTAAAAAAATCCACACACTCAGACAAGCATGCTTTTATGCATAGACGCGCATTCACAGAGTTAAGAGCTTAAACCTATCAAACTGATACTACACCTTAAATCCTTTTCAACTCATTTTATATCCAACCCCTCCCTTTATCCTACCCTTCTTTTCATCTCTCTTTTTTGTCTTTCTTCTAATCTCCATCTGATCTATGTTGCTGATGAATAGCATGAACAAAAAAACACAGAACATCCTTAGTGACAGGTGAAAATGTATTTCTGTGTGCAGTTTTTCCTGCAGTTGCCATCTGAAAATATCCACCATGCATAAGACAATGCTTCACAGCCTCTGGGTCAAACCACAAAAAGGCTACTCACAAATGTAGGAAAATGAGCCAGAACTACAACTTAATGTTTCTGTGCAGTAACTTCCTTTGGGCTGTTTCCCTTGCCGTCAGTGACTACAGCCTGTTTTGTAGCATAACATTATGTACTTGCACCATTATGTCCATGAATGCACCATTGTGCTTGAATAAAAAAAGCAAAACCACAATATTTAACACAATTCAACAACCTTGAGGCACACATAACTACGATTGCTGCAAACACTTGGCAAGTTATAACAATTTGTCCTGGAGATTGATACATATAAAGGTTTAAGTGATTTGTCAACTAATGCGAACATATTTCAGATCAGCACATCTTAAATCAAATCAAATCATTACCAAGTTTCAAGACAATAGCCCTTTTCACTAAACCCTTTAAAGCTGGGCCTTAGATTACCTTTTTCCCCACTGCAGACTGTCTTGTTTATAAGCCAAGATTGCATGAGGGGATCTGAAGTAAACATGCTGCTTTTGTTGCTTCTCTGACCCACCAAACGAAGTAGTCACAGAGTTGAGTTGGCGTGTAGGTGTAACTAAAGGTGTTGTTGTCACTCAGTGGTTTTGTGATGATCACACAATGTTGAGGCATGCGACCAGCTCGTTTGGTGTATTTGGCAACGGTCAGGAGTTGCTTTTTAAGAAAGCTTTGTCATTTCAGAATCATATTCTGAAAGGTCCAATGGGATAGTATTAATGCTACCAAAAAGAAAGATTTCAATTGTACATTTTCTAGCATTGCCTGATTTACATTTTCTTGGAATGCTTGGCTTCCTCTTACTACCTACCCAGTGTGATTCTTTAAAGGGTGAATGCCTGCTGACAGGGACAAGTCCCAGTACAGACCAGTCAACAGTAGAGACAACAGACAGTAGTTTGTTTAAAGTGTAACGTCTCTGTGACAGCTAACAGGAGCTATGGTAACCCATCATCTAACACTGATTGGATGAATGGATGCATGGTTGGATGGATAAAAAGATGGATGAACAGATGAAAAATGATAACTTTAAAAGAGTCATTCTGTGCCAAATCACCCAATGGGTTAAACCCAACCATCTCAGAGTTTGATGAAACTTGGCGTATTTGGTCAATGTGACCCCACAGCACTGGATCGCAAATTTTAGGTCAATCGGACCAGTGGTTCCGAATTTTGGCGAAAATGGGTGTGGTTGCTGATCAACCCGTTTCCGCAGGAACTACTGGGAAAATTTTTGCAAAATTGGTGTCATTGGAAAGGGAATTTGATGATGATTCCAAATAAGATCTTAAACTTGAGTACGTTAAGGCTGATTGACCTTGGACCCATTGGTCTATAGAGATACATATTCAAGTAATTATTCAGGTCTCTCTTGTAAATGAGTCCCCGAGACTCAATGGGATTAACCCGTATAAATAAAGGTTGAATGATAATTATGCACATTTATTTATCTCTGTTTGTCAAAACTGCTTCTAAACCAAAAATAGCTTTTGAATTTTTTATATATTTTAGAGAACAAGTAGGAGATTTAATTTCAAAAAAGGTCATCTCAAGATCACGTGATCTACAACATCAAATTCAAGGTCATTGGAAAGGTCAAACGGTCAACGGACCCCAACATACTCAAATCAACAAAGTAAGGGTAGATTTGGAATCCTCATCAAACTCCTTTTCCAAAGACACAGAGTTTGTGTAAGTTTGTGAGTTCGACCAGTAGTTTTTGAGATAAATGGAGTTAAAGATCTACAATCACACCCAATTTAGCAAAAAATCTGAAAATTTGGAGGATTGTATCTCTGGAACCACATGTTCGATTGACCTAAAATTAGAAATCTTTGCTATGGGGGCACTATTGACAAATATGCCAAGTTTCATCAAAATCTGAAATGGTCAGGTTAAAATGTCTCTTTTTTGGCTGATTTGGCACGGAATGCCCCAAAATAAGATGAACTACAAAACTGATTAGATTCTAGATTGATATTCTGCAATGATTAGAAGCATTTATGACAAATTTGATATTCATCCTAAAAAAAAATAATAATAATACATTTTTAAAAAGTATAAAAACCTTAAGTGCGTTCTTCCAATTTCTTTTTGGCTGATGCAAAGAGTCTCATCTGTTTTATTTCCTGAGATAATGATATTGTTCTCTGAGAAAGACTCTTCGTTTGCTTGGCTCACGAGAGGAATGTTTTGGTCACATGCATGAAGGTGTGAATTGGAGTGCAGCTGACTGGGAATCAGGCCTAACGCTGCATTAGGCCTGATTAGAGCCTAACGAACCTCCACTGTGTGGGACAAGTAGTTCCAGTCTAATCTCCATGTGAATCTAAGTACACAACCAGGCCTATCTTGCAGTTCTATAAAGTTTGGAACTTCACACACTCCAGACATTTTAAGAATTGATAAACCTCCCAGATGGGAAGCAAAATAAATGTTTTCGGCTTTAAAATACAAGTCCAGTTGTTTTTGTATTTTAACCCTTTTTTTTTTTTTGGAATGATCATGACCTGGATGACTGAGAATCTTCACCAGCATATCTCTGAGAATTGTTCATGGTTTGTGTCCACAACATCTTCCTTTGAGTTTAGAACAGCTAGCTTGACCAAGCAGAAGTCGCCACCTTCTGTGAGCACCATTCAGTCTTGTTAATTGTATCCAAACGAATTAAAGCAAGAAGTTACTGATGTACATTTGATCTCTGGAGACGTATTAAAAGCTTGAAATTCTTTCAGTTATTTGGAAACACCACTAAGGTGGCACGGAGGCTCAGTTGGTAACTCTAAATTGTCCCTAGGTGTGAGTGAGAGTGAATGGTTGGTTGTCTTGTTTGTCTCTATGTGTCCCTGAGATGGACTGGAGACCTGTCCAGGGTGTGCCCCGCCTCTCACACAGTGATTGCTGGACATGGGCTTCAGTGACCCCCGCAACACAGTAGGAAGATGCAGATAAATATTAATGGATGGCTGGATTGAAACAAAACTAATAAAAACTGTTAATCTGACAGGATTTTGAAGTAACACGCTGAGACCAATAAATTAAGAGGTATGGAGTGAGAGATTTAGAAAGACACCCTGAAAAGGAAGAGACGGGGCAGAAAGAAAAAAAGATGAGTTGGAAATTCATTGCCTTAAAAGCAGCTATGAGTCAGTTTGATAAGAATCACATGCACTTCTGCACGCAGATACACACTTTCGAGAACTGTTATTCTTCACTTTGAACATTTTTGGGCAGATATGCAGATAAGAAATGTTCAAGTACTTTTCAATTATAATGAGTGTGCGTGAAAGTGTGCAGGAAAAAAAAGAGGTGAGCATGAGAGAAGAGAAGGGATGAGATTCTTTCCACCTATGTGTCATTTCCTCTCTCAATCTCTCTCTGAGCGTCACTCCTTTATATTCTCGCACCATAATTCTTCTTTTACAAGACTTTCTATCACTCACTGTCTTTCTTCACAGACCTACTGTTTATCCATCATCCTGCCATTCATGGCACATCTCCCTGCCCTGAAAAAAATTAACTATCCTATCCTCAACAAAGGAAAAGGGATTAACGCTGTCAAATGGAGGTAATTCTAAATAGATTGTCACTAACTGGTCACATTAAATGGAAACTTGCAGGCTTTAATATTTCTAATCCCTGCACTGAATTCACTTTTTCTTTTACTTTCAAAGATTTTTTTTTTTTCTTTCTGAAAATAGTAAAAGCTCGTTAGCCAATTTGACGGACATCAAGCCGGCAGTGTTATCATGCAAAACCTGAGAGGGCGATGTGCCTGAAAGAAGAGACAATCTGGAAAGGAAATGTATACACGATGTCCACCATAGGCCAGAGGCTGAGGTGGATGAGGTAAACAAAACAATGGACTCCTGTGTTCATTAGTCATGTCCCACAGAACAGATTCTGATTATAGCATATCCAGGACCCAGCTCATGGTTCTTTCTCCGTGGATCTATGTTTACTTGAAAAAAGTCAAAACAATAAAGTAAAAAATAAACAAAAGGCACAAAAAGCTGTAAAGAAGGAAAGCGCTTCCTAACTGCTAAAGTACCCTCTTTAAATGACTTATTTAGTCTGAGCTGCAGCTCAAACCACAATACAGTTTTCAATGGTAAAACGTGGCAGTTTACTTTAAAGTATTTATCTGTTTTTTTTAACAGAACCGAGCATTATTTTGGATTTTCAGCCTTTGAAAGAATATCACACAGCCCAGCTGCCTTAACCGTCCCTCCCTACTGAGTAAAGATGAGGGTGAGCCACTGGTCCCAGAGGTTTTCCCTGGAAATTTGTCAAGAGTTTATCAAGATAAACGTTTAAGTGTGCACAGAGGAGCAAGGTAAGATGACAGGGTGACTCAAAGCATCCCAGCTGAGTGAGAAGTATCCTTCAGCAAGACAGCAAATCCCTACAGATCTGTGTTGTGCTGTTCTGTAATGGGCAGCAATCTGAAAAGAGGGGGGTGTGGGGGATAGTTAAAAGGAAAAATTTCCCTACTGAGAATCAGTGGAACATCACAAAAAAAAAAAAAAAAAAAAAAGCCTGTGAGCTAAAGTCACCAAAGTTCCACGCCTCACCTCACCGCAAAACACTCTGGTGGCAAATTATCTGCCTCCCCCTCCTTCTGTCTATGTGGCACTCTTCTCTGTCTGCATTACGCTTTCCCTCTCGTCCTGTCCTATTATGGACATAGCAACAGTGTTGCTGTTGGGACGACTCAAGATTTGATTCACCGTCTGTCCCTGTCTTAGTATGTGTGTGTGTGTTAGATAGCAGATAAGAGCCATATATAAACAGCACTTGAAAGCAGAAATGTAAATGTTTAGAAATCACGGTAGAAACACAGACCATATCAAGATACCAGAAAGGAAGACAGAAAGAGGAGAGGAGATTAAAGTTGAGTTCACACCAGGAGAGCTAGCACACCGCAGACAGGACTCAAGTCAGATTCCAGTCATCAATAAGGCTTAGTGGAATTTAGCATCTCAAAGCTATGCTCCCAAACACTTTAATCTGATGCTGAATGCACAACGTTAGGAAAAAAAAGAGACTGAACTGGATGTATTGGGGACCTGTGTACTTTGGCCCCTTTAGGTTTCACATTAAGTAGATTTAACATTTAGTGACAAGTTCACAACAGCTGAAACGTTTAATTTTTAAAGCATTTTGGGTGAAAAGCTACAAATTCAAATACTAATGTTCTACAAAAAAATGTTTTATTTTTGATTTAATAAACCAAAGGTTGACTTATATTTTCTTTTCTAAAAGGAATATAGTTCATTCTGCCACATACTTTCAGACTGGGCATAAACTAATTAATCCCAAAATGATAACAATGCCATGTTGTTGTAAAACTCAGAGGATGTTTAAAATCATGTGCACCCAGATGACAGATGTTTATTTCCTTACAGCGTGTTTTGAACTGGAAGTCTGCAGGAAGTGTATGAACAATTATTGGGTAACAGCTGACCACTTGTAGACTGAGTTGTAATTGAGATCAACTTTGACTGCGTGGATTCACAAGAAAAAAAGAAAGAAAAAAAAACAGAAGAAAGTTTGTTTTGTTGTTGTTGTTTGAAAAAAATTAAAAAGTGTTCATTGAAATGCATGGGCCTGGCGTTGTTTATGAGCATGCCTCAGCAGAAGTAGTTGAATTAATGGGATACAGTAATCTGGCTAGTTCAAAAATGGTGGAACAGATATACTAATGATTAATAATGTGAAAATTTTAAGATGTATACATTTTTTCTAGCACATTTTTCCAACTTTATTAGTGGGCATTTTCAATGCAAACTAACAATAATAATAAAAAAGAGAAACAGAATCACAATGAACACAAACTAGTCTGTGTGAAACCAAAACTAAAATAAAGTGGAGTTGCTTCAAGACAGCAAGAAGCTCAAAATGTCCATAGCAGTTCTTGCTAATGCTATTCTATTACCTTTTACATTGTTGTCACGCACAACTGTTTTACATGTGAATTTAAAATGTTTACTCCAGTAAATCTTAATGTTATGCAAATTAAATCTAATCTTATACATTGGGAGTACTGCCAAGGTGGGTACAAAGTGGTCTGAGGTAATGATATGGGCAGAGGTGGGCAACAAAATAATATGCTCTATCTAGTATAGTTTTTCAAACATTTACTACTAATAAGGTAGCCACTCCGTTCGCTGGTCATAAACACTCAGAATTAAGTCGAGGTGTTTCATACTCCATCCGAAAGTGAGAAATCCTAGTTGCGTCATTCTGATGCAATCAAATGGCGCTATTTTGTTCTTGTAGTAGCTCCATCTGCCCCTTCTCTGTCATTTTATTCCGATGGTAACTAAATCTCTCTCTTCGCAACACAAGGCCCAGGGCAAACTTTTTCTCACAGGAGTATGCGCAAAGTATTGTGTGACTGGTCAGAAGTTCATGGGCATGTTTGTTTATTTGGAAAAGCGCTCGAACATCAATGCACTCAGTTTGCTTCAGTTTTCAGAAGTCGGCTGTTGTGCGTGCATCAGCTTTGAGTTGGCCAAGACAGTCAGAAATGTCAAATGACCAAAAACTCCTGGATAAAGATTGTGCAGACATTGTGCACGAAGGAGTAGGTCTAACGAAAAATGTGGCGTTCCCTTTGCGACAGATTTGTGGCCAACCAGCAGACGCAGGGATTGAGTGGAGAATCTGGTGGGAAGAAACTTGGATCACTGCGCCATGAGTCCCATGGACTACAAAAGGTGTGTGAGAAAATGAACGTCTTGCAACCACGTGACTGCCAGCAGACTGTTCGGCTTCAGATGTTATATGAAATAATCGTAAGACTGCAACTAAAAATGTGCAAGTTTTGGGTCAAGTTTAAATTTTCAACCAGCCTTCAATAGTTACAGCACACTGAGATACTACTGTCCAGGGAATTTAGGTAAAGGTTATGGATGTTTATTAGTAACTAATGTTAAACTGATGTATGTGAGTTAGAGAGTTGTTTTGTCTCCACAAGAGAGGAGCCTGCAGGGGCACAAGGAGCACTGATAACTCTACGGCCTCCTCCTTGTCTGTAAACTGGAAAGTCGAGGTCGTCTTGACCTCGCCTCTGTCTGATAACATGTATTAAAGCTTTCCCTGCCTCTGTCTGGCGCAGATTCTCACCGACGAGGCTAAAAGCATAGAACTTTTGTACATCTGTGAAAACTTCCTCGTGACGTCTTCCCTTGTAAGTAAAGACCGGTTTAAAAATCAAGGTGTCCTCAGAGTGGATTATTTAAGTAAAGAGATGATGAAAGGATATTTAATTTATCCAACAACTACCTTTAGATCTCAATTGTTCATAACATTTCTACTCAAGGTCCAATGTTCTTTGCTGTCATTCGCATCAGATGTGGTACATGAGATGGAACGAAATTGTGCACTCAAGGTCCCAGTTATATCCCAAAATAGCTAAAATATAAAGTATAAAAAAAAACCTGTGTATAAGGATGTAAGATATATGTCAAACACTAATAATGTAAAATAATATTAAACAGCAGCCCGAACATGAGTCTGTAGTGAGCAGATGGGTATGAATATAGCAACATAAAGGCAATCTGAACTGCACTTTAAATGTTTAAAACTATACTTTTAAGATAGAGATCCAGAACACCAACTGAAGCTGTACTAAACTTCATAAATCAAATGTGGCAATAATTTAAGATAGCAGATTTTAGGAGGCCGATTGTACGCAAATACTCTCAAGGGTGCGTGTTGCGTTTGTGTGCTTCCTTGTACGAGTTGAATTCTTTGTAATCATCTTTTATGGATTGTGTGTACACACCTGCTTACTTAGGGATGCTTGCTTGTGTGTCTGTTTGGTTGCACAACTTTGAGCTTTTTGCATGGGTGTGCACGTAAGTGAGTGATTGTTAGCAGAAGCTTGTTAACCTCAGAAGTCATTACCGCAGCTCAGAGGTTTAGGCCAATTAGAAGAAAAAAAAAGAAAATAAACGACAAGCTAAAAACAAAACAGACAAATGGAAAACAAAAGGAGGGAAGAAAAGTGATTACAAGAGAGAGAAAAAAATGAAACGATTATCCTCATCAAGATGAAAACAATATTCTGCCCTCAAGACAGATTTAAATGACAAGAGAGCGGCAAAAGCAATTGCTAAAAAGAAAAGTGATAATTGGGAGGAAAATAGAAAGTGATCGAGAGTAAAATATCACTTTAGGTTTGTTACAAAACACAAAAGAAACAATTGCAAATGTGACGGGGGTGATTAAAATCCAAGGAGAGAAAGAAAATATGAGGGAACGGTGACTGTGCATGTATGTGTGAGCTCGAGTGGGAAGAAAGACGACAGACATCACTGCTCCTGTGATGTCTTGTTCCCCGTTCTCTCAAGACACTTTTGTTTTTACAGCTTCACTCCGGGCAATCCAGACTGCTGCACACACATACACACAACCTTTACTTGCTCACACATATATATATATATATGTATTCCCGTACACACAGACCCCTAAAGAGGCCCGTTTTTTTCCCCACATTGGCCCATATGGTGCAGACAGGCGTACGGAAACAATTCCTACTAAAAACAACACACAGGCTACAGTTAGAAAACTTGTGCGAGTACACACACACACTAGACAGTTAAACCTGCTGAATGAATTGCTGCCTTGTTCTGTGGTGCACTAATGGTAAGGAACCTGTTGTAGAGATTACCATACAATAAATGGGCTTAGCAGTAGGAATTCTGGGGCACTTATCCATTAAAAGTTAGTCGATTTCCTCAGTGATCCTCGGTAGATTTTCAACTTGATATACCAATAGAGGGGGTTCAAACCTATACCATTTGGCAACTGGCACAGGTGTCCTAAAATACCTGGCTCTCTTCAGCTCCAAAAAATTAACTGATGCGTTATACCAGCAAACACAGCAACTTATATCCCACTTGTTGGAGTACCTGGGTTAATGAAGGTTAAATAGTATTAACTGTTTGCTGTGTTCGCAATGCCAGATCAAATTAAAGGTCTATAAACGCATATCACCTGATGTCTTTCATAACTGAGTTTCAGATTTTAAGATCACCTTAAGGTGTTTAGATCAAACCTTTAAAATAATGTTGCGTGTCATTCCACAGATGGTGCGAAATGTCAGGCTCAGAGTATGTGCTGTGAATAACTCTCAGCCACTACCAAAACAATATTTAGCTCAATGTTTGTCAAACCAACTGAGTTAGAGCCATTTTTTTGTGTTGGCTAATGTTGATTAGCTGCGGTGCCATCTTGAACTGGACTGACTTTAAATGTTTAACCAGTTAGACATGTACAGTCAAGGATTACATTCTGAAAGTTTTATTGAAACCCATCTAGTTGTTCATGAGATATTATGCTACTAAGAATGTGTGATATAGGTGGTACACGGTAAAAACGATAGACAATTAGCCTATGATAGAGATCTGTCTTCTACCGGCTAACTAAAGTAATGCTGTGTCTGATGTTAAATCAGAGTTGTCAGATTTAATAGTTACATTTTTTTAGTTGAAAACTACGTAAATGGTGTTTAAAGTCTGTTTTCTTCGTGAGCTAAATAGCAAAGCTACATGCTAACTACGGCTGTTTTGCCGTATTGTTGTCGTATTTGGACGCATGCACAAAACGTTGTGTTCGGTCAAAAGTTAAAGTAAGTGTTGGTCAGATTTAGAGAGTGCATTTGTGCTAAATAAAAAGGGTTAAACCTGCTCTCTAATGTTACAAGAACGCTGTGTTGTGTGATTTTACTGCAAGACCCTGTCTGGTCAAAGCCACAGAGGAAACTGGTCGCCATTTTGTGTCAGCTCTCCTGAAAGCGGCAGGAGACACCCACTAGAGGATTGGAGGGTTAAGTGTTTCAGTGTAAAATGCTCTGTTGCTGTTCATTTGTTAAGTGAGAAGACTGGAAACTGTTAAGAGTTAACAACATATTCTTTTGTTTAGAACCTATGGCTAAAACTACATTTGATATATTTTTGCACTGTTTTGCACTACAAGAAAGAGCCTAATACTTGATTTGTTTTTTATCTAAGAACTCTCTTGACCTAGTAGTGGAATTTTCTTGACTGAGATTATTTTGTGGTATAGCAGTTTTCAAAATAAATGCTGGCTAAATGACACCCTATGCTTTTCTTTTTCATTCCTATTGCAAGTTTTATACCAAAAACATATCATGATATATATCGTTACTGCCACCCATCACAATACATATCGTGATATGAATTTTATGTCATATCGCACATCCCTATATGCTACAGTGTTTCTCATAGTTTACTTGCCTTGGCAGGGCGCTAAAACCTTCTGTAATTTTTCTCGATGGGGGGCAGGACACACGTTTGTGTTGCTGTTTGTACAGACAGTTTTCGAGTGGGGGGTAGACGGTCCAGCGTAGGGGAAATTGAGCGCTGTAGCTTTTTAGCTAGCATGTCTGTATTGCGCATTGCTAGCTTATTATTAGAATATTAATTTTATGTTTTATTTTCAAAAGGTCAGTTGGCTGTGGCAGCCATTTTAAATGGGACTGACCAATCAAATGATTGCTTATTGCAAGGACTGTTACACTTTTTCCTGTGGTTTATGAAACATTTTGGTAAGAGACAGCCACAAATTTTACCAATATAAAAAGCAGGAGTTTTCTGGGACCGTCTACAGTCAGTGTGACTAGGATAATTTCTAAGTAAAGATGACGCAGACTGATCAAGTGTAGCATGGTGTCCTTTGTGCCACAGAAAACTGTATTCAAAACAGACAATTTGAGATGTCTGCACCTCTACCTTCTCTGTTAAAAAGCAAACAAACATCAGCGCTAAAAGGATACCTTTGCTAAACCAAATAAGTATGTCTCACTTGGTTTCACCACAAGATTTACCTTGAGATTTTGGGGAAAAGTGCACAGAGCGTAGAGTCTGATTTCACTGTGGTAATTTAAACGGCAGCAGTCCTGAAGCTGTGTCATTCTCCAGACCTGAGCAGAATTAGACTAAATAAAGCTCAGACAGCTCTTTTGGCTTGACCGGAGATTGAAACATTATTACAAATTCAGTGTCATCTCACTCGTTCTGTCTTCTACTATAAGTTGAAGTAAATGTCTATTTTATCATTTCCATCAGTGAGATGTTAAAAAAAAAAAAAAAAAAGAAACCCTTATCTGGTGTAATTTCTCAGACAGTCATTCAATCAATTTGCTGCCAATCTCTTACTTTGCTTTCCTCCTTTAGCAGTCAAAGACGCAGCAGGTCGTCCAGTATTCTTCACAATACAGAGTGTTTCATGTTCCATTACAGACAATAGGTCCTGAAAGGATTCGGGATTAAAATTCAACAGTGTTTGTTATCACAGGCAAAACTGTCTGAGGGAGTCAAAGCAGCTGGAGATAGAAACATCCAATATTTTAGGCTGACTTACTCAGCATTGATTTGTTAAAGCCAAATAAGTGGCTTCTGAATGATATGATGCCATGATTGAGAGCAGTAGGAGCACTGTCTCATTTTACTGAAAAGGAAACAACCTTTCAAACTAATGGAGAAGAGACTCCACATTACAGTGTATTTTTTACGTGGCTGCCTAAATATAACAAGTAATATTTTCTGTATGTAGTACATCACTTTAACCATCACTTTCAGATCGTGTTATTTTTGCCAGAGGCCGAAAGACAAAGATGAACAAGGGGATGTTTAAACTCAAAAGGTTTGTCTAACCTTTAAGCACAGCCATAATCAAGATAGCAGTTGGCTTAAAACAATACCTATAACTTGAAATTTTACAAATATAGAACTAAAAGCTGGTGTGGTAGTAGCTGAGAGTTATCCACAATACATATTGTTAGCTAACATCTTATGATATTGTATGTGCTAGTATGTATCTAACCAATTGCATAGAACCAACAGAAATCAATGCAAATTATTCAAAATTCAAAAGCATTAAAATAAAGAGTAATTTCAATGCTTGGCAAAAATAAAAAAATGTTTGCAATTGCTTTGTTAAACACTTTATAGTTGACTGGACAATGCATTTATTACAATTTGCTACAAAAGTCAACTGTTCAAGTCTTCAAAGCACTGAGGTGAAGCTCTACGGTGAATAAAGGCTACAAATATTGATTGCTGACACACCTAAAACCCATCTGTAGACAGAAGATGACAGTTAGCCTCTATTTTCATGTTTTGGTCACAAACAAATAGCTTGGAAATAGACAAGATGGGCTAAAATCTCTGCTCTCAAGTGCAGCAAACATTATTCTGCAAGCAATTAGCGATTACGGCTTCAACGCACATTGCTCGACAAGTTACATTTAAACAACATATATTCCTAAAAATATTGTAAGCACTTTCTTTCTACTTGTGTGCCCTTGTTTTTCCACCAGCGGCGGCACAGACAGATGAACACAGCAGTGTACTGTCATGGTGTCTGGCTCTGATGGGAACCTAAATGAGAACCTACAACCACTCGGGTCTATCTCACCGCCTCCAGCTACTCTGTTCTTATTGTTTTGGCAAGTTGTTGCGCTGCAGCCAGGCAGGCTGGCTGCTGGAACTGGTTGTTCTGGCTGCTAGCTGCGGCTCCACCATTAGCCATCAGCCTGGAAGCTGTCTTTATCATCCTGTGTAGTGATTCTGGTTCTGGCAGGTTCTAGACCTGGCTAAAAACTTAGCCAAGGTTCAAGGCTTGGATAAGGCTTGAGCTTGTGTCCTCCCCTATGAGCTACAGGGGCTGTGATGAATGCAAAATGTGAAATATCAAGTATTTTCTTTGTTGTCAAGGTGTTTAAGTGAAGGGTGGAATCTGGTAATGATTAGGCAGGACAAAAGTGCAATCAGGAAGTAAAATCTTGTCATTGCAAAGATTAATACAAAGGTAAAAGATGGTTAATACCAGTAAGGTTTGTCTTGTAGAACACCTTTTCCAAGCATAAGAAGCACAGTGGAGCTGACTTAGCAGGCAGCGAGTGCAAAGTGATTTCATTTTCCTCCCAGACACACCAGGAGCAGCGCACAGCTGTATGCATCGCCAGCATATGGATTAAATAAGTACAGTCTGCACAGAGCTTGTTAACACTTGTTCCCTTGGCTACAACACAAGTTTTGGGGCAAACAAAACAAAACAAAAAAAGGCACACACCCACAACTGCACACACCCAGACAAGAGCATACATGCAGGTTGTATGTGCAGACACCAAAAGGGTAGGTCGCATATGTAAAGGTCCCTGACCAAATCCACTTACGGTTAAATTGGAGCGGTGGAAACCTAATGCCCTGACGTACTTTTATGTTTAAACCAGGAGTTCCTTCTGAGTAAGCATAGCGTGCTCGAAATTCTACGTTCAACGTGTGCAAATGCTGAGAAAATTAGATTTCCTGAGCTTTCGCCTGAGAGCCAGCCTTCATCTGAACGACGTCTTTTTCCACAGGCAAGGTAAAGAAATAAAATAAAAGCAGCACCTTTGTAATTAATGCTGGGAAGAAGAAAAAAAAACACCAAGACAGTAATAATTGCCACTCGGTTTTGGCAGGAAAAAGTTGTCCCCACAGACTAAGTGGTCTAACAGGTGAAGTTTAGGAAAAGTCATTTTCGAGCTGTTGAAGAAAAGCAAAGAGAGTAGAAAAACTGATTGTGTGTCTGCTGGTGTGATAGAGTCAAAGGTGAACTTTCCCACCGTTTGTTTGTGGGCTCGTAATAAAAAAATGTTTGCAGCAGCTCAGATTTTGTTTTTACTCAAAATAAACACAACATTAACATTCTTTTCTCTGCAGTTAAACTTCATTTTCATGTGCATGCTTTTATTTTGTGCTTAAATATAGTTTACCATGGCAATATTTGGCACATTCAGCTCAGCAGTCTTCTCAACAATCTCTGAATTCAACAAGACTTTTCTAATGTCTACATCTATTTAGAACAATTAGGAGTTTGTTCACTTGGATAGACTTTTAACAATCATTTAAAGGTTATTCATAAGGCAATAATCTCCAATATGGTGGATTAAAACCTGTGGCCCCAGGGTTCCTCTGCAGGGGCTCTTCGTACTGTATTTTTCGCCATAGAAGTTGCACCTTTTCGCATAATTTTGCAAGTCCTGCGACTTATACACCGAAGTGACTAATATATGTTTTTTCTATCATATTTATAAACCAATTGTTAGCTGGAATCTGGCGATTTCATTCATTCTGACATGGAAAATATGGGACACTACCATTTTCAGCCATTAGAGGGCCCTCGAGCAATATGGTAAGCCAAGTGTCTCATTAATAGGTAAAAGTGACTATTAATGAGACACTTGTCTTGCCATACAGAGCCTCCTTCATCTCGCTCCAGAACTCCTGCAGCAAATGTTAAATCAGCTGCATTTCGCCGCACTGCCCAGGCGAAATGCAGCTGACTTGAATATTAAAGTGCATTTATTAAGGAAAAGTTAAAATGACACACACCTTGACTATAATTTTGCAAAAACAATTGTTTTTAAGCGTTAATCTTGTTCAATTCTTGTTACAATGTCCTCCCGTGTATGCTCCCGCAGCCGCCATTTGGCAGCCAATTGATTTTTTGGCACAGCACCGGCCCACGTTTCCGGGTGGTCAGCGGTGATGCATAATAGATGCAACTTATATGGCGAAGCGACTTATTTATGATTTTTTTTCCCACTTTATTAGACATTTTTGGACTGATGCAACTTATACAGCGGTGCTATGTGTATGGCAGCAAGTACGGTAGCTTTGACCAAAAGTAGACGACAATACCACAATAAGAAAAGCTAATTATAAACGTTTTATTGTCCAGATTTCTGCAATATGTGAATAAGATTTCAGCAAGAGAATTATATAATTGACATAAGGCACAAACGTGTCAATAAATAATTTGTTAGCCAGTTTACAGTTTAATTAATTAAGCTTCCAGCTATGCACTTTGGTACTTTCTTTGAAATCCAGTAGAAAAGTTTAACATATTTTACATGTTTATAAGTTCCTGAAGGAAAACAAAACCCGCAAAAGTGACTTTATTAATATATTACTTTGTTCATGTTATTGGAATCAGGAATTCAAATATATGGAAAGTCATTCTGAGAACTATGAGAGTTAAAAGTAAAGGTTCATCTTTTATAATGTATTTATTTATATTTTTCTTATTTAATAAATGAAGGTATTAGACTTTGATTAAAAAAATTAAATAAAAAAACAGCGTGTCACAATTAAATATCCAAACTGTCAAAATTTTTGGTATCACTCGTACTTTACTGAGTGGCAAATATTTGCTTTTATTTTTTTTAAGATAGGTTGTTTTTTGTTTTGTTTTATTTTTTTCGTTACATTACGGACATTCACATCGGCCTCCATAATCTGTGGTTACATTTTGTCGGGGGGATACACAAAAGGATTTTCCATCTTTCTTTGTCCTGAAATGTACAAGAAATTATGAATATCAATTTAATCTATTTGGGGAGGGGGGAGGGATTAGTCCATGGTTCAAACCACCTGAGGGATTCATAAACCGTGTTCATCTAGTCACAGCACTTTTTTCTTGATTTGTAACCCTAACTTTTAAAAACTGTGGTATACCTTGAATTCCTTTGAAACATCCCACTGGTTTTGATTGTGATGCATAACTTCTGAAACTGTCCGAAGCCATTATACCTCACAGACAAAACAATTTCCACTGGTGATCTTTAGTTAGAAGCAGAGCTGACAGAGAAGCAAACGGGCTGGGTCAAACACGCATCTGCCACTTTGATCTTTGATCGATTCTGTCCTTTAAACCAGTCGATCGTTGGCAAACTAACAAATTAAGTCATTAATTGACACGACACGTGGTGACACCCCTTTTATAAATCTTTATCTGCATATTTAATAGGCTTTAATTGAAAATAATTAGAACAAAAAACAGACCAACCGTGTTCAAGTGCTCATGCATGTGTGTGTATTCCCGCTCGCATGGGGTAATTAATAACTCTCACCATCCTAAACACAGACAAACTGACGGCCAAGTTTTGTGGTAAAACCCAAAGCGATACTTTTTACTCTAAATATGTAAAAAGACGAGATCGTCAGACGCAAAGTGAGCTGTCCTGTGACCCATTTTGTGCAAACAGGTCAACAAGCCGTTGGTCTTTGAAATATGGCCCATTTTCTTCCTAGCCTGGCTCTGTTGTGACGTTTGATAACGGTAAAAGAGTCGAGGAGACCGACTGCAAGAATGTGGCACAAATAAAGCTTCTACTGACAGACAATGAGAAAAAACATGGACTCAGAGGAGAACTTCTTCTATGGCCACCACATCATGGAAACAAACGTTTGAGCAATGAGAATGTTTGTGTGTTTGTGCTCGGCAAAACTGTCAAACTGTCTTGTGGGAATGACTGAATTATCTCTGCTCAACATTCCTGGGTTTAGAGCAAGTCGGGGGGGGGGGGGCATATAAAAGACTATCCAATACCACAAGACGCACACGCACAGACAAGAGTACATCCCTGAACATCTGCGGTCCACATCTGAAGGCGTGTACGTTCACATGCACGGACATCGTTGGACACACACAATCAAAAACCACGTCTAAAAGCATCAAGCAGCTCAAAGCAATCCACCCTACTGAAGAACATCACCACGCAAAGCCGCAACACCACATAATGAAAAACATACAAACTCGCACTCCATCACAGACACACATGTGTTTGCACTCAAGGGTGCAAAAGAAGCGCAGCACTTACTGTAACTTGTTCTAATCATTTATCTTGACGACAGTCGACTAAAACCCTCCAGAACTTTGATTGAATACGGAAAGTTTGAACAGAAACACAAAATAGCACCATGAAGTGATCGTGCGCGGCACAAATACTGCAAAAACTAGCTCGTAGTTTTTGAAGAAGCGCTAAAAAAAAAAACACGAGTAGAAACAAAAAGACACTTTGTATGTTTAGACTAAGAATTTAAGCAATTATTGTTCTTTTATTTCCAATCACAAACAAACAGCATTTAAACCAGAACCAATAACTTCCACTATTTCTGTACTTTTCACTGCAAACCACTGCAGCCAACGCTACGCTTACATATTAGCTTCAGCTGTACCTATTTGCATTTCCTGTAGTGCATCCACCTGCATGCAGAATAAAATAACTCAACTACTTAAAGCAACTTAAAGACATTAACCCTGAAAATTCTCCAAATAGATATTCATGGCTCATCGCCGCCACTAAAAGTATCAGATTGTTTCTGATAACTTGTTCTAATTTCACGTGCGTCACCGACAGATTCCTGAGGATAAAGTCAAAGTTTAGAGGTGTATTTATTTACTTAATGCATTTTTTTAAAGGCACAGGAAATGTTACACTGATTAACAATTACCTGAACATTTAAGAGCATTTTGTGTTCGCCAACCAATCGACCGAGATGCTACCTCTAATTTTACCGTGAGGAACTAATGAGCTCAGCTAATGAGGGCTACTGAACTGGAAAGCACCAGAATAGGCCTGACGGAAGGGCAGGTAGAAGTGTGGCTATGAGAGAACGGCGTTTTTAACGAATGTTAAAACTGATCATTCAAGCAGCACTATATGCAGATTTTACCATCACAACGAGCTTCACACTGAAACCCAGCACATATATCGCATTTAGAGACAGTCACTTCTTGCAACGGTAAGACAATTAATAAAAGTTGTTATGATTCTTAGCAGCTCTACATAAACTTCATAAACCTGCTTCAGCTGGAGGCTGCCTTAATCTGCCGAAACTTGCAAACTTCTTATTTTATTTGTCACGAATAGTGCATTTAGTTTTGTGATCGTTTTAAAGCTTTAAAAAAAAAAAAAGTCACAACTCAGGGGATAAAAATAAATAATAAACGTGTGTACAAAAATATACATCACCACAAACTGCACTCATGCAGCAAATATTAAAAAATATTTTACAAAGTGTTTTTAATGTAGATGAAAATTAGAGAAATTGCATTTCATGCAAAAATTCAGTGTGAATGCGTATTGCAGAAGAACTTGTTGGAAAACAGCTGAAATGAGCTAAAAACATGCTGAAATCTAGCTGAAGTGGGAGAACAAGCCTCACTGGGCAAAATAAAGCAGAAAGAACACATATTTGCTGAATAAGGTTGAAATAAGTGGAAATAAGCCAAAAATGATTTAATTAGCTAAAAAAAAAAAAAAAAGAAGAAATTAGCAAGAAATTGCTGAAAACTAGCTAAAAAGTCAGAAAGAACCCTAAATAGCCATTAGGAAATGCAGATAGAACAAAAGTGTCCAGTTAGACTGAAAGAAGCATAAGTGAGCACAAAAAAGTGGGAATTATCTGAAATTTTTCAGAAATTTTGTAAAAAAAAAAAAAAAAAACTGCTGAATAGTAGCTAATAAAAGCAGACAGAAGCTTAAATTACCAAAAGGAAGTGGAGAGAGCACAATTGTGCCCAACTGGACTTAAAGAAGAAGAACTGAGCACAAAAAAGTGGAAAATATCTGAGAAAAGTAGAAATTTGCAAAAAATAAACAGATGAATAGTAGCTAAAGGCAGAAAGAAGCAATTACCTGAAGCAAGGGGAGAGAACACATTTTTGCTGAATTAGGCTGAAAAAGTTGAAGTGAGTGCAAAACGTGGAATTAGATGAAAAAGCTAAAATTTGCATACAAACTGCTAAATAGTAGCTAAACTTGCAGAAATAAACTGAAAGGAGCTTAACAAACTGACATTAGCAGAAAGAAGTTAGAAGAAGCACAAAAATGTTCTAGATAGCAGAATGAAGCTGAAGGGAGCACAAAACTGCTGAAGAAAAACCTGAAAATAGCCGCCCTTTTTTTTTTTCTAAAAGAAGCTGAAAGAAGCTGAACCAGAACAAAATATGAAAGGAGCAGTAAAAGGTTGTAAACAGATTTAAATATTTGAAGGATGTAAAATGAGCTCAAATTCATTTTCTATGGAGGAAAAAAATGGCAGAAAAGGCTAAATATTTCAAAAAGCTAAAGATGCAGAAATGCCAAAAGTCATAACAGGATTGTCCTGAAAGAGCTGAACCTTTTGAAATACGATTTGTTGAAATAGCACAAAAATTGTGGAACGAGAAAGATGCTGAAAAACATACGGAAGAATTTAGAAGTGCAAATAGGATTGCTGTGTGAATGCTTGTTAAAATAAGTTTTATTGAAAAAGGCTGAAAAAAACAAACTTGTAACAATTTAATGTTAGCTATTTTAGCATCTACTGATAAATAACTATATAATTTATGACAGCAAGGCTGAAAAAAAAGGTGATTTTAAACAAATGTCTTACCTCTGTTGAGCATCGGGCTATAAAAACATGATGGCTCACTCCCAGCTTTAGCATCAACTCCGATTAGCTAGACCTGTTCACTCCTGCAGTTCGGCTACCGTCCCTCTGTACTCCACAACCAAGTGATGGAAAACAGACACCAGGCATCAAACTAGTATTCCTCCGTCCCTTTAGGTCCACGCCGGTCCACGGACATCAGAGCAGTCAACGTTCAGCTCGTTCACAAAAAGTCTGTCACCGACAGCAGCGTCGAAGGCGAGCCTTTGGGTCCGTGTCTGAAATCTTAGGCTCTCGTTTTATTGCGTCGGCTCTGACTTGGGTCCCGTTAGCGCCGTCTCCTCAACAACCTGGAAAATGACAACAACAAACAACTTTTAAAGCACGTTCTGCATTATTTAATGAGCACACGTTAAACATTTTCTCTTTAAAATTTGATTTAAATCAAAACTGGAGTGAACAGTCAGCAAAACCAATTTATCTTTAAGACTTTTTCCAGTTAAAATGTACAAGTGTTTTGAAGGTCACGCCACAGATAAGAAAACTTCCTAAAAGCAGACTTTGTGGCACTTAACAGCAGAAGCCTCTACTTTAGTGAAACCAGGTTCCTAGGACTTTCATTTCCCCTGATTCAACCAAACTTTAACGACCTAAAAAGCTGTGCGTGAAAAAGTTTCTTACATATTACATCGGGGGTCCTTTATTTTCACAGTTACGTAGGATACTTGAAAAAATCTGTCCCGTGCAGTGGAGAAAAACAAATGTAATCTGTCACAGCCTGCAGCAGCGCTCCACGAGATCCAGGGTCGCACTAACTTTCTGAGTTTTAGTCTCTTTTTCTGCACTAATTGCTTTATGGCTCTGAACAAGGAGGTCGTTAATGAGAAATTTCCAGGGATTTTTATTTTTTTTTTATACACGGAACAAATTTCCACTGGCTGCGACCACTGACAACAATATTTCCTTTATTCTGTAATCTTCGCAGTAAAACGTCAAACTCTTTGCTTTCCGGTTTTCCCTTTTTGTTGCCCCAACCACAAAAATCCCCCCCACCCTCTCAGCTTGTGCCACTCCTCTCTCGCTCAGTGCCACCTCGTCCTCCTCTTCTTTTTCTTCCCATTTATCCCAGTTTTTACTGTGAATCAAAACATGTCCTTGGATAGACCTTTTCATTGATTTATCTGAAATACAAACCACTTCCACACGCAGTTCTACCTTTTTTTTTTTTTTTTTTTTAGATTATAAATAGCGCATTAGCACAACTGGAGTGTTTTAATGTGGAAAAAGAATATCTGCGGTTTAAAATAAAATCTACGAAAAGAATAGCGCATTATGAGTCATTACTGAAATTGAGTCATTTAAAGGACCCTCCCAGCTTAAAAACACTCAGGCTTTCAAGAAAGAAAACATGTGGAAAAAAAGGATTTCCATTCACGTCCCGATGTGACTCTGCACATTAATCTAAGAGGGCTAAATTCAAAAATACACCCATAATTCTGCATTCTGGGGGGGGGGGGGGGGGGGTCTTCAACGCACACATGAAGGCCGAGAACTGCTTCTTGTTGCTTCAACGCTCACCAATGTCATCGGAGGTGAGTGAAGTGGGTTGATTTGAGAAAAAGAAAATATCTACAAGCCCGTTAGTAATTATCAAGAAAAAAGAGAGAGCAAAGTGTTGATCTGAATGAGTGAGTGGAAGTCTAAATGTTTTTCCTGTCGAGCTCTGACTCAGTCGAGCTGCTGCTTACTCATCTAGCTCAGAGACTGTTTTTGTTCCATATTCTGTGTTTTCTTTATTAAACATCCAAACTTCATCTGCTCTCACTTGTTCCTCCCATCTTCACACGTCACGACCGCCAGGTTTATCCCCCCCACCCACCCACCCCCCTGGTCTCACTTATCCCTCCCTTCACCGTCTTTCCCCGTCAATCCATCACGAGCTCTCGCTCACTTTCAAATCCTTCTGTCCATCTGTTTTTCCAACTGTGATTGTGGCTGAGCACCCCCCCCCCCCACACACAATCCTTCTCCTCCTCCATTACCACTGCCACCACCCCCGTGCTCTGTAGCCCCCCCAATCCCCTCTATAAACGTGTGTGGTCCGTTCTGACTATAGAACATTACATTGTTCCAGACAGGTTTGGACTGCGCCACTAGCCAGCAGACGGGGGTGGGGGGGTGAGATGAGGAGGAAGGGGAGAGGGGGTTCCGAGGGAATGTTTGTTTTTCTGTTTCCAATTTGGTTCAGCCCAAGGAACTCCACACTCCGCTCTGTCTCAAACGCACCATTCATGACGGCCTGACGTACATGATTACACACAAACGCCCACTCAGTAAGTCTCGACTCTCGTTCACACACACACACACACACACACACACACACACACTTGAATATGTGCATTAAAACTACACACGTTCATATATTTCAAATCCATTTCAGTCATTTTAACCATGAAACACGAGTCCTTTCATTTATCTCTGTTCCCATCTTTTATTGTTTTCTGATTTGTTATTGCTAATGCCATTTCAAATGACATGCTGGTCAAACTAATTACGCTCGTCTTGCACTAAGTTTTTTTCCCCCTGCGTTCTCATGTAAATGATCATCTTTGAAGGGCCTGTTTCATGTGTCTTGTTGAGTTTTTAGAAGTTGCGTAGACACGGTTAAGCTCCATGTTCCAGCAATTAAAAGTACAGAGGGAACATTGTTTCGTACCCAAATCGACTGTTCCATCTGAGACGGATTATTTCTGCCATTTCCTAGTCTGGATTTTATTTTTCATTTTAGCTGTATTTACTGAGCAGTTTCTTTGGAAGGAGCAAGCACAGATGAACACTGGCAGTTACAAACGGAGCAGATGTATTGTACGGGTGTTCAGCACAGGAACTTATTCTCAACACAAGGTTCACTAATTGGTACTGATTGATCAAGCGGTTATTGAAATTACATGGTTTAATGACCGATCTGGACTTCCCATTTAAATTGCATTGGCCAGAAGGAAAGTGTCTTTAATCCAAATTTTGTTCCACTTAGATACAAGTAAATTTTTACCATTAAAATTTGACAAAAAGTTCCAAAAAATCTGATAAAACAAGCAAAAACATTGACAGACAGGTAGATATATTTTAATACTTGTTTGTAACTTCAGGTTTAAGTACACAACATGGACTAGCTTTTACAGCCAAGTCTCCCTAACAGCTTTAAATAAGAATAAAGATGGCTACTTACAGTGAAAGTACATTTGCATTTACCGGTACTTAACATTATTTATAAGTTGAACAGATGTTGCAGGCACATGAAGAGCTATACATTTATATAATTTTATTGTTTTTCTGTTGAACAATTTATATTAATATTAATGTAAAATTAAACTCAAAAAGACAGATAGTTGTGAAGACAAACCTAGCACCTGTGGGTGGGGGTGGGGGGATCCAGTGCCCACCCACCCCCCATGATTTTGTAATTTTTAACATGTAAATTAAGCATTCTGGTACACTCCAAGAAGGAAATTAGGGGAAAAGCCAGCACGACTCAGGTTTAAAAAAAAAAGACATTTAATAACATATCCTATTTTAATTGGGACATACATAGGAAAGATGGTGTCAATCAATTAAATAAATAAATAAACAAGCAACAACAGCAGCAAGCCAACCAGAAAAAAAATTTATGTAGCAAAGCATTTTGTTAAGAGCAAAAACTAATTTCTTAAATACATAGCACTAAGCTAGTAGCACGCAATACAGACACGCTAGCTGAGATGCTATGGACCTAGCGCTCCGCTTCTGTAACGTATCATAACTCCACCGCCACCACCCGGTCCACAACTCCCGACACACGTAGCGCTATGCTAGTTAGCGCTTATGAGCTAATGTGAGCTTTATTGCAAGAGTGCGACTTAAGTAGCGCTAGCTTAGTGCTACGTAAATCCAGTCAATAGGAAACAATGCCATCTACCATGCCTATGACCCCCCCCCCCCCCCAAAAAAAACCCTCTTAAGATCTAGACGATTCACGTAAATGACATATTTTTGATTGACATTGGCCATTTTCACCAAAAAGTGACAAGTTTGCAGGTATGATTTAAACATGTTTAACGTGTAAGGCTTGGTAATAAAAACATATTAAAACGTTTACCTCCTTTAATGCTGGCATCTTTTTGGTTCTTATTTTATAATGTCACATGATGAATGAAACACACAACGCACTGAGCTGCCTGTTCATCCAGACATTAGGTAAACAAAGAATTGGCCTTAAGTCACCTCTTCCACATGTCTGTCAGACCGGTTGGTTGGTGATGTTGTGATCATTCCTCTTTGGATCTGACTGACATTTGGTTCAGGCTGATTTGAAACAAGTTGTTTGTAAATGATATCAAGGACTGAGTTAAAAAAACGTGCTAAAATGCTTTTTTTCAAAATGCAAACTTTAAATCCAAAGCTGCCATCCACCACGCATAGTGACTGTTTAAGAATAATCAGTGAAAACTATTGAAGCCGTTTTCTGTTGGACAAACTGGTGAAGCAGAATAAAAAAAAACAAGAATACCAAATAGTTTGAAACTAATAGAAAATTACTAATGGCTCCCAGAGGAGATGTCAGAAAACTGAATCCCGCTGAGAGAGCATCTGAAGAACAGCTGACACCAAATGCTGAACGTCTCACAGAACCGGCAGGAAAACTTCCTAATGGGTTTCTTTCAACAAACGAATCAACGTTTAGCAAAAAAAAAAAGGACCCTAAAAACACCCATCAAGTGAGCAGACTGGAGATCAATAAGTGATTTCAACTGATTAATGTTGGAACTTCTTCAATAGAAAATGGATATTTCTACGAATAGTTAACTAGAGTTCAAAATAAACAATAAATCCATGCTGACTGATTCAACTTAACTGCACTGAGCTAGTTGAAAAACAACCTTGAGCACGACCACAACTTTAAATATTTCTGTCACAGTTTTCTCAAACTCACACGGTTGTGTTTTGCTAGCGATTTGCTCCACCTGGTATCTCTTCAAACAGCAGAACAAAGCGCACCATCCCTTATCAGCTTAGGAATGAGACAAAACTGCTTTGTCGCTGCGCTTTAATGTTCCTGTGAACAACTCCAACTCACCTTGATTGACCAGCTCTTTAAGCAGGTTCAGTGAAAGCTCAGGGAGTGGTTGATCTATTCAGTTACGCAACGCCCAGAGCTTTGTAGTTGTGTTTTGACACAAATGCACGTGCGGATCAGTGAGACGCGAGCGTTTCTCTGTAAAATGAACGTCACACGAAAAGATACGCCCTTACTATTATTGTAGGAATGCTGGTCGTGACACCTGAAAACTTCCTTTAGCTGAATAATTTTAAAAGAAGTTCACAAAAGAGAACAAAAATTACAGTAAATGTCACGGTCGCTGTAATCTGTTCAAAAATGAGAAATGAGTTGTTTGGGAATTTATTCACTAAGTAAGCAGCGAGAACAAGAGCATTAATCAAAGATTTACACCCTGTGACCTACAAAGGAAAGGTTTTGACACTGCAGGCCAAAAGTAGCTGCTGCGTCTCAGAAAACAGCAGAATGGAAGAAACTAACTGAAGACCGCTACGGTGGCTGGTAGACGAGACAAACTTACCAACCACAGTCAGGGGAGTAGCCACATTTGCCTCGTGAACGGTGTTAATATCCTGCCCTGATGTACGATAGCAGCAGGAAACCTGGAGCTGCATAAATCATCTGTTGACTGTTGATTCTGACCTTGCTCTGCACAGCTAAGACTCTCATACATCAAAAATAATGGAGAACAAACTCGGCTTCAGTGGTGGTTGTAGGCGTAATGGAAGGAACTAGTAGCTGCATAAATCAACACGTTGATTGTTGACTCTTGCTTTGCTGTCTTTTCCTCCCCAAAAATACTGAAAACAAACGAGACTTCTGCCAGAAACGTGGACGCACGCACACGCATACACACAGACACGCACGTCTCAGCAGCTTGCCCTAAGTGTCCCAGACAGCGCTGTTGATTTTAAGCGCACACGTATACTTGCACACATCACTTTGTGTGTGTGTCACGGTGCGGTTTGTCTACGTCTGCGTAATCTCAAACATTACATCAGCTACACACCGAAACAGATTTATACACTATACCGTGCACAAGCTGCTGCACACTCAACGCAACTCTTTCTCGTGCATGAACGCACACAGAATTTCCACTTGTGGAGTATCGGACATTTCCTGCAAGACCCGACGGGAAAAACGTCCGGACAAACTTAAGATGCAAACACACACACATGCAAATACGCATAACGGAACATTTCAAGCCCACAGTGTTGACATTATACAGGTTTCCAGAGCCGTTTGATCCAAACTCTAGCCAAGAGGACTATCAGGAAACAGAATCAAAAAAGTTTGAGGGCTTTATAAAAAAAATACAAAGGACTTTATTCAAGATTTAGGACCTAATCTGAGCATACTTTAAGGGTGACTGGTTACAAGTTTGATAAAAGCAATTTATAGACAGAAAAAATAAACGTTTCTAAATATTATTCCTGTATGAACCTAAAGAACTGTTCAAATGTTGTGTATTAAAGTGTCAATTAGAAAAAACAGTAATGGCCTAAGAAAATATTTCTCAAAATCTTGCAGATATTCCCCAATTCTAATGTTCACTTTTTAAATTTTGCTAATTCAGGGACTCAACAGATGAACTGATAACAGGTGAGTGAAATTTGAGGCTGCTCGACTCTGAATTAAGGTTTATACCAAACAAACAGCAACAGTTTTACAGTGGCACAAACTTATATTACAGGTAAAATGTAAATAAATAAATAAATACTCAGTTTCAAACTTTGTTGCAAATGTTGAATTTCTGTTACGCACAAGTTCTTCAAATAAATGTGTGTTAGTGGCAAGAATGAGAAGTGATTCTTTGAAGATTTGTTAAATTGGTTAGAAAAATTAATGCAACCATTGTTTTAATAAGCAGCTTTTATTTTGTTGATACCCCAACCAGAACATGTTTGTTCTAGACAACACCAACCAACTTGAAATCCCCATCCCTAGCTACTAGGAGGAATGGGCATTTTAAGCAAAAACAGGCTATGAACTTGTTGGTAATTATTAATTTTTTTCTAGAGGTGCATGATATTATCGAGATGTATCGGCCGATATTAGCAATAAAGTTAAATATTGGACATTGATCATTCCATCAAAATAACGCCAAAATAAAAGGCGCTGTTTTTATATATATCGAGATGGGTAGAGGCAGGACAGCTGGCCCGGGAACTGAAAGTCCCAGGTTCGATCCCCAGTCATTGCACATCTCGTTGTGTCTCTGAGCAGGACACCCTATCCCCAGTTGCTCCCTGGGCACTTTCAATAGCTGCCCACTGCTCCACCTGAGTGTCTCCCAGGTGCGATGGGTTAAATGCAGAAAGCCAATTTCGCCATTGTATGTAAACATACAATGATTACAACACATATATACTTACATGTATACATATATATGTATGACAACCCAATGACAAGGACGCCTGCAGCGGCAGTACATTATGACAGCACACGCGCCGTTGAGTTTAGTTTTGTGAGAATTTACAAATTTGCACTGTTCGAGTGTTGTCAATGTGTTAGAGAGAGTAAATGTCATGAATAAATTTGACATTAAACATAATCCAAGTTTAAGTGTTACATTATTTTCAGCCCCATTTTTGGCATCTGCATTTAGAAGCAGGCCAAACTGACAAAAAACATGCAGAATAATGTAGTATTTTACTTCCACAGCAGAGAAAGCTATGTATTTTATGTAAGTAAGTCTAGGGAAAGAATATCGGTATTGGTATCGGTTATCGGACAAATAAGGTTTTTAACATATCGGATATCGGCCAAAAATCAAATATTGTGCATCCGTAGTTTGTCTTCAATTATAATCCTGCAGCTGAAGCCCTTCTGATGAACAGAAGTGCTGCTACAAATTCTGCTAACCAGGAATTATTTTTTTTTATTCCTTCATTTTTACCAGTCCAATGACATATGGGGGTGCACGTATGCACTTACTTGTGACTATGATTCTACTTTATAATATTTTCCAAATAAACTACAATAATGGAGAATTACACTGGGATGGTCTGGGTTTTTGTGTGTTTGTTTTAAAGGAGGGATGGTGGACGGTCGGCGGTGTGTGAAGCAGTTGTCAGCATCGTTGTGAAACAACTTGACATGTCACTACAAGGTGCCAAAAATAAATAAAAAAGACAAAATGTTGGAGTCACAATAATTCCTTTAATTTTGCCTAATTTAACTAGACTTCAAATCTTAAGACAATTACAGCTCATATGTAGGTAGTTCATTTTTTGTCTCTTTCTTGTTCCTTTCTTCTAGAGGTCGCCACAGTGAATGAACTCGCACAAAGACGTCGGACGCCCTTCCTGACACAACCACAGACCACTGAGCTACCACAGCCCCTCTGTGTGGAGCAGAGAGCTGCTATTTAAGGCGTTTAGGGGAGCAGAGGTGGTTAAGGGCCTTGCACCACCACTCCCCTACTAGTTATATTTTGACCAAAAAAATCTGCACGCTAAAGTGAGTCACAATATTTGTTGGCCAAGTCAACGTGAGCAGGTGCAAAATTTCCCTCAATCACTAACTGAGTCAATTGAAAATGTTTTTTCCACTCCATCCCGACTGTACTAAACAATAGTCATGGTGGTGTGGAGCTGTTAGAACTCGGCATATGAACACGTTTATTTAGCGAGTTTAAACTACGGAGCCCCAAACCTTTTTATATACTTCTACTTTTTCAGCTATTAGCTTGATCTCCTGAGATCTGACACGTCTTCCACATTTCATCCCTTTTCCTAAGGGTTTGTGTTGAAAACACTGACACTTCTTAAGTATTATTCACTATAAACTTCCTCCAAACTCTTTGAGGCACTTTGTTTCATAACCCGTGTGTATTTATAGGTGGGGTTGTCATCCCTCAGTGGAATAATTCTGCTGTAGAGCATAATTTGCAAAAACAAACCAAGAAGCTCTTGTTTTGATCTCAGCTATTGTGACATAAAGCTGCTCAGTACTCTGCAAGACATATCCAACGTGCTTTCCAGCTTCACACCTTGCCAAATTAATCCGGACGACACTTTAATTACTTTTAAAACAAAAAAAAAAAACTGAATTATTTTATTGTAACATAAATCAGACACCTTGCCTGGGTACTGCTGCACTTTATGTAACAGGAAGCATAATTTTTTGTTGTTTAATTTTTAAAAATAGTTACGACTGTCCAAATAAGGGATAGAGAACAAGTGGCTATTTAAAGAGATCGCAAATCTCCGATCACGACAGATTCACCCCGGATTAGTTCAGCAACTTTGAAATAAGAACGTTGAGACCGGGCTGGCATTTTTATACACCATAGGAATTTCATTAAACCGCCTACAAAGAAAATTTGCAGGAGAACAAGAAAGAGTGAAAGGATTCCTACAACTAGATGAACTCAACCTCTAAAGAAAGGGAAGAGGACAAACTTGTGTGTGAAGCACTAAAAAAAAGCCCAAAAGCCATGTTGCAGAACAAACGCCATACCCCCCACTGGGCTATTCCACCCAGTGCAACGCACACACACACACACACACACACACACACACACACACAGGCCTGAGGTAAATTTAACTGTCAGCCGTAAAGTTCTCAACCATAGCGAGTGATCTTTTGCCCTCTTTCCTTGCCCCACTTTTCCTCCTCCTGTTTATGCAAATCAGTGCATCTTTTACTTGTGCATCTCTCCTTCCATCCTTTCTTTTCTTTTTTTATGCTTCCATTTCCTTCACATGTATTCCATCTTTGTGTCAATCACATCCTCCTTTGTTTCGCTTAACGCACCTCCGTTTCAGTTTTCCTCCCAACTCACATCAGCCTTTCAGTTCCAAACACCAACCCAGACTCCCTCAGGCCTTTTTAGTCTTATCTCCTCTAGTAGATGAAAAGATATCCTTTACTCTGCTCTCTTATCAGTTTGTTCCCCCCTGAACCCCTTCACCCCACCCTCCAATCGCCCCAACAACACATGCACACACACACACACTTCTGACTGAGGGCCTCTAAAACCCACCTCTTCGCCTCTTTCCACAAAGGTCTGAAAGACCCCCAGATGTGTGCCTCCTCCCCTTTTGATTTCCATTTCAAAAACAGCACCTCCTCCCTCCATCATCCATCCATCCATGCATGCATCAACTTTTTCCCCCACGAAGGAGAGTTCAAAAACATGCTGTCATGCACAGATCAGAAGGACTTCTTCCAAAGAAAAACTAAAAGTCACAAATGCCCAGAAATGACCGACATGTCTGATGTTATAAAAAGAGAGCACAACTGCTAAACACCTTTTATTGGTAATGAGCTGAGAAAACCTCCTCCTTTAGAGACGGGCTGTAAAATAAAACGTGCACACCATCGGAAGTATCAATTCTATGCTGAAGGGAACACATTTCTTTTAATCTGTCATCCTAAACGAAAGCCTAAAAATGAATTCTTAGATTATTACATTAACATATTAAAGTCAAAATAAGTTATTTTTAATTAATGGAACTCTAGAGAAATGAGAGTGACTTTGGTAAAACGTGTGTAAAGGAATTGTTCCATAATAAAAATTGTTAAACATAACTAGAGAAATTGTATTTTCTGCTTAAATGCAATTTGAATGCTTGTTGCAGAAGAACTTGCTGAAAAACTGCTGAAATTAGCTAAAAAAAATTATGAAATGTAGCTGAAATAGATTAATAAGCCTAACGTAGCAAAAGAAAGCAGAAAGAACACATTTTCTGAATTAGGCTTAAATAAACAAAAATTAACACAGAAATTAGCTTAAAAAGGCAGAAATTAGCTAAAAGTAGCTGAAAATAGCAGAAAAGACAGAAAGAAGCTTAAACTACAAGGATGTGAAAGGAGCTGAAATGAGCCACAAGAATATGGAATTAGCTGAAAAAGCTCAATTTAGCAATAAAAAGCTTAAAAAATAGCAGAAATAGCAGTAAAGCTGAATAAAAGCAGCTGAAACAAGATGGAGAGTTTCAAGCTGAAATTAGCAGAAAGAAGTTAATTAGACTGAAAGTAGTAGAAATTAAAAAGAAAAACTTCAATTGAAACTTGAAAACAGGTGAAATTAGCTAAAAATTGTTTTTAAAAAAAGTTGATGACATTTTGAACAAGCTTAAACTAGAAGAAGATTTTCAGAAAATACACATTTGTGCAATTAGGCTGAAATAATCAGAACTGAGAACAATAGTGGAAATTATCTGAAAAAAGCTGAAGCTTGCAGGAGCACAACAAACTGAAATTAGCAGAAAGAAGTTAGAAAAATAGGTCTCTCTTGTAAAGAAGTCCTTGTGACTCAGTGAAACGAACCTGTATTAATAAAAGGTAATTTTTTTAAGCACAAAAATGTTGCAGTTAGCATAAAGATCCTGAATCGAGCACAAAACAGTTGAGATTAGCTGAAAGTAGATGAAAAAGTTTTAATTTGCACAAGAAAGCTGGAAGAAGCTGAAGCAGAACAAAATGTGAAAGGAGCAGCAAAAGGTTGTGAACAGATCTAAAGATTTGAAGGAAGCAAAATGAGCTCAATTCATTTTCTGAGGGGAAAAAAAATGTCAGAAAAGGCTAAATATTTAAAAAAGCTAAAGTTGCACCAATACCAAAAGTCATAACAGGATTGTCCTGAAAAAGCTGAAAGTTTTGATATTTGATTTGTTGAAATAGCTTGAAAACTGCGGGGTGAGAATAGCGCCGCAAAATATACAACGAAAAATGTATCATAATTGTGTGAGCGCTTCATAAACATTCACATAATTATGATTGTTTTGCACAAGCAACGTGCAGTTTTACTTAATTGTTGTATAAACTGCAGATGAGGAGACTGATAAGGCAGCTGCCCTTTAAAACATCTTTTGTTGCATCTCATCTTCTGCTGGAATCCCTGGCACATCTGGCTTGTGCAAATGTTTTTGCTGAAAAGCCAAACAGGCAAAGAGACACTGCTTTTATTGATGCTCTGGTTTTAACTGCCGACAAAGGGCCTTTTCTTTACGAGATGTGTGTATTTATGAATAAATTCCTGCTAACCGCTCCAAGTACCATCAGTACTTTCTTTGCCCAT
Organism: Nematolebias whitei; assembly: GCF_014905685.2. NCBI lineage: Eukaryota > Metazoa > Chordata > Actinopteri > Cyprinodontiformes > Rivulidae > Nematolebias > Nematolebias whitei. Next base: position 27,897,401 of record NC_056516.1, read on the forward strand.
CTCACTGTTCACCTTCAGAGGAGCTGACTGAGGCAGGCTTTTTACTCCCAACTCCCAAAAGAGTGGCAAAAAATTAGCCACTGTTTTTATCATCTATTTATTAAGAATTAACTTGTTTCCATTAAAGAAGAGTGAATCCAAGACAAAAATAAATTATCTACTTGTTTGGAGTGGCTAAAACAGTCTGAAACAGTGAACCTGGGTAAGACGGTGTTATTAAATGCAGTTTCATCAGATGTGTATGACTTCATTTTATAGTGGAGCACTTTGCGATAATGTTTTTTATACTTCATGGCAGCTCACGGTGACTTTGAGACATCATTTATTTACAGACGTTGCTTCCATTTGCCTTGAGACTCAATTTTGAGCATAAAAATTAAAGCCTCGTTTTGTTGATCAAGATTTCCTAAATGTGTCACTTCACAGAACAACTGCAAAAACACAAGTCATTTCCTCAAACCAGGTAATTTGCTCTGAGTGAACAAATGTAAAAATAAAAATAAAAAAGTCAAAAGTATTCCATTGGCTTTTAAAAAAAAAAAACTATATTTTCTTGACAAACTATTAGTCCAGCTCAACATATTGAGTTAGTAATTCTCAAGACATAGGTAAGAAAAAAGACTTCTGGTTATATCATACAGCTCAAATTCAAATATTTTATAATCCTTAAAAAAACAATATGACATATAATCCTTAAAAACTAGTTTAATGACTGCAGTCTAATGCATAAAGCAGCTCTTTAGTGCTGCAACAGAAGATGCTTCTCAAAGTTTCTGCGGTTTGAAGCGAAGCCCTGAGGGCATCAACTCAAACTGTCTTCGGGGCTGTAGCCTCTAAAGCTCGGAGCTGCTACTGCGGGATTATTTTACAATATCAAAAAGGAAAACGGAAAGCCATCCCAGCCTCATTTTGCAGAGAGAACAGGTGAGAGAGCCACCGATGCCTTTGCACTTGGATGAAGCTGTCTCTCTGGCTCCTTCAGATTTGGGCAATAATGTCAGGCTAGACCAGAGGCGACTTGAAAGCGTGTCATATCTCACTGAGCTTTCCCCCCATTTATTCCTTTCAGCTCTACAGCAGCAGCCAGCGAGGGCTACACGAATAAAAATAAACAACAGACCACACTGCCTTTCAAGAAGTGCAGTCTAATTTCTATTCCATATTCTCTACAGTTCGCCACAGGCCAAAGACAGACAAAAAAAAATAGTCAAAGGAGGAATGAATAAAAAGTCGAAGTAACTGCGGTTACGTGTCTTAACAAAAAGAAATACACAAAGTGCTTTAATCATAGTATTAATTTGACGAGACACAATAAACGGTTGGACGTTGTGAACCGCTCTTTGACAGACACATGAATGCACAAACCCAAGACAAAGGCCACTTTGAAAAGTTCCTGAGCCACCAGATGTTTTAGTTTGATCCCAGACGACAACACTGTGTGTGTTTGCGTGTGCTGGAGCACTCCAAAGCAGCATCAGTCCATTTCTTCATGAACTATAGGGATAGCAATTAGGCCTGTCACGATAACAAGTTTTGCTGGGTAATTAATTGTCTCATAAATTATTGCGATAAACGATAATATTGTTTGAAATTTGACAATAATTAGTACTTATTGGCAAATTTCAGAAGAAATGTTCGTTAATTTGTTTTGCATTTAGTACTTTTTTCCGACCACCGGATGGCAGTATAAGACAGTTTGAATCAAAGGATGGATAGTGAGGGAGCGAGCAGCATATTGCTTAAAGAAAAATGGGAGGGAGGTCCCTTGACGTGACATGGGTTGTCTCTCGTTCCTGTTTTTCGTTTCTCAAAATGAAGGACGCTCGGTGTGGTTTGAGCTCTTTAGCATAGCATTTTTCAGACAAAACTTTTAATAAAATATCTGTATACAAGTTCTCAGCTTCTTTTTGCAGAGAATAACTTTTTAAACGAAGGCACGGGTTTCAACCGTGAATTTTGGAGCTTTGACAAGACAGAGGTTTTTTACCGAAGTCAGACTGTTAGCTTAGCTCGTAGCTTAGCTTCTCAGCTTAGCTGATTTAACAATCCAAAAATGTGATTTTAGATAGTTAAAATGGATTTTAGAGAGAAAGGGAGGGGTCAGTGAAGAGCGCCGGAGTTGAGCCTTTTGTCTTCCAGTGTCTTCAGTAGAAAGAGAGAGACACAAAGAAACAATAAAGCATATAAATGAAAATGAGGTTTATCATTTTCATTTATCATGTGATTAATTGATTTATTGTTTATCGCAACAGGCCTAATAGCAATACCAAGTCTACCACTTTAACAGTGAAACATGCACTGGCCAAGAAAGAACGTTAACACCAATGAATTGCAGTTCATAGACTTTATCACGTTCACACATGAAAAAGCATTTCTGTATATAAATACACCCATCCAAGGAATAAAGCTATAAGCAGTCAATAAAGCTGCACCGCAATGAGACACGTCTTAAACAAAATGTATGTTTGCTACAGAAAAACGAGCCACGTCACCCTTGGAGAAACTACATTTGTGACTTGGAAAAGAGCTCATCAGCAAACAAATGTCACTGCGTATTTACACTTGAAATCAGAGTTAAATGCAATCTTTGAGAAAGTAAACTCCCTCTTTTTCCTGACAGTGATTATAGTACGATCGAGGGCACAAGACGCTGGCAGCTTTTTATGTTTGCCTTGCGTCACGGCAAAACCTGTGGGATACCGGCCAATTTGGAGATGAAGTGGCAGCAACATGGGGGAAAAAGTGAGGCAGACATAAGAAAAAGCAAGAAATTTGTCAAGTGAGAAATCTGAGCGTGTGCAGACTCCTGATTTGACTGTTGACAGAGTGGGCAGTTAACCTTCAGTACAGAAATAAACAATCAGCGAGTCAATTTGATCAAAACCCCAAGCAGCAAATGAGAGATTTGAACTCAGCGGAGGAAGATAACGAACATTAGACTCTCGGAATAGCTGATAGGCATCTATCAACAAGGCTGAACTGTCTGGAGATAAATGTTGGCTAATACTGCACGCTATAAGCAGGAGATGTTGTAGATAAGATAGAGTGAAATACAACAGAGGACGATTCACCTGTTCAGAATGGAGCCACATCAAAAATACCCAGCAGGAAAGATCTGATGTAGGTAAGCTGAAAGCTGATGTTACAGCCAGAGTATTTAGTTAAGCACAATTTGTTCACAGAATCTAAACCTTAAAACCATGAAAATAGGATCAAAGGAATGTCGACTCACAGCTTATTACTGTGGTGCACCAAGGGTGCTATGGTGACTAGAGAAGATGCATTTCAGCGAAAATACAGTGCAAATGCTTATTGCTGAAGGACTTGCTGAAAAACAGCTGAAATTAGCTAAAATTGTGCTGAAATGTAGCTGAAATTGAAGAACAAGCCTAAGTTAGCAGAAGAAAGCAGAAAGAACATATTTGCTGAATATGGTTTCATGAAGTAGAAATGAGCACAGAAATCGGTAACAGCTAAAAGCTTAAATTAGCACAAAAAATAGCTGAAAAGTAGCTGAAAAGGTAGGAAGAAGCTTAAAATAACAACACAGTGGTGCTTAATTTGGCTTAAAGAAACAGAAATGAGCATAAAAAGTGGAAATTATCTGTAAAAAGCTGAAATCATCAAAAACAGTCGAATAGTAGCTAAAAAAAACAGAAATAAACTTAAATTACTAGAAGGAAGTGGACAGAGCACATTTTTTTTCTGAATTAGCCTGAAAACACATGAAATGAGTGCCAAAAATGTGGATTTAGCTGACAATGCTGAAGTTAGCATAAAACAGCTAGATAGTAGCTGAAATGGCAGAAAAAGCTGAAACTTGCAGAAATAAGCTGAAAGGAGCATAAAAAGCTGAAATTAACAAAAAGAAGTTCAAATAAATACAAAAATGTTTTAGTTAAAGAATCAGAAAGGGGTTAAAAAAAACAGCTGAAATAGCTGAAAGTAACTGATTTTTTTTTTTTTTTTTCACAAGGAAGCTGAAAGAAGCTGAACCAGAACAAACTGTGAAAGGAGCAGTAAAAGGTTGTAAACACATCTAAAGATGTGAAGGAGGTAAAATGAACTCAATTAATTCCTTAGATAGAGAACTTTACTAATTGGCTTTTTTTGTGTATGTGAATGTTTCTGTAAAGTGCCCTGAGACAACTTTGTTGTGATTTGGCGCTATACAAATAAACTGAATTGAATTTAAATTAATTTTCTATGAGACAAAAAGTGGCAGAAAAGGCTAAATAGTTCAAAAAGATGCAGCAATACCAAAAGCCATAGCACCCTTTTCCTGAACGAACTGAAGGTTTGGATATATGATTTGGTGAAATAACAAAAATTGTGGAACGAGAAAGATGACGAAAAAATGTACGGAAGAAAAATGGATAACAATAATGTGAATGCTTCATAAACATTCATAAGGATCAAGACACATTTTCCAGTAAATAAAAAAACTAACTGAACTCAACTCTTGATTTTTACCTGAGGAGAATGTGCTCTCTCCATGCACAGCTTTTTCAGCATCAGCATAAAGACGCTTACACCAGAAACCCTATTCAAATTCAAGCCACACGTGTCGAAGGCACATTTTGCGTTGTTCACTTTTACCCTCTGCCTGTCGGGTGAAAACTGCACGCTGCCATAGATGGAGCAGTCACATCGTCATTACAGCAATACACGTTCAGAAGCATAAATGTAAAATCATCTCAGTGACGTGCAACTTCATCTGTGTCCTGATCACATGCTGTCTGAAAGAGAAAGAAACTAGGAAAGTACAAGTAAACTTTCTGTAACTATGTGTTGAAAAGTTCATCCCCTATCAGGTCATCACTCAGTCATTCTGTCAATTTACATTTTTGGTTTTGTTTCATAAACCCTAGAGTACTTGCTTAAAATGGTACTACAATCTGTGTTCTACTAAACTACATTAAATTGGAATGAGTCAAGAAAATAAACGGGAGATACAAAGCGAACGATAAAGTGAAGCAAATAAAATTTAAACACATTTTAATTGAAGTCTAAAGATACGTTCACACTGCTGGCAAACGTGGTCCAAATCCAATTTTTTTATGAAAGCCTGAACATGACAAATCCAATATTTCATGTAGTCCTAAATCAGATACACAGCAGATGTTTTTCAAGGCAACTTGAGTCAGAACGGTCATCGCATTTCGTCCAACTCTTATGTCACTGAAGCAGGGGTATGTGGATTGACCTCAATATTGATGCAGTTTAAAGTGTAGAATTTGTTTCATCTTCAGCTACAGAATGGAGCCCAGTTGCTTTATTTATTTATTTTACTTTTTAGAGGCGCCATGTCCTGGATGACTGAGAATTTACACTAATGTATGATACCAACGTTAATGTTGGATTATATACTAGAGTGATAAAATAAATTTGTTTCTGCTTGTGTGGAACGCCCCTACTTGAAGTGCGATACTGGAGTAGGTAGGAAATGGCAAGATCAACTATTAACATTGAACAGAATAAGCATGGCACGTGATCATTTTGCCCACTCTGATTGCACAATAGACTCATGCTAACATGTGTAGCATCCATATTAATGTCCATAAGTACGCCTCACGTTGTCTTCTGCACATGTGGGCCCATTCAGGGCCATAAACTGCTCAAACTGGAGTCTGATGGTAGTCTCATTTAAATTAGATTGCGAATGACCACTCATAAATAAATAAATCAAATTTGAGCTTTACGACCTGCCTTGTGAACGTAGCCTAATTAACATGCAAGAGATGAAATATATTAACTTAAAGTGTTTAAGTCCTTAAGTCCAGAAACACCCGTGGGCTGATCCGACCCCACTGCTTCAAACTTTTCATTAGAGACACTAGCACTTATAAGTCAAAGCCTAAGTAATAATTTAGTTTATGAAACCCTGAAGCAATGAAAAGTCCTGAATTTATGCAGCTAAGGAGGATTTAGATGTAAAAGTTTGTAAATGAATGCAGCACAACAAAGCATGCAAAACCAGTGGATTATTTATATTCAACAATTGTGAAAATTCAACCTCAACATATTTGGCCGTAATTGCCCTTTATCACATTCTATCCAACCGAGTGTACGATCAACACATTTCCTTCAGCACAGAACGGTTTTATACAAACTCAGAGAAGTGATTGATGCCTGAACGTATGGGCATCAGGAAGCGTGGCGTGGCTCGTACTCCGCTGAGTCAAAGCAGGCAGACTTCATGACTCAAAGGACGGGTTGGCGTAACAACCCCCAGCACGTTTCATTTACCAGCTGCCTCACAGGCTGCCAATGGTTTCCTGATTACTTTGACACAGGAAAGGCTCGGAAATACGTGTTTGCAACCAGTCCTGCGTGTTACATTTTAAGGATTTAACTCGCAGTCATGGGAAGAAACATCCAAGAAGTCGGCAGGTGTTGTGGGATCAGAACAGTAGAAAGTTTTGGTACAAGGAGAGACCACAGAACTACTCTGCTGCCTGTGTTCATGTTTCCACCACTTGGCAGTTTCCATTTGGTAGAAAGATGTCTACTCTTTCACATTTAAGAGTTTGACGTCTCCCCACCAACAAAAAAGTCTAAAGAGAAATAAGCAATCTTACCTTAAACAAAGACCCTGTGCTCATTATTTAGGCATCTCATAAGACTTAGCGTTCAAAATCTGAAATACCCCAAAAGACATTAAAGATGACCTCGGGCCGAAACAAGAAGCCACAAACTGAGCAGGGGATGATATTTTTGGGGGCATTTAGCAAACTCTTTTCCAGACTGACTACCAGTAAACGCAGTGAGAGACTAAGATCAGAACCCTTAACGAGAAGCTGAAGAACGAGCCCAGACAGTAAAATAAGTTCAAAACAAATTGCATCCTTGGGACATGGGCAAAACAGACAAGCCAGTAATAAAATAGTAGGAGCACAGAGAAGAACTAAAACTAAATAAAAAAAAAAATTCTTGAAATTAACCATCCATGGGCGTTTTCCTTTATCTCAACTGCGGGCAGAGCCCAGATGAATCACGGCCGACTGCTCTAAAAGATGCTATCTTTTCCTGCTTATTAAAAACGGTAAGTGTTGGGACAGTTAAGATTGTAAATAAATGTGGTTAGAAATGACAACAAATAAATGGGAAATGGGGAAAAAATACCATTTAAATCTCCCTCTGGGATACGTTTAAATGCAGATTTAATTCGTAGTGGAGCCAGCGGCGCTGGACTGAGATGTTCGGCAAGCGTCAGCTGAGAGCACTTAGGAGAAATTACTCGTGTAAAGCTTCCCATACATCTAATTATTTGGCACATCAAAATACACAAACAGGGAGAGTCAAAACTAGAATCTAAACCAAGTTATCGTCTCGCCGTTTACTTTGACTGTGGGCAACAGGTTCAAAACGTTGTCCCTAAAGTTATTTTGCCAACAGAATATTTGTTTGTGACATTAAAAAAAATGTGGTGAAAAATAAAGCGTTAGTGAGACATTTGCACTAATTTAAGCCAATAAGTGATTTTAGATAAAAACCCTTACTTCTGTGAAACTTTTACTACTCCTGTCAACTCGTTTAAGTTGAACTCTGTCACAATCGTTGAAATAACTAAAACTGGACCATTAAAATGTAAAATCCCATCAAGTTTGCTCAGCGTTCTCAATTTGTCAGGCGAGTGAAATCACTCCCCGCTTTCTCTAAAAGCCACCGTTTTCATGCTGCGTCTCAAACCGGCCTTTTCGCCACCGTGCAACGCTCTAAAACAACCCGAGACAACAAAAAGAAATACATGGCAGCCCACAGAAATCACTACAGTTGTTCCTCGTGTCTTCCAGCATCAAACCATCAATAAAACACGAGCAACACATTCCGGCTCTAGTTGAACAGGACATTTCTGACTTCCCTTGCTCCATGTGTTCTCTTCGCCTCCCTCTCTTTCTGGAAAACTTTCTCTCCACCACAAACGCTCCACATATTGCGGCCATATGAGCCGGCCTTGGCCGTCTCCACAGAACATAAAGACACACAAGGAGTAAGTGCTTTTGCCGTCTCCCGCTCTGTCTCACACACACAAATGAGTTTTTACGAGCAAGAGCCTCTCTGTAAGAAGCTGTCAACTGTTTTGGACCAGGAGAACTAATGTCACCCAGAAAAGCCTGGTGAAAAGTACCGGATTCACATATTCATCATTTACTGGAGCGCTGGTAAAAGTTTGACAGGGTTTGTTGAGATAAAACAAGGCATGGGATCGTGAGTCATTTGTTAAGGCTATTTATCTTGACAACTTGTTTGTCAAATGTGACGATGGAAATTTCACTAAAGTTTATTACAAGTTTTAATTTTTAACAAATTGTTAATCAAAAAGGACAGTCTTTCATTACCAAACGACCAAACGACACTAAATATACAACAACAAAAAAATGAAGCAAAACTAGAAAATTAGGGAACTACAAAAAAAAATATGTCATTATTGCCCAACAAGAAAGCAGATGTAAAAACACTTGTTTAAAAAAAATTTTTAAAAAGTTAAACGAGGAGCTGAATGTGTCACGACAACTTCACATTTAGGAGATAAGCGTCGCTTCTCAAATCTGGTTCCACTTTGACGACGACCGTAAATCTTTGTTTCTTCCGTAGAAAAAAATTAAACGCTCTCACTTCAAACAAATCGCCGCCGAAAACTTAAGATCCTTTAGCTTTCACAACTACTGAATAAACTAATCTGTAACTTGAAGGAAAAACTGGAATTAAAGCGAACAAAACTTGGCCAAGTTGGAGTTTCGTTGTCTTTTTTTTTTACTCAGGCAAAACTTGAATTTCAACTTTAATTAATAATAAATAAGGATTTTTACTTTGTATTAACTTGGAAGAACTTTTGTTTTTGCTTCAATCCGAGCGTACATGTGTGATTGGATAATTAAAGATGGAAAACACTTGAGAGAAAGTGTCCAGCAGGTTTGGGATGGATTTTTCTTTTTAAAACCTGTGGAGGTTATCTGCTGAACAAAAGTCCACACAAGCAGTCCCCTGATGGGGCTGGGGGGGTCCAGATTTGGAGAACTCTGGTGAACAGTGTTAAAAAAAAAAAGAGCTTCCTTGCAGTGTGTGCCTCATTGTACTGGCTTCACATACCCTGCTCTCCCCACAGAGTTGTCATGCCTACCCAGCTCCCTTATCTCAAAGGAACATCACAGTTTGTAACAACGAGGAGGAAGAGGAGGAGGGGGGGTCTTCTTCAGAGTTGAGTGGAAATGCAACTCAAGCTTCCCGGCATCACTTTAAGAGACAACAGCAAACAAATAAACAACTTTGTGCCAACTTAGCTTAAAAAGTTGATAACATCCGCTGTCCCCCCCCACCCCCCACCACCAACAAAGCAGCAAAAACAAGCACCATGTCGGTTGTAAAGCAATAAACTAACCCCCCTTTTGGTTCAAACTTGCACCTATTTTTTTTGTTTTGTTTCAAAGTGCAAATTAACAATAAAGTGAAGTGGGCTAAGCACGCCGTCCGCGTCTCGCGCGTGAAGCGGCGGATCAAGGAGAAATCTGAACTTGTGTATCAAGTTTGCGCTGAGTTATCAATGAAAAACGCGCAAACCCAAGTTAAAAACAACACACACCACTGGAGCCACTCGGCTAACTGCAGTCGAGTCAAAGATGCTGTATCGTCAAGTGAAGGAAGAAGATTAAAAAAAAAAAAAAAAACTTTAAAAAAAAGAAAACACAAACCTACTTCTCCGAGTCACTCCGCGTCCCCCGTCTTCGGCTTCAAACTAAATCAAAGCGGTAGCTGTTCCCGGTAGCGGCGCGCCCCCCCTCCCCTGCACTCCCAATTTGTATTAGTGTGGCGTTTGTGGGTGTCCTAGCCTAAAATGTGAATTGCCATGTGAATTCAAAGCGGTGCTGCTCTCTTTTCCTCCCCTCTCATTCAAGCAGCGGATCCCTTCTTTCCCGAACGCCCCCCCACTTCTCCTCCTCCCCGGACGGGGCCGTTAGTTACATAAGACGCAAACCGACTGCTGCCCGTCGTAAAAACTACAAACAGCTAGCAACGCGGCTAATATCGCTTCCCTTTTTCGAAGTGTACGGAGGAGGAGGGGGGTTCACGTCGTCTGAGCCGCGTGCACTTCGTCGCCGACTTAAACCTGCACGGTCGATGCATTTATGTTTTTTTTTTTGTTGTTGTTGTTGTTGTATGTGTTTGTGTTGCTAATGCTTTTGCTTACCTGTTGATCAAAATAAGCCCCTTTTCTCTGTGGGAGCCTGTTAAGATGGAGGCTGGCTCGTCTCTTTGTGGCTCTTTTTTTTTTTTTTTTTTTTGTGTTTTTTTTTGCTGTCGTGAAGCTTTTTTTTTGTCTTGGCTGTCTCTTTTTTTTTTTTTTGCTCTCGCTTTGGTCGGGGGGGGTGGGGGGGAGAGATAGTTATGGCTTCACGACAGCTCATAAACTAGGCTAATGCCGACTGATGAGTGAGTTTAGCTCGGTTACTATAGCGATATTTAGGCGGCCGGAGCAGGACTTTGCTGTCCACAGCGAACCGAAACAGGACAGCTCTTTATCTTTCTTGCTTTCTTTTAGACAAGTGTTATCGCTTAGCTGTGACAGGACCTCTCTGCCTGTCTCTGTAGGCGCATTACGTCACAGGAGGAAGACACAGCAGCTCTATTAATACCAAGAAGCCTCCCGAAGACTGGCTCTTAAAGCAACACACACTCCTTTAGCATCTATTAGGACTTCACAGGCAGACTCTTTACAACTCTCCAAAATGAAGTGATTTTCTCCAACTGTGTCAAGAGAAGTCACTT
>NC_056516.1:27914186-27916873 GCF_014905685.2 Nematolebias whitei
TATATATATATATATAAAGTATATATATATGTATATATTTTATACAGATAATTGTTGTGTGTTTCCTTGACTGATGAAGCCTTCTGGATCGAAGGCGAAACGTTTCAGCACAAAAAAAGAAACTGTCCAGATGACCTGACTGAAAAATGTTGGATTTTATACCTGGTTTATTGAGCATGGACTTTGTTATTTAGATGTATTCTGTAAACTTTCGGCTTTTTTCTGCCCACAAAATAAAGTCAGATAAATTATCTTATATTAGAAATTCTTCACATCCGTTTTTTTTTTGTTTGTTTTTTTTTTTACAAAAATTGTCAAATATTAAAAGTTTGGGGCAAATGCAGACAAAACTAGAAGCATTTGGAGAGCGCACTTCTCCTTTAAGACCCTAGGGCCACTCGAACACATCTGTTGCAGACAGAAAGATGAGAATCCTTTAAAAAAAATCCTGGATCCAGATGGTGATGAAAATCGCCACCAGAATTTAATCCAGTTGTTCTTTGTGACAATCTCAAAATTTCCTGAAAATACCTTGAAAATCCATTCATAACTTTGTGTAATCTTGTGCTGACAGCAGACAGACAAACCAACACTACCTACTTCATACGATAACCTCTCTGGCAGAGATGACAATAAAATTCTTTATTGGATATATATATATATATATATATATATACATACATACATACATACATACAGTATATACATATGTATATATACAGGTCCTTCTCAAAAAATTAGCATATTGTGATAAAGGTAATTATTTTCCATAATGTAATGATAAAATGAGTCAAGTCGCCAAATCAATGTTGTGAAAGAAAGTACGGTATGTTGCATTCATTTGTGGTACTTTTCTAATATTCCGTTGCGATATTGTGTCAGTAAAGCAGTTTTTTTTTTTTCAAAACTGGGACATAAATAACTGAGCTGGTCTTGTTAGCTCCTTTTGAAAACCAGTTATCCACCGTTATCCCTTCACAGTCTTCCTCACACCAATACCCCTCACGGAGAAAGCTACTGTCAACCTTTTTTTTCTTGTCCCATCAGAAACCAAAGGTAAGATTTTTCTCTTCTTCCACAGACGTATTTCTGCAGCCTGAAGGCATACAAGCTGCTGGATCTACCATCTCGGGACCAGAGAACATTCTGCACAGACCACAGAGAAATAAAACACCTGCCGCACATCCTGCACGTGAAACCCTGATTTTTTTTTTTTTTTTTTCAGTTCCTGTTCTTTCTGCCTCTGTTTTCTATATTTAAAGTCCATATTAATAAAGGCATCGTTTATGTACTAGTGTCCTGCAACGTTAACAGATTGTACAACTGTTACTACAAAAGTTTTAAACAAAGATTTTGTTCATTTAGTAGCATTTCGAGTAAATTTTGTGAATGATTCTCAGCTACTACCACACTAAATTTCAGTACATCTGTATACTGAATTATAGCCATTTTTGTCATTTCAAAGGTGAGCTGGCTGTGGTAGCCATCGTGAATTGGGTTGACTCCAAAAGGTAATCAGTGGTGGATGCACATCTAATTGTCATTTCCTGAACGATTTACTAAAACTTATGCAGTGGTTTATGAGATATTTTGCTAACAGACATTTAACTCTAAATACAGTAGTTAACAGCAAAATATTGAGGAAAAAAAAGATCCTACACAACCTCTTAGTGTTTAAAATATATGTTGGTGGGTCAGTTTCAGTTACTACACCAAAGTCTAGGTCATCATCTAAAACTGAAAGAGTTTGAGACATTTTTGATTATTTTCAGCTGATTTGGCTGTGGACGACGTGTTGAATAGGGTTGACTGTAAAAGTTATGAGTTAAAGATGCGCATTCGGTGATTATTTTCTGCAATTTCATTAATATTTGTTGAGTAATTCATGAGATTTTTTTGCTAACAGACACACAAACCCATATATATTGTGCACTTTTCACCTTCTGCAAGGAGTCATGAAAAAGCATCTGAAAAGCTTTATGTCTGAAGTCGATATAAGTGCAGAGAACTCTTTTTGACATAAGAAAAAACTTCTCAAGAGCTCTCTGGAGCTCATTCTCTCCTAATCAAGCTAAATTAACCGATAAATTGCAGTTCCAATGTCTTTTTGATGAGCACAAATATGATAAAATTTCCAAAGTTTTCACTGAAGAAGAAGAAACAAGCTCATTGGATATCTTAGATCAAAGCAATTTTCATCCTCAAGTTTTTAACTGCAGTTAAGAATGAATAAATATCTTATTAAATAAATCTTGTTTGCACATTGCCCAGGACATTACTTGTAAAAGAGATTAATAATCGCAATGGATTTATTTCCCGGTAAAATAAAGGTTTAAAAAAGAAAAATAGCTGTAAACACAAAACACGCATTTTCAGTTTGTACCCGAGTCTTTTACATTCAGAGGAGAACTGATGAAAATCTGCTTTTGAGAAAAACACGAATACTAAACGAAGCATTAGGTGTGATAAATGTCACTGCTTTTCTTTCTTGAAACAACATTACTTGGAACCAAGAAAGAAACTGTAACAATTACAAAAATAGTTGAGAAGTTTTCTGAAATGCAGTAAAAAAATAAATCAGTGATTTATCTTTTGAACAGACAGAGGAGCCACTAATGGGGGTCAAAGGGGGGGGGGGGGGGGGCCCCTAACCCAAAAAAGAGCGGAAGAGCGGCGGGGGGGGAAGG
>NC_056516.1:27916973-27928201 GCF_014905685.2 Nematolebias whitei
CAATGGCCGTCCTTAAAAATATGCTGTCCACCCCAGCCAGTCCTGAGCTTTTGATTGGTGTGATTTTTTTTTTAAAATTTCCCCTGACTATTTAAAATGATTAAGATATCATAAACAAAAAACATTGTTGAACAAGGAATTGTTTGAAAAATAAATAATCAAATGGGATTTTATTAAAAATTTAAATTTTGGAATACAATAATGAATTTGATGTTAGGAGAGGAGAGGAGTATATGTAAAACAAAGAGCAGTAGGCCCCTTGTGTGTATATATATATATACATACATGCATACATTCTGTATGGATGGATGGATGGATGGATCTGCTTTCATTATTGTATTAGTTTCTGAACTTGATCCTTTTTTAATCCAGTTCTCTTTTTTTTTTTTATCCTTCCGTCAGTCCGTCTTACTTGAAAAAGGAGTTTTTCTTTCTTGTTTCCATTCATTTGAAGCAGCTTGCTGATTTTTTCCAGTTGGTCACTTTATTCTTTGTGCCATTTTTCCCACAACTGCATAGTGATAGGCTGTGTTTTGCAAACAGCTCTCCTCTATTTTTTTTCTTTTCTTAAAGGGTTTTTGAGTTTTACCGGTATTATAAATGTTGTGTATAGTTGCAGGAAAACCAATAGGTTGGTTTCAAAAATGGTCAGTGAGTGACAAAGACGTCCCGCCCTTCCTTTCCTATTTTCCACATAAAACACTTTATTCCTGTCAGTTTTGAAACTCCCTTATGTTTCTGTTTGCCAAAACAAATTCATTTTCTCCTTAAAAAAGACCAATTTATTCATACCCATGACCCTTACATTTCCACTGGTATAAAATACTGTATTTGATTTAGACACAAATTGAATTATTACAGTTTTGCTCTAAACTCTGACCTTGGAAATAAAAATATATTGAGCTGAATGATGAAAACTGAAAACTATTGTGCCATCATTTTACTTCCAACATACAGAATAAACCTTAATCTCCTAAACCCCTAAAGTGACACCATTGTAGGGATGGAAACTTTTATATTAATCTTAAAGTCCTTAGTTGTAGTGAGACAGAGAGGAGCGGATATCTCCCCAAACTGCCAGCCAGACCACATCTTTAACAATGCTTTCCAGAACAGCATTCATTTCATGTTCAGTTCCTGCCAAGTGCTTTATCTTCAAACTGGGGTGGACCCAGAACATTAGAAAAATAGATGACGATCCCTTGTGTTTGCCCAGCTCGGAGACTTTAGCCAGGATCATGACCACAACCATTATTATCGGAGGAAGGAACGAGCCAACGAACATGGTCACAGCTTTTATGTAATTCCTTCTTACCACACAAAAATATAATGTGTCCAAAGAATGGATTTTAGTATCTTCTTCAAAAATATACCGCTAAAGGGAAAGCCATAGTTCTTTAAATTCACAACTGATCTGTCATCGGGTTTGAGAGTCATGCTTAAAAAATGACAAACGAGTCCAAAAATCTGAGCTGTCCTCTTCTGTTTGACATTTTCAGAACAAGTGGAAATCTGTCCAATGGACCCTCAATAAAGGAGGGTCTGTCAGAAAAGATTATGTCAATTACAATC
The DNA here is from genome assembly GCF_014905685.2 of Nematolebias whitei. Taxonomy (NCBI): domain Eukaryota; kingdom Metazoa; phylum Chordata; class Actinopteri; order Cyprinodontiformes; family Rivulidae; genus Nematolebias; species Nematolebias whitei. The sequence continues at coordinate 27,918,546 of NC_056516.1, forward strand.
AACAGTTTAGATCTTTTAAAGGTAGGGATGTGGAAATGCTATGAACAATTAATATCATGCCTGTTATAGATGGGTCTCAAAATTAAGAAAAGAGGTTAAATTTGACCAAATTGGCAAAGTTAATGGTTAGTATGAGTCTTTGTTTATACAGAAACACCAAAAACAACTCAATGCTAGGACTATTTGTGGTGCTGTAACACTGACCAAAAATATATACCAAAAACATCAAATAAGGCATGGATCTTCCACATGATGCATATTCACTGGGTGAAAAAATGTAAAAACAACAAAAAGACGTGCATGGTCTTCTGTTAACAGGTATATAGAGACAAGGCCAAGACATCTTTGTTTTTTTCCAAAAGATGGGGATTTAGTTGTTTAAATTAAAGTGCAAGTGTTTAAAAACGGGTTCAGTTTAGGGGCTCCTAAAATGCAGTTTCAGTATAAAAATTAAATAAAAAAAAGGTTATATTTGCTAAAATTGTTCCCCTATGGACAGCCCCCCCTTTTGCCATTTTAAAACTCAAGATTCCAGATATCATAATGCTTCAAGTTCACACTATTACATGCAAGATGTCCTGGGTTCATATCCCGGACGAGCCCCCATTTTTTTTACAGCCTGCACCAAAAACAAACAAAAAGGAGACAACAAGTTCAGAACAGTGATTTATTTTTAAGAAAGTCAAACAAAACATGTCTAATCACAATTTGTAACATAAAGCTTGTGTGTGGAGGAGTGAAACATGTATGTAAAGCAACACAAAACATGATCATAGACAACCGGGGTAGGAGACAACAAACTTAAACTAGGTTGGCAATACCTGATCTTCTTCGAACAAAAAAAAGCAAAAACAAAACAGAAACCAGTAGTAGGGGTGTCACATTATTATTTTTTGTTAATCAAAATTAAATGTAAAAATAAATTAGAAAAAACATCACTTTTTTTAATTGCACATATACACAAACCTAAAGTGCAATGAAATACTTATTTCAACAATATTAATAACCACAGAACAAATCTGAATATGTTAAGTATTATTTAAACTCAGGATACCTGTAAGTAGCAAATCTGAGAGATGCAGTTTATTTATGTATTTTTCATACATTGATGGATTGGATGCAAACGAACATTATTAATGTATGAAAAACATGATGAATATTCAGAAATCTCATTTTATTCCAATTGCAGCACATTCCATGCTCTGCTTAATGTTCAGTGGAGTTGCACAAGTTGCATAAATCAAATTAGAGAGATTTATGAAGATAACAATTTTTTTTTTCTTTTTACCAAAGTTGTATTCAGACTTGTAGTCAGCTCTGCGAACGGCCACTTTTGGCAACTCCTTTAACCACAAAATGTTGTGGGAGCAACCCAAACCGAATGACAACAGTTAGAGCGATACATTTAGCGTCTTTGTTGTTTTATTACGTATAAAAACTAAACTTGCACGTTTTAACGAGATGCATTTAACTTGGAGAATTTAAACAAACAATCCCTGATGAAATGATGTGAAAACTCTGAGGCATCCTCACTTGAATCCAAAGGGAAATGGATAGAAGAAAATGCTGCTATGATTAAATATGTATATAAATATTAGTGTTATCAATATAAAACCCCTGGTGGCCATGTGAGAATTGAAGCCTGTAAAATATGACAGTGTACTGAATTTTTTTTTTTTTTTTTTATCACACTTTAGATATTTTCTGATACATTTTCTTTAAGAGGTTTCACTTTCAGAGTCATCCATCACAAACAGCCCGACCAAATAAAACCCGTCCCACAGAGGATCGTAATATTCCAATCTTTGCTCACCTGAAGTTAAATCAAAAGTTTTTATAATTCTATCACTGAAATTGAGAATGAAACAATTTCCATAAAATGAATTTATGCATTTGTGTGGCTGTGAGTTTTTCAGTAGGTTCGATTTCTTTTTTTTTTTTTTTAATAAAGCAAGGGTGAAGGAGGACAGAGATGCTGTTTAATGGAAAGCGTGACTTGCAAAGAGTAAATCTGGTTTCAGTTTACATGCCGCCTGGCTGCTAGCCTGTCCATATGTCAGGATAACATTTATAGATTTTACATACACGCTTCTGCTCACAACTCAGCAGCCTGTCTGGGTTGGGTTTTTTATTTTTTTCCTCTCTCTCTACTCAACCCTGCCTTTCTCTCAGCCTTTAGATATGTGAAAAACACACGCAAATACAAAGACTCTTTGTCTGGACTTCGATGAGAATTTAAAATGTGGTTCTGAAAACTTTTAGGCTTTTAGTAAAAGTGCAGATATTAATCTTTCAGGTTCCAGCTGTGACATACAACATCCGCAGCCAATAAAACAGAGTTCTGGTTTGAGGATATACGAAACCTCACGTCTGTGTTGTTTAGGCGTATAGGTTTGAACACGGAGAAGAAATGAGAGACGTGCTGATTAAAGCTCTCATGTAGCCCGCTTAGGTTAGAGTTGGTCAAAGTCTTCTGATTCGAGTGGAGCTGTTCCCAGACGAGCAGAACTGCTTATATAAAAAACAAAAAGTATACTTTTAAATCAGCATTCGGACACAGAGAAGTAAAGTAATTGGTTGTCTCCAGGTACTCCGGTAAGGGATGCACGATATTCGATTTTTGACCGATACCAGTACCGATGTTTTTTTGCTCTAAACCTTCTTGCAGAGTCTACATAGCTTCCTCTGCTGTGGAATTAAAATATTAAATTATTCTGCACGGTCTTCGTCAATTTGGCCTGCTACCAAATGCAGATGCCAAAAAGGGAGTTGAAAATGATGCAACACTTCAACTTGGATTATGTTTAATGTCAAATGTATTCATGACATTTACTCTCTCGAACACAATGACAACACTGGAACAGTGCAAATTTGTACATTGTCACAAATCTAAACTCAACCTGTTCACAAGCAACGAATGAAAAGCACATGAGTAGTAGTGCATTGATAGAAATACTTGACAGTTTCTTGAATTAAAAGTTAACTTAAAACCGAAGCCTTTTATATCTGTGAGTTATTTTGATGGAAAAGTTGATGTCCAATATTTAACTTTATCGCTAATATCGGCTGATACCAATACCGTGCCGATAATATTGTGCATTCCTAACTCCAGTTGTCTCCAGTTTCCTCCCACAGTCCAAAAACATGCATGGCAGGTTAATTAGTGATTCTGAATTGACATCAGGCGTGTGTTGGTGGTTGTTTGTCTTCCATGTCTCTTAAGCCCTGAGATTGATCTTAACCTGTCCTGGATGTTCCTCGCCTCTCACCAGTTTACTGCTGGAAATAGGCTCCTGTCACTCCAATGCTCTTAATGGAGACAAAGCAGGTACGGGAAATGAATGGATGGTCATTTTGTCACAGATGAGCATTTTTCATGTAACATTAAATCAATAGTCTGGCCCTTTTTTAGGTTCTGTCCAGTAGTTATCAATAATATACAAGCGGCCATTGCCTAATAGCCAGAGACAGGACGGGAACCCGGAAGGTGAAGTCACATAGGAGGCTGGCTGCAGAACAGCTGTTATGTCCTTTGGGTCCTTTGGCTTACAATCTTTTTGGTTGTTTGGCACATATGACATTAATCTTCTATGGCGATTACAAAACATGCCAAGAAACCTGAATTACTTTTTGATATTTTATTGTGTGAATGCTTCTTTGGGGAGTGGTGGTGCAGAGGGTTAGAGAAGATGTGATCAGAAGGTCGCTGGTTCAACTCCCTGGAATGACAACATCAAAATGAAGTGAAGCACCCGCACTTGCCTCCACCCTCATTTGCCCCACTCTGGGCCCTTGAGCAAGGCCCTTAACCCCCACCATCTGCTCCCCAGTCGCCTGAGATGGCAGCTCTCTGCTCCACACAGAGGGCCGTGGTAGCTCGGTGGTCCGTGTCAGTACGGACATCCGGTGTAAAAACAACCGCCAAGTCTTCATATGGGTACGTTTGTTGTGGCGACCCCTGAGGAAGGGAGCAGCCGAAACAAAAAGAAAAAAGTGAACACTTCTAAAGCTTTCACTCTTTTTCCCTTTCTTAACTTTTTCTCACATTTCTCCTTTATTTATTTATTTATTTATTTTTGCTATTTCAACAATTCATATCTCACAACATTAAGCTCATTCGGGATATTCATGCTATAACTAATGGTATTTGTGTGACTTTTACTTTTGAAAATATTTAGCTATGTCGGCCATGTTTTTCTCATTGAAAATGAATTGAGTTTTCTTGGCACCATTCAAACCCTTTGCTCTGTTTAAAACCTTTCACTGCTCATTTCAACATTTGTTCTGCTTTATTCAGCTTCCTTCCACTCATTTCAGCTGTTTTCAGCTATTTTTCTTATTCTTTCAGTGTCTTTATGCTAATTACATTTATTTCTATGTTTCCAGCAACTTTTTATGTATGTTATTAATTAAAGCTTTTTTCTGCTATTTATATTTTGCCAATTTCTACCTTTTGTACATTTTTAATAAATAATGCTATTTTGTTATGCTCCTTTCAGCCTCTTTCTGCTTAATATTTTTTAAGTCTTTTCAGTTACTTTATATATATATTTAAGATAATTTAAGATTTTTTTTCATTATAGGATTAGCCTTGCTCTGCCTATTTTGGCCTCTTCTGCTAATTCCGGCTACATTCCTGCGCTATTCAGCTGCATCTGCACATTTCTGTCATTTTTCGTCTGCTTTCCACTTTTATTGTCCCGCTTTCAGTAAATGTCAGCGGTTCAAGTGTAGCTCGCGTTGCCATTTTCTAAATGAATCCTTTTCAGCCTCTTCAGCAGATTTCAGCAAAACTCATTCAACAAGCATTCACACTGAATTTTCACGGGAAATAAAACATTTGTAGTTATTAATTTACGATTAGCGTGATTTGTTTTAAATGCGAGACTCCGTATGACTTTCTTTCCATTTATGCTACCTTCAAAACACTTTATTTTACCTGTAAGAGCCGAGACTTTTCATTATTCTGCCTGCACACACGAGCAACACACTCAAAGCAAACCAGCACAGACCAAACTCAAAGGGTGAATCAGAAGAGCTACGATCACTTCGACAAGATTGTACAAGTCTTCAAAATATTGCCCGAGGGTTGGATTGCCATTTGTAATTTTTTTTTTTGTTGTTGTGCTCCTACAAAATCAGATTTGGACTTCTAGTTATTGTGTAAAAGAAAAGGGGGGAAAATCCATACAAGCAACAGTAAATGATGCTGAGCAACAGTTTGGTTTCTGTTTCTTGACTGTACAGTACACAGTTTGATTCCAGGAACCCATCAAACAAAATCACAGCAGGATTAATACAAGTCAGACCTCCCAAGACAGCCCGTTTTACTTTCAGAGCATCAGGTTAAGTCAAGTGTACTATAAACAAAGTTGATGAGGGGAACAATGGCATAATTCATACACATGACTACATGTAATGTCTCAACCCAATGAAAAGCTCAGTCACACACACACACACACACACAAGCTGATTTATTTAAACAAATTAATCTGAGCATCGTGGAAAATACATACATGGAACAAATTAGATTCATAAACGTGAAGGTTTTCGTTTCGAGTTGTCCTCTCCCGGGTGGAGCCGGCTGCTGAAACGGGTTCGGATTGTAAAGTCGGAGACGGCGGGAAAAGCGAGGGGTCTTGAATCACCAAATCGAGCTGATTTTTGAATGATAGTTTCTGTGTGGAGCCACACGGCCGGTTGAGTGAATATAAGCGGCGAGCCAGCCAAGTCAATTTTATCCATCGCTAAGTTTTCGCTTATTCCGCACACCTGAGCGCGCACATGCAAACACACATAATCGCATAACCACATGCATGCTCAAAGTTAATATACAAAAAGACATTCAGGGGTACATAAATAGTATGTAAATGAGATAATATGTGAGCTTTTTATGACTCTAATAGCCAGCACTCCCCCTCCTAATAATAACAGATAAATATATTGCACGACCAAAGTAAATGAACTTTGAACCAAATTATTTGCATGGTCAAACATGACTAAACTATTTCCAAACCTTGTGCAAATGTATGTGCATGGACTAGATGTTGATGTCCCAGGCTTGTATAACAAAGTTATTAGTAAAAGTTGCAAAGTTAAAGGAAGAAAATAGGTAATTTGTAAAAATGTAATGTAATAGCTAATTATTAACAGAAAACTAATAGGATCAGAAAACTGTAAGATAAATCACTGCCTTGTGAGCTAGTGTTTAAAAATGGTGCTTAGATATTTATGAGCAAATATAGCTGTTCCTGTTATAAAAATACTGGAAGCTTAAAGTGAACCAAGCTGGTAAATGTAGGTGTGCTCAGATATTAAATTATTCTCCAGGACTGCTTTCTTTCATTTGAAATTCAGAATCAAATTCAATTAAAATGAAAAATCAGACCTCAGAAATTAGAAACATTTAGTCTCAAAGTGATGCTAAATAATAAATAAACCTGTGCATGCATTTGTAACTTGCAGACACAACTGTTGCGATGCTGCTGTACCTGGCTGTGCAAGAGCTTCTCTAAAAATAGTGCAGTTGATCCAAAATACGATGACGAGTTCTGATAGGAGCTGCACAAAGGAATCACAATTCTTCAGGTTGAACTTTATACTGGCTCCCTGTAAAGTTTAGAGTATAAAAAAAAATTATTGTTCCATACAAAGTCCTTAATGATGTTGTACTACCCATCTATTCAAACCCCAACATACATTATGGCAAATAATAGTCCATCCCAAAGATCCAGTCCCCCAGCACAAACAGAATAATATTGTGTATGCTGTTCAATAGGAGGGCTGTGATCAGTCTTACATCGGGGAAACTAAACAACCACTGGCCAAAAGGATGGACCAGCACAGAAGAGCAACATCAGCAGGCCAGGTCTCTGCGATCTACACTCATCTCCAGCACAGTGGTCACTCTTTCAGGGATGAAGATGTTCACATCCTGGATAAAGAGGAACACTGGTTTAAGAGAGGAGTAAAGGAGGCCATCTTTGTGAAAAGAACCCGTCCATCATTAAACAGGGCGGAGGGCTCCGTGTTCACCTGTCCCCCTCTGACAATGCTGTTATTGCTAGTATCACTCAGTCCTCTGTGAATAGCAAGCGGCCATCAGGGTACTAACAACCAATTGTTCGGCATGGTCCTCCTTTATCACGTGAACAGCTAGTTCTGGATATCAACAACAAACTGGTTGATCCACTATGAGAAGGTGCTATTTATAAGACAGAGTTTATTGCAGCTCCTCAGACTGAAGAAGTCGTTTGGATAAAAGACGAAATGTTTTAGAATTTGTCCAGAGGACTCAATATTACCTTGTTCTATTTATCTACCAGGATCAGTGAGCATGCATCAGGATCTTTAACCTGTTACCAATGTTTGGAGTCAAATCCATTCAAGGTGTAAAGCTGCCACTGCCAACTGATCTTATAAAACCATTAATAAATGCCAATAACACAGTTAGTTTTATAGATGTTGGATCTAACATTTGGTGTGGTAGTACCTGAAACTCATCCCCAACACATATTCTGAGCTCCAACAGATTGCATTCATTTTAACATCTGCTAACAAATAAATAACTCCGGTAATGAGCTCAAATTTAGTGTGCTGGTAGCTAAGAGACACTCTGCAAGAAAGGTATTTATTTTAAACTTTTGCACGCCAGGTGGCAGGCTTCAAGGAAGTGAGTTTAAATCTTTGTTGACTTATTGGCCAAAGGTTGAGGACTTTAATTCTGAGTGAGAGCTACAAAGTGTTTCTTGTGGTTTGCTTTTTTACCAAAATATTTAACATTTGAAGATTTGTTACACGTTTCTGAAACATACTTTCAAATGTTTTATTCATCATTTTCTGCTTCTGTTCATCTTCCCACATGGCAACCCGATAAGATTAACACTTGGCTATTGTCTAAAGACATCTGAAAATCTGAACGATAATTCTTCTAGGACTAAATTGTACACTTTAAAATTGGGTTGCAAATTCCCTATTTGTGGGAGTTCAGTACTCTCAGCTTCCTGCAGTCACAAGGTGGTGCCAGTAATCTCCTTGATGAGCTATGGGAGTACAAAAGGCTGCAGAAGTCCTCCCTTTGCCGCTGGAGCATTACATTCCTAACGATAGTTGTGCTTCTGGCACATTTGCGTTATCTTGTGATAGATAAACTTACCTTTTTGTAGGGCAGCTGTGGCTGATTGGTTAGAGCAGCTGTCCTCCAATTGGAGAGTTGGGGGTTCAATTCCACCAGCAGTCAAATGCTGAAGTGTCCTTGGGCAAGACACTGAACCCTTCATTGCCTTCGATGTGTGTCCCATCAGTGTATGAATGTGATAAAGCTCTGATTATTATTTGTATAGATCTAGTAGAGTGCTGTATGAATGGGTAAATGAGGACACAGATTGTGTTGTAAAGCACTTTGAGTATCTGGATAAGAGAAAGGTTCTATATAAGTACAGTAAGTGGTGTAGTCTACATGATATGCTAGTATATGCCATATACCCACCAGAAAAGCTTGGGAATTTCCGTATACCCACTTAAAAGTGCCCAGTGATACGTGGCATATCATTGGACACCTGTCGTTGATACTTGAAACATTGAAATGTCGGGGCCAACACATCGTAAATGCCCTCAGAGACCAGTGGTGTCCCACTTCTTTTTTGTGGGGGGTGGACGGATGGTCTGTTTGTAATCCGTGAGGCATGTGTGCCACTGCGAGCTGCTCCAGCTACGTGAAGCAGGCGGGGGTCACGCAGAGCATCGCCGGAACAAGGGTGAGGGGCTTTTCAGAATAAAAATTGAGAAACTTGTCCACGCCTTTGTCACAACCCGATTGGACTATTGCAATGCACTGTATGCTGAGATCAGCCAGGCCTCCATCTCACGTCTTCAGCTCGTCCAGAATGCTGCTGCTCGGCTTTTAACCGGAACTCGTAGGTCTGAACATATTACACCAGTTCTGTCCTCCCTTCACTGGCTCCCTGTTTGTACGAGGATAGTTTTTAAAATTCTTCTGTTGACCTTCAAATGCCTAAATGGCCTTGCACCCCTTTACCTCTCTGAGCTTCTGGAACCTTACGTTCCCTCTCGGGCCCTGAGATCGTCCGATCAGCTGCTTTTGGCTGTTCCTAAAACAAGACTGAAGCTCAGAGGAGATCGGGCTTTTTCAGTCATGGGCCCCAAACTCTGGAACAACCTGCCCCCCAACATCAGGCAGACCACCTCCATTCCTCACTTCAAATCTCTGCTTAAAACACATTTGTTCTCTCAGGCATTTCATACAGTGTAAATTGATCTAGTGTTTTTTAATCTGTGACCCTATGTTTTAAATGCTTTTTATTAATTCTTCAGTTATTATTATTAGTGTATTGTATATATATGTTTATATATTTTTCTCTTTAAATTACTCGTTGATTGTTGTTGTTGTTAAGCACTTTGATAGCAGGTTCTGTTTTAAATGTGCTCTATAAATAAAGCTGACTTGACTTGACTAAAAGTTTAAACTGGATATTTATATTTTGTCGTGTCAAAAGTATCCGTAATGTTTGAAGCCACCAGCGTAACGTTTTGAGAGCAATAAACAGCAAAACCCTTATTTAACAATGATTCTTGGTCACATTACTTTACATTATTGTTTTTAAACAACACATTATATATATATATATATATATATA
>NC_056516.1:27928601-27966909 GCF_014905685.2 Nematolebias whitei
TATATATATATATATATATATATATATATATATATATATTAACCTCCACTTCCTATAGGGAGGTGCTCAGGCAAATCAAAATGTATTGACGGTTACATTGTGCATGGTGCACTTTGGTTTCTAAACACAGTATACCCACTACAAAAATGTAGACTACACCACTGAGTGCAGTCCTCCATCTTGTGCACCTTACATGTTTCAGCATTAACTTCTGCTGCCTCCCTGTTCCCGGACTCCTGCTGGATGACAGACTCCCTTGTGACTTCCTCAGCTGTCTAATCGCCATCCAGCCACTTGCCTACCTCAACCTGGAACTCTCCTCCGACGTCTTCCTTCGCTCACTGGAACCATTGGATCCTCTGCTCCTTGGACAATCCACAATTCCCCCGGTCAGAAAGAAAGCATCATTACCCTCTGTAGTTCATGTTACCCATACTGAGCCTTCTCCCTGCTCCCCAGGGTTACAGCCCCTCTCCGTACACATTGCTGAATATCTCACTGTAAATAAAAACTGTTAACTTTTACTCGGTCTTGAAGTCTGTTCTAGTCAGTCCATATTCTCTGGGTATTCCGTTAAACGTTACATTATTAGGCTAAGTCACTGCACTGGTTCAGAAATACCTCTGTTCAAAGCAGGTTGCATCTTAAAATTGGAACATTTTCTTACATAGACCTCCTGTTAAACATTAAATGAAACACTGTAATTGTCATGAAACAACCAAATAATAAAAAACTGTAATAACGTATTTCTCAGCTAAACCTATTTATTTGAGAGCAAATCATATGTGGAACATTTCAACATAAACATAACAAAATGTCCTTAATTGCCATAAAAAATTTTCTAAAGTTTGCTTAACTAAATAACAGACCTTAAATTCTAAGTTCAAAAAACTTCAAGACAAAAAGAAATGGACTTCATTTGTAACAGAAGATGTTTTGCTTCTCATCCGAGAAGCTTTCTCAATTCAAAGAACAGTGTGTGTGGGGTTCAAGTAATAAAGCTGAGGTAAGATACATACGTACATATGCAGATTAACCTATCACACCTCACATTAGGGGTTTGTTAAGGTCTTTTGTTAATCTTTTTAATCGTTTTTGTCTTGAACCTTTTTGAATTTGCCATGTCCTGGATGACTGAGTATCTTCACCAGCTTAAATTCTAAGGAACACTGGTTTGTGCAACCTCGGTTAAAATGTAATGCCTAACATTAAATTTAAATCGATAACTTCGGCTAAGTTTGGTGAGTGATTTTCTTCTGTTGAGCTTCATGTAACAGTACATTTTCTTGTTTTTGTTTCATGGCGTTTTAAAATAATTGGAGCTGCACTTGAAACAAATAGTGGCTGAAACACGGAGAAGGAAAAAAAAGTACTTGGGTTTAGTTCAGAAGAAAATAAAGGCGAATGAAGCGTAGTCACGAAAGCCTGTTTTTAAACTTGACATCTAAAGCCGAGTGGGGGATCTGCTTCAATCTGGGCGGCTACGTCGAAAACACTCTTATGCTAATAAATCCACGCCGTTCTACGCACGACTCTTCCTTTGTAGCACACTGCCTTCTGAGAATTTACAGAAAAATGGAAAAAATGACAAGTTCAGGATTATAGATAAACAGTATTTGCCAAAGTACAGGAGCGCACTGTGTTCTTTCCCTCTTTTACTCTGGGTGTGGTTCGACAGACAGGAAACAGTCCCCTCTGCTTTTAGCCGGGGCCTTAAAGGGTGTGCACATGATGAATATGTGTGTGTGTGTGTCAGGGCGTAGTGTGCCTACTCAAACACGTCAATAAGTAAAAGAATACTCTTCCCAGCTCTTTCGTCAGCACAGTCCGCGTTGCCAATCTTGAGTCATATCTGATCGGTAAAAACAGAGAGTTTTGTTTATTTTAAAACCACCAGGAAATCTCTGCACTGCAGAGTTCAGCGCTGCGCGGACACGCTACCGGACTACTAACACCGCTAAACACGCTTTCTCCCTCCAAATTTTCAATATTAATATGGATGGCACAAATATTTTACTCTGTTTTGCCCTCAGTGTTTTTTCTGGTCTGTGCACGTGTGTGTGTGTGTGTGTGTGTACAGGTGTGTACATACGGACGTCAAAGTGGTCAGGTCGTCTTGGCTATGATGCCAAGGGCTGGACTGCTGTGGTGTTATTTGAGCTTAGTGCCAGTGTACAGTGTGTGTGTGTGTGTGTGTGTGTGTAGAGTTGACTTGTCCTTAGGCTAAAGTCAGCACCGACCACAACAGAAAAACAAATCGACTGATAGACAAAAAGACGCAGAGAAACTGACCACAGGGGGAAAAAGAGAAGGAAAGGGCCTCCCTGTAAAATTTAGTTTCCAAACACAACAACTCCGAGTTAAAACATGAAGAACTTGGATCTCCTCAGGTCCTGGACTGGCTCTGTGAGCAGTTTATTATTTTTACATGCTGTCAAAAGGCAAAGGCAGACAAAGACTTTGTCCTTGTCTCTATTATTATGTGTGTGCATGTGTCTGTCTGTTAGCAAACTATCACACGAGCCACAAAATAAATTTTAATGAAACTTGCAGAAGTTAATAATTGGATGTACGTCTACAACTGATGAGCTTTTGGAGCCTACCCAATTAAACATGGCCGCCACAGCTAACCTATTTAAAAAAGCACCAAAATGGCTATAGCTCAATCTGTTTTATAAGTATTAACCTGCAATTTGGCATGGTAGTAGCTGAGGTTGATCCCCAACAAATATTTTGACCGCAAACAGTTTGCAAAAGACTTAAGTTTAAAATGTTGCCTTGAAGTATCTGGAGAAGTCTATGTTCGTCTGTTAGCAAAATATCTCATGAAACACTGGCCAGATTTTAATGAAACTTTCAGGAAGTAATCACAGCATGTAGAGCGACAAGCAATTAACTTTTAAAGTAAGCCAAATTTAAGATGGCTACTACAGCTAATTAACAGTCAACACTACAATGGCTGTAATTCAACCAATTTTACACAAACTGAGATAAACTTTTATGTAGTAGTAGCTGAGAGTCATTTACAATTTATAGTTTGAATGTGACATCTTGTGAGATCAGGCATAATGTTATTTTCTAGGTAAAAAAAAAAAAGACTAATTTCTCGTAAGACAATGCACAACAGTGTCAATCAATATGCATTTCTTCAAAGAATGCAAGTACTTTAGTACTTTTAGTACCGTTTGCACTAATACAAAAACAAAAAGCTGACAAGTTCATATAAGTCATTAAAACTATTAAATCTGACAGGTGTCCTTTTCAATGCACTTGCATGAATTTCACTGGTCAGAAATGGTCATGGTAAATATCTGTTAAATTAATATTTACAAGCAGAAGCAGGTTCAGCTCTCAAAGCTCAGTAGTAGCCGAAGGCCAGCACAGGAAGAAAAATCCCAATCTTTAACGAGCAGCCTGCAATCACTCCGGGTTAAAAATGATTTCTTTGTTTGAGCAGAACACCTCTAAAGGAATAAACGATTTGATCAAATATTTAAGTAGAATAGTCGACACTGAGTGTAATTTAATGCAACAAACTTCAAAACATTTGTGGCTCAACATGCCTTTTTTAATTACACTCAGGCCTTTGTTATTTATGCTTCCACAGATACTTTACAAATGATGAAAATCTTACATTTTATAGGCAATTATTTGCTAAAATAAATAAACAATGCTGCTGTCATTGGGACTTCTTTCTTATCGATCAATGTACACACCACTGCTGGTTTGGGTCTTGTGCAACAAAGTCTTTGGTCTCATACAGTATAGTCCCTCACTTATCGTGGGGGTTACGTTCCAGACACCAAGTGGTGGTGAAGATTTGCAAAGTAGTGGTGTTATATTTATTTTAGTATTTAAATATATTTTAAGGCTTTATAAACCCTTCCCACAATCTTGCAATGTTCTTAACAATGTTCTAAACTCTAAACGCTCTAAGAGCACAGCGAAAGAGAGCAGACTGACTGATGCTTCAGCTATTGAGACCCGGGAGCAGGCTGCCCGGTTCAGGTCGCGCTTTATTTAAAATAAACAATCCATGTTGCTCGTGTGGCTCACTCAGATATGACAGACTGCCTCGCCCCCTCCTTTCTTTTTCTGAGGCTGTCTGTTGCACTCCCGCCTGTTTTGTGTCTCTGGGATACGATGGGAAAAGACAGACCCCACCCTGTCCCCTCCTTTCTCTTTCTGAGGCTGTCTGTCACAGCTGAGAAAGAGAAAGGAGGGGGTGGGGTCTGTCTTTTCCCATTGCCTCTCCTTTGACAGACAGCAAGAGAAAGGAGGGGCAGGGGATGGGGTCTGTCTTTCCCCATCGCCTCTGCTGTGATAGACAGCCTCAGAAAAAAGAAAGGAGGGGGCAGGGGGTGGGGTCTGTCTTTCCCCATCGCCTCTGCTGTGGCAGACATCCTCAGAAAAAAGAAAGGAGGGGCAGGGGTGGGGTCTGTCGTTCCCCATCGTCTCTGCTTTGGCAGACAGCTTCAGAAAAAGAAAGGAGGGGGCAGGGGGTGGGGTCTGTCTTTCCCCATCGCTTCTGGTGTGGCAGACAGCCTCAGAAAAAAGAAAGGTGGGGCAGGGGGTGGGGTCTGTCTTTCGTCATCACCAATCGTGTGTCATGTACAATCTTACATTGAAAATCTGCAAAAGAGTGAGTCCGCAAAAGTCAAATTGCGAGTTTCGAGGAACTACTGTAATATAAATGTTGTTGTACTGAACGTTATTTGAGCAGAACCGTGATGATGTTCCTGCTGGAAGTGCTCCAGGTTGCACTAGATTTGCTACGAATAGCTGCTTCTGGTGTTTGTGCTTGCAAATAACCGGGAAGTTCTACAGAACTGAGCACACAATGTGAGAGTAATGGCGATTAAAATGGTTTCTAAAAGAGAGTTTGCAGGAATTGCTATGAAATTTTAGAGATTTCAAAGTTGATTTAGAGGGACTCTTCTTTGTTCTTGATCCATTTTTGACTAATAGACAACAACAACAAAAACACTTTAAATGTTCTCAACTATAACTTTAATTGACTTTCTGTATCAGAGCTCCTACAGTCGTGTTGTGGGGCAAATCTAAATCCAATCACTGTGCAGTAGACCAGTTAGAAGAAACTCATGGCTACCTGTCACTGGGGTCATGTCCAATATTGCCATATTTGCAGTAAATGACTGAGGTGATTTGGCGTTTCATGTCTTCAGACCAGCTTGTTGGCATCGCAGCGTGTGGCTTTAAGTTGTCCAGCCACAGGACCTAAACCTAAAGCGGCCTCAGTGCTGTTAAAGACATTATCGCTTAGAATAACCCTGCTCGAGTGTGTCAGGCTGAGCAGGGACGTGTGTGTGTTTATTGCATGTGTAGATGTTTTGACCTGTAGTTAAAGAACTGAACATGCAATCAGCTTTTCTGTGGTCGGGTTTCTGCTTTTCCTCTTTAACTTTTTAGGTTGTTTTCACGCATGGCCATCCACCCGGCCTCCACCCCGTCCTCTCCTCCTCAGTCTTGTTCCTTTTTATTTCTTTGTTTCTTTATAAGTGTTTTAAACTATGTGGACCTTTTTTTCTCTTTTAGATGTGGTTTTGCCCTCTTCTCTGACTTTCTGTCCCTTCACCGTCTGCTTATTTCTCTTGTTGAAGTATTTCTGTCTGTCTGGCCTTAAGTGACCTCTAAAGACTTGCCATCTTTTATATGGATGCTGCTCATCTCAAAGAGAAAGAGGGCTCCTGCATTTAGCAGATATGTTTTTGTTTGTTTGTTTGTTTGTTTTAAACAATGTAATGTTCTCATTTAACAACTTCTCATGTCACTGTAGGCCCTTCTAGCTTAGTGTAAGTTTATAATGTTAACTTTCAATATTAGCCTACAATGTTAGCCTACAGTGGCAAATTACAATGCTCGGTTTACAATGCCAGTTTATTTTCAGCTTAATTGAGCAAAAATGTGTTCTCTCCACTTCCTTCTGATAAATTAAGCTTGTTTCTGTTTTTTTAGCTACTTTTCAGCTGTTTTTGTTGTTGTTGTTGTTGCTAATTTCAGCTTTTTTCAGATAATTTCTAAATTTTGTGCTCATTTATACTTTTTTCAGGCTATTTAGGCAAATGTGTTCTTTCTGCTTTCCTCTACTAATTTAAACAACCATTTCTAGCTTTTTAGCATGTTTTTAGCTAATTTCAGCTGTTTGGTTTTTTTAAGTTCAAGTTTTTGTGGTAATTTCAGCGAGTTTGAGCCTAATTAATTTATATCTGCTAATTTCAGCTTGTTATGCTCCTTTCAGCTTATTCCTGCTACTTTCAGTTATTTCAGTTATTTAGCTGGGGGGGGGGGGGGTTGCTAATTCTAGCTTTGTCAGCTAATTCCACATTTTTTGCACTAATTTCAACTTTTTTCAGCCTAATTCAGCAAAAATGTGCTCTCTTAACTTCTTCTGCTAATTTAATCTTTTTCTACCTTTTCAGTTAGGTTTTTTTATTGCGTTTTTTTTTTTTTTTTTTTAGCTAATTTCAGCTGTTTTCAGATAAATTCAAGTTTTTTTGTGGTAATTTCTGCTAATTTCAGCTTGTTATGCTCCTTTCAGCTTTTTTCTACTAGTTCCAGTTTTTTTTTTGTTATTTCTGCTACTATTTTTATGTTAATTGTAGCTTTTTCAGCTAATTCCACATTTTTTGTGCTCATTTCAGCTCTTTCTGCTTCCTTGTGGTAATTTAAGTGTTTTCTCTGCTTTGTCAGCTACTTTTCAACTAGTTATGTTTCTTATTTCAGCTTTTTATAGCTAATTTCCTAAACTGCTGGCTTTGAAATGTTGCTGGCAGTCACATCTTTTTTTCTTGTTTTATCAGATGAAATGTTGTCAGCCAGCTAGTCTAAAAGTTTTAAAGGGACTTGGGATAATCAAGTAAACATCTGCACCTCCAAACTACTGGCAGATGAAACTTGGGGCTGAAATGACGATGGAGTCAGGAAATTTCTAAAGGAAAATGGAGATCAAGTTCAAAATCCCAGATGTGGACAAGGATATGAGTCAAACAATATTTGAGTACTGATTGATGTGTAAACGATAGATGAAGTAAAAAATGAAGCATTAGAGGACAAAATAACAAAAATTACTTTCCTGCACGAGAGGAAAGTAACAAAGGCCACATAAACTATACACACCTGCACAAAAAATAATCAAATGCAACAAAGTGGCAAATAAAAAAAAATCTAAGCTCTGGATGACATGTACTCCAAACAAACAAAGTCAGATATCTTTGTGTGAGTGGGTGCATTCTTTTCAGGATAAAAAAAAATAAAATTAACAAAATAAGAACAAAAGTTTGAACATTAGAATTTAGGGCCACAACATGAACAATTCTAATTTCCCTTTTTCTAGCTTTGCTACAAACCACAAAAGATACATAACGATGAGTGTTGTTCAATATTTAAAAAAAAATAGTTTTCATTTTTATTTAATCAGGAAAATCCCACAGAGATCACAGAGCTCTTCTGCAAGGGAACATATAGGCCTGAAGGCAGTCTAAACATACGTTTTTGGACTGTGAGAGAAAACCCACACAAACATGAGTCAAACATGTAAACTCCACACAGAAAGACTCCAGGTCCAAACAGGGGATTGAACCCAAGATCTGGCTGTGAGTCAACACTGCTAACCAATGAGACGTCATGCTGCCAAATAAATAAATAAAATAAAATCAATCTCCTCTGCTATAATTTAAAATTAGATGTAATCCCAGAAAAGAAAGAAGAAAGTGATGGAGAACCATGCCTGTCATTGTGCATGTATATGAAAAATTGATTACATTAAATAAATTACATTAAAACATGCCTTGATTGCTTTTTCCTTCAGTGTAATGTGTTAATTTTTATTTTGTCCCCCTACAGAATAATATCTTTTATACTTTACTGTCTTCATGAAATGAAAATGATAATAACGCAGCAGTATGTTGAATTTATTTAGAAGTTGGAGACGAGGCTGCATGATGTGAAAAGTAACGAGAAAACTTTTACAACTTGGGAGAGTCTGGCTCACCGTTGAACCTTTTGTTTTGGCTGTGAGGACTGGTCCAACCTGTGATATTTGATGACTACGTGCTTTCAGAATCGATCAAACATCCTGTCAGAGAGTGTTTACACCGGATTGATCTGCAACATCCAGCAGTTTTTCTATTTGGACATTCAGACAGTGCACCAGTGTTTGTGCTATTTCATCTTTTTCTGTTGGTAAAAAAAACAAAACACTTTGTTTTTGTGTAGAAATACTTCTGTCAAATTTGGGGACTTTGCATCTTAGACTTCTGTGAGGAGTCCAGTGTTTTGTGCTCCTGAACATTTCCACTAACTACCTCTCACAGCTCTTGAATGGCAGGCGAAGCTAACTGCCCTCAGCTGTATTCCATAGCAGCTGATGAGACTTCACCAGAATATAAGGCTGAGTCAGACCAGAACTCATTCCTGGTGGTGGCTCTTTTTTTGATATATTAAAAGTTTATGATCTGCAATGGAAGGAAGGATTACTCACAAGGTTGAGTTTGTTAGGAATCAGGAGCAGCGTGTATTATTGCGCGAAATACATTTTTAGGTAGGAAAATTCAGGTAAAAGTTGGAACAGAATATTCAAAGATGCATATAGTAGATAATGGTACCCCACAGGTTAGTTTTTGTAGTCTATTTATTATAATGATAAATGACCTTTTTAAAAATAAAGTTGTGAATAACATTGTAACGTCCTTATACGCAGATGATGGGGCTCTTTTTATGAGAGGTTGAAATACAAACTGTAAAAAAGAAAATGCAGTCGGCAATAGATGAGGTTGAAAAATGGACTAATACACGGGGATTAAAATGATCAGTTACAAAAACGCAGTTTATTTGTTTCACAAGACAACATAAAATTTCACCCATTACCCTGAACATTTATAACCAAACACTAGAGCAAGTGAATGTAGTCAGATTTTTAGGAATGTGGTTTGATGAAAAACGCACTTGGAACATTCATTTAAATAACATCATAGATACATGCTTAAAAATAAAAAGATATTAATGTACTTTGATGTTTGGCAGGACTGGGATGAGAAGCAAGTAGGGCATTTTTACACAACATAAATTTGGTACTTATGAGATCATTGTCTATGGTTGCACAAAATATATTTCAGCAGCAGAAGCAAATCTTAAGTTAGATACATTACAAGCTCAGTTCTTAAGGATCATTAGTGGGTCATTCAGAACATCACTGGTGTCAGCAATGCAAGTACAAGATGGAGAAACGCTCTTGAGAATAAGAAGAGTTAAACTAATGCTAATACATGTTTTCAATCTGCAGAGATGCGATAGAAATCATCCAACCAGAAAGATTTTTGTTGGGAACAAGTTGATGAGTCACACAATGAAGATCTGGGAGAGTGTTGTGGAAGCAAGACTTAGATGAGAGGTGACACTTTATGAGCAGCAGTATTGTTTCATTCAGAGAAAGAGCCCCACAGATGCCATCTTTGCTTTACGGATGCTGATGCAGAAGTACAGAGAGGGTCAGAAAGAACTCCATTGTGTCTTTGTGGATTTAGAAAAGGCATATGACAGGGTGCCGAGGGAGGAGTGGTGGTATTGCATGAGCAAATCTGGAGTGGCAGAGAAGTATGTTAGACTGGTACAGGACATGTATGAGGACAGCAGGACAGTGGTGAGATGTGCTGTAGGAGTGACAGATAGCTTCAAAGTGGAGGTGGGAGTGCATAAAGGATCAGCTCTGAGCCTCCTTGTTTGCACTGGTGATGGACCGACTAACAGATGAGGTCAGGCAGGAATCCTCATGGATTATGATGTTTGCAGATGACATTGTGATCTGTGGTGAGAACAGGGAACGAGTGAAAGAGAACTTGGAGAGGTGGAGGTATGCACTTAAAAGAAGAGGAATGAAAGTCAGCCGTAGTAAGACAGAGTACATGTGTGTGAATGAGAGGGAGGCCGGTGGAACACTGAGGCCACAAGGAGCAGAGGTCACAAAGGCGCAGAACTTCAAGTACTTGGTGTCCACTGTCCAGGAAAATGGGGACTGTGGTAAAGAGGTGAAAAAGAGTTCACGCAGGATGGAGTGGATGGAGAAAAGTTTCAGGAGTGATTTACGACAAAAGGATGTCAGCAAATGTCAAAGAAAATGTTTACATGACAGTGGTGAGACCACTATGTTGTATGGTCTGGAGACAGTGGTATTGACAAAAAGACAGGAGAAAGAACTGGAAGTGGCAGAAATGAAGATGTTGAGGTTCTTCTTAGGAGTGACAAGGATTAATAAAATTAGGAATGAGATCATCAGAGGTGCAGCACAGGTTGATCAACTGGAGCATAAATTTAGAGAGGCCAGACTGCGAAGCTTTGGACATGTCCAGAGGAGAGACATTGGGTATATTGTTAGAAGGATGTTAGAAATGCAGCTGCCAGGAAAAAGACAAAGAGGAGATATATGGATGCAGTTACAGAGGACATGGAGGTAGATGAAGTGAGGACAGAGGATGCAGAGGACAGAGTGAGATGGAGGAGGATGACTCACTGTGGTGACCCCTGAAGAGAGAAAAGTCAAAATAAGTTGGGAACATAATGACACAAACATCATTTAGCTTTGGATTGTGAAGTGAAACAAAAGCAGACAATATTGGATTATGTCAGTTTTAATATTGCACTACACTTCCATGATCCTCCATTCCTCCATGGGTATTTCCAGTACCCAAAGTAAATTTAAGTAGTAAAAGAGAAATCAGAGCAACTCCCAGCATGGCACATGGCACATTGTCCAAAATTATTGTGAAGAACACTTTCTATTTAATTTACCAATGGTTCTACGGATTCTGAGACAGGGATGGTAGGTTCAGCAGCTTACATCCCAGCCAGTTACATGGAGTTTGCATGTTCTCTTCGTGCATGCGTGGGTTTTCTCCGGGTACTCCGGTTTCCTCCCACAGACCAAAAACATGCATGTTAGGCTGATTGGTAACTCTAAATTGTCCCTAGCTGTGAGTGAGAGAGTGAATGGTTGTTTGTCTCGTTTGTCTCTATGTGTCCCTGTGATGGACTTGCGACCTGTCCAGGGTGTACCCCGCCCCTCGCACAGTGATTGCTGGACATGGGCACCAGCGACCCCCGTGACCCAAAATGGAATAAACGGGTAAAGATAATGGATGGATGGATGAATATAAGATGAAGCTGAATTAAGTGCAACTCGAGTTCAGCAGTCTGACAGCTGCAGGGAAGAAACCGTTTCTGAGCCTGGTGGTCTTGCTCTGAATGCTCCTCAGCTGCCTGCTTGAGGGGAGGGGCTGGAACAGACTGTGTGCAGGATGAGTGGAGTCCTTCATGATGCGGAGCGCCCTCCCCCTGCATCGTGAAGTGTAGAGCTCTGAGGTGGTGGGAAAGCTGCTCCCCACAGTCTTGTGCAGCCTTAACAACGTTCTGCAGAGCCATCCTCTCAGCTGCAGTGCAGCAGCCATGCCACACGGTGATGTAGTTGCAGAGAACGCTCTCCACCACACAGCAATAGAAGCTCCTCAGGACAGATTTCCCAAGTCCAGCTCTCCGCAGCTTTCTGTAGAGATGCTGGTGGGCTTTCTTGACCAGACAGGAAGTGTTGGTACTCCAGCTGAGGTCACTGGATATATGCACCCCCAGGTACCTGTAGTAAGAGACCACCTCCACAGTCCCTGGTTCTAACCTTACCCTACAAACAAATCACTTACTTTATTTACCTTTTTGTCTATGTATCTTTCTGGTTTCAGAACACCAAACTCTGGTTGACAAAAAACAGTTAGTGCAAAAAAAAAAAAAAACGAGAACTTGCAGTAATTCAGAGCACAGCACTTTCTGTGCAGGGAATGAACAGTTTATGCAACTAATCAGAAGTGGATTCAAACGTACTTTCTATTTTGTTGTCTCACAAACTGGAATTCATTTGGATCTTCAATTTGATGATAATTAAAAATCTATGAAAAACAATACAATAAAGTTAAATGTGGAACATCCATCATCTTTACCCACTTCTTCCTTTTCGAGTCGTGGGGGTTGCTGGTGCCCATATCCAGCAGTTAATATGCGAGTTGTGGGAGACACAATGGACAGGTCTCCAGTCCATCACATGGACGCATAGAGACAAACGAGACAAACAACCATTCACTCTTTCACTCAAACCTAGAGACAATTTAGAGTTACCAATCAGCCTAACATGCATGTTTTTGGTCTGTGGGAGGAAACCGGAGTACCCGGAGACAATCCACGCATGCACGGAGAAATGTGGAACATGTTTTGAAAAATGTTAATTAACAAGGCAAATCCTATTTGAGATTACATATCTCTTTTGCAAGGGAGGCCTGGACTAGAAGGCAGCCTAACATGTCTGTTTTTTGTGGAAGGAAACCGCAGTGCCCGGAGCAAACTCCACACGGAAAGACATCAGGCCCAAAGCGGGAATAGAACTAGGCATTGACCTTTTGCAGTGAGGCAACAGTGCTAACTGCTAAGCTGCCATGCTCATGTGAACATCTTTTCTTCAGAGCTGGACTTCATGAAAAAGAGGCAGCAAAACGACCATCGCTTTAAGAAAATAGTCAGGCAGACTGAAATTTCATCCGCAAACATTTAGGAGAAATTAATTGTGGTGAAATGTGACTCGAATGAAACATTCAGACCATCAAGAGTAAAGCCATGTCTGGAGCAAGCCTAGTATCTCTCGCCGAGCTAATAGCTCCTCTAAAATAATACAGTATGGTGGGGGCAGAATCATGCCAAGGGGAGGTTTTGTATTAGCAGAAACTGGGAAACAGTGTTATAGGGAAGATGCAAGAAGCAAAATAACTTTATGAGGAGTCTTCCTGAAATTTACATGTAGATGTATCAGCAGGATGTTGACCCACTGCTAAAGCCACACTCCAATGGTAGAAAAACTTACTCATTTTGTTAATGTACTTTATTTTCCCCATTACTTCCAAAATCTAAAGTAGAAGCTCCATGAACAAACCCATCAATGCTGAAAGCTTAAAAGCCTTCCCGTTACCTGAGCGGCTGCTGGCTTTGTTCAGAAATGAGTCTTTTGCTCATGAATTACAGCCACTTTGTACAAAGTCATCAAAACGTTACCGATTGCACCTTTAACTTCAGCAACCAACATTCATTAGCATTCCCGCGACATAAATCCTATTAGTACATTACAATATCATTTAGCATTTTTACATCAAATCAGAAAATGTGTGGTGCAGACGAGAAGATAAGGACAGAGATTAAGGACCGCTGTCGTCATGTGTTTTGTCTGTTCTTGTAAAGTTAATCATTTTAGATCTATTTATGTGATTGCAAAAATGTGTGTGCGTGTTCCACTGTGTTCTTTTTTTTTTTTTACTTTTCCAGAATCATATTATAATCAGAATGATGATAGCTCTCTGCAGACAAATATCTGATCAATGATCTTTGTGTACAACTTTGCATGTGTGCGTCGCTATAAATCATATCTGATTATGATGATCAGGCAGGCAGAGAAATGAGCAATGAGAAGGAGGGAGGAACCGAGAGCCAAGCAGAGGAGGAGAGAAAGCAACACACATACATGGAAAGATGGAGGGAAAGTGAAGGAGCGGCAGTATTACAGAGGTCATAATTCATGGCAACAAAACTCCAGCACTCAGCTGAAAAACGATGGCGCTTCAGTAACATTAAGTCACTAATCAGTCATCTGCGTGGCTTGTATGTGTTTCTGCTTGCATGCATTTGCTTTTAAAGACCGCACATACATTAGTCCTCTAACAAGTCACTTCAGAGTTTGTGTGTGCATATTGGAAATAAGACAGAGCCAATTGTTTCACTGACTTTCAAATGTTATCATGGTCGTACGTTTGGATGCTAATACATTACATCCGTAATGAGCCGAGCTGCCTTCTGTATGTCTAGATGGGTTTATGAGTTTATTTCACATTCCACTGAAAGGCAAGTGATAATGCTTCTGCATATTTGTCTACTGTGTTAGCAAAATATCTCATAAACCAGTGGAGATGTTTGATGGAATTCTTAGCAAGTAATCACTGAATGCACATCTGCAACTTGCATTCAAAATAGCCGTCACAGCCAACTTCCATCCAGCCGTCATCTTTACCCACTTCTTCCTTCCTGAGTTGTGGGGGTCGCTGGTGCCCATATCCAGCAGTTACTGTAAGGCGCGGGGGACACCCTGGACGTGTCTCAAGTCCATCACCGGAACACAGAGACACAAACAACCATTCACACCTAGGGACAATTTAGTTGCCAATTAGCCTATACATGTTTTTGGTCAGCACGGTGGCGCAACTGGTAGAGCTGCTGCCTCTCAGCGAGCAGGTCCCTGGTTCAAACCCCGGTCCAGGGGCCTTTCTGGGTGGAGTTTGCATGTTCTCTCCGTGCATGCGTGGGTTTTCTCCGGGTGCTCCGGTTTCCTCCCACAGTCCAAAAACATGCATGTTAGGCTGATTGGTAACTCTAAATTGTCCCTAGGTGTGAGTGAGAGAGTGAATGGTTGTTTGTCTCGTTTGTCTCTATGTGGCCCTGTGATGGACTTGCGACCCGTCCAGGGTGTACCCCGCCCCTCGCACAGTGATTGCTGGACATGGGCACCAGCGACCCCCGTGACCCAAAATGGAATAAACGGGTAAAGAAAATGGATGGATGGATGGATGGATGTTTTTGGTCTGTGAGAGGAAACTGGAGTGCCCGGAGAAAACCCACGCATGCACGGAGAGAACATGCAAACTCAACTCAGAAAGGTCACCAGGTAGGGATTTGATCCAGTAACCTTCTCACGCCACAGTCAAATGGTTTAGAAAATTCATGAATAGCTACAACAGCTGATTTTACATCTACTGAACTCAAATCTGTTACAGTAGTAGCCATCAAGTGCTAACAAATCACACAAGAACTCACGATAGGTGCGGCTGTGGCTGAGTGGTTAGAGCAGTCGTCCTCCATTGGGAGAGTTGGGAGTTTGATTCCACCAGTAGTCACATGCATATCATTTCAGGATTTGATCAAAACATCTTGTATTTTTCAGCATAAGATCAACTTGGTTTAAAACGCTAGCATGATGAAAGCCATGTCTTTTATTTTCTCTGAGTTTAAATACTAAATGCATTTCAATAACACAGTGTGTAAACATCCATGTAGTTCAGAACGTCAGTGTGTGATCATACAGTACAGGCAGATTTGCACACAGACTTCCCAAACCTACTGCAGTATTTGAGTCGGCTGCTCCGGGTGGGCATTTGGGAAGCAGTTGTGCAGCTAACCCTGAGGTCTGACCTTCTTGTTGAGGAGGCGAGCAACAAGATGGATCTGTCCTTTGGGGATCCTTAAAGAACATGTAAAACAAAAGGAGGCAAGAAATGCAAAAAAAAGAAAAAAAAAGCCAAAGAGGATGCAAAAGATGCTGCGAGGTTGTACCAAAGTGGTTCATACAGAGCTTGTAAACTCAGTTTTTGAGTGTGTGTGTGTGTGGGGGGGGGGGGGCGGGGGGGAGGAGTGTATCTAAGGTCTGTGTGTTGATGATAACTGCTGATCAGACTCCTGTGTGTTGATTGCAGATTAATAGTCTGAGAGAGGGATGTTGATAAGTTGCATGTGTGTTGATTGCAGTGTGTGTGTGTGTGTGTGTGTGTGTGTGTGTGTGTGTGCGTCTGCTGATTGCAGAGTAATGCAGATCAGATGAAGCAAGAAATCGGCATTTTGGCTCCATCAATCATCTCTCACTTTCTCTCCTCTCATCTTCATTTCTTTCATTTATTTTTTATATTTCTTGGGCCTCCTTCATTTTCTTAACATCTTAGTGGCTTTCTTTCTTTCTTTTCTTTTCTCGTACGCTTTTTGATCATCAGCGTTTTCACACATGCTTTGTTTCCTTTTTCAAATGTGCCACTGAACCAGTGAATTTCACTCACACACACACAGTTACACCTCACAGCTTCCAGTGACATTTTTAACTTTGACCATTGTTTTTAACACATAAAGGTTTACACTGTTCTATTAAAAAAAAAAAAAAAAATTTGGATTTTTAAGCATGTAATTTGTGTAAATCCACCTATTAACTATGGAATTGGATCATTTTTGTCATAAATTGGAACTTTTTTCTGTAAAGCGTGTGCATATTAGGGAACTTAGTTCAAAAATCATTGTGGAAAATTCCAACATGTTACTAACTTCAATAATAACATTACTAAAATTCATATTATGGGGAGACTTTATGGTTTATATTAGTCATGTTTATTAGTCCAAATAATTTTTTTTAAATCAAATTACTTATATTAACCTTTACCTACAAATCGTAACATTAAAAGACCATCAAACTACAGAATGCAGGTGAAAATAATCATCCTGCTCAAGTATTTAGGTAAAGCTCAACTAAGTGATCACAGTCTCTCAAACAGTCAAAAACTATTTTATGTATTCTTCTTTCCACTGCTCCCTTCCTCAGGGGTCGTGAACTAACTCACACAAAGATTTGGCAATTGTTTTTACACCAGATGTCCTTCCTGAAGCAACCACAGACCACCGAGCTGCCACAGCCCTCTGCGTGGAGCAAAGAGCTATCTAGGGAATCTGGGGAGCAGATTGAGGGTTAAGGGTCTTGCTCAAGGGCACAGAGTGGTGAAAGTGAGGGTGAAGGCAAGTGCGGGTGCTTCAACTTGCCCACATACATTTTGATGTTGTCAGTCCGAGAGATCGAACCAGCAACCTTCTGAGCGCAAGTTCACCTTTTCTAACCTCTGCGCTACCATTCCCCAAACATCCATCCATCCATTATCTTTCCCCTTTCTTCCTTTTCAGGTCACGGGGGTCACTAGTGCCCATGTCCACCCGTCTGTGCGAGAGGCCGTGGACTCCAGGTCTCCAGTCCATCACAGGGACACATAGAGACAAACGAGACAAATTCAACCTCTCACTCACACCTAGAGACAATTTAGAGTTATTAATCAGCCTAACATGCTTGTTTTTGGTCTGAGGGAGGAAACCGGCGTGCCCGGAGAAAACAAGAAAACCCACGCATGCACGGAAAGAACATGCAAACTCCACCCAGAAAAGTCCCGAGCCGGGGTTTGAACCAAGGCGCTGAGAGGTTGCCCACTTGCCAAACATTCAACAACTAATAAAAAAACATTTAAAACAATGAAAAGTAAGAAGTAACAAAAAAAAAAAAAACTTGCTTGGAATTTTTGATTGTTTAAATTAAATTATAGGATTTTTTAAAAATGTATTTTTAAAGATTTGGATTATTGTCTGCTTCCATTATCTCCCAGGACTATCAGTCTAGCTGGACACATCTTAAAACTTGTTCAGGTCTTATGCAGTTGGTTCTGTTGAACAATCTTCCCTGTTGTAGCTATCGCTTCGACCTGCTGACTTCAGTTTAGAGAAATTGAGTTTTATTCTGACTAGGCTGACATTTAAAAAAAAACCTCCAATCTGAGAAGAAAAAAAAAAAATCACTGCTGATTTAAAATCTTGTACATTGCCATCAGATTTGGATAATACAGTTTGTACATCGAGTTTCATGGGGGGGTTGTAAGCGTAGCAGCTAGCTATAGCATGTCCCTTATAGCTCGGGGCACTTCCAACAGAAAGACCATAATATTTATACTAGAATAACATGAAAAACTGACAACGGTAGTTTAACTTCAGTAACATTTTTCACTCACTCCACTTACGTCTTGGCTCGCTCTGATTAGCGATTAACTCGTCATTTTGGCCAAAATTAGACTCTGGGGTCTTTTAAAGAGTTATCTTTTGTTGTTAGTCTGCATTAAAATCCCCTTTCTTTTGTAAACCCTTTGTTTTTCGTCCGTCCCTGCATAGAGACTTGAACTGTGTCAGTCATGATACACAAGGACTTTAGGAAAAGTGGGTTTCCTTCTTCAAGATGTTCTATGCTGGATATTATAAAGTGACAATGCCTAAATTAATGTCAATCAGCTGTGGTAATGTTTGGTCATGTGTGGATTCTTGGTTTCCTCCCTTTGGCCAAAAACATGCATATTAGGGTCATTTGTTATTCTTAATTTTCCCAATGGAGTGAATGAATGTTTCTTTTAAACAGCCCTGCAATGAATTGGTGACCTGTCCAAGGTGTACCCCGTCCTTCGCGCAGTGCCCACCGGAGATGGTCACCAGCTACCCTGAACAGGAACAAGCAGCTAAAGAGAACGAACAAACAACACCTTTGCTCAACACTTTCATTAGTAGGACTCTGTAGACACACAAAGGAACACAAGAAAAAAACAGATGCTCGTTGCTCTTCCCCTCCAAGATGCACACGAAGAAGAGATAAGGGTAGCGTACTGGGAGATAAACAAAGAGCAGGCGGAGTAATTGAAAACATTTGGTATTTGGGATGATATGATGATGCATGAGAGCTGCCGTTTGCTGGCCTTTCCACTGAGTTCTCAGAGGTCATTCTGGAACACTGCACAACATTCCACTGCACTCTGATGGGAATCCCAGATCTACCAGCGTCGCTGTCAATTATCCCCAGATTTTCAACTTTACTGGGGCCTCAATGCCACATCAATACCAGCCCTTCATCTATCTCTGTCCCTTCCCTTGTCCCTCCTACTTTCTTCTTTGTTCTACCCCCGCCACACAAACTCTGGCACAATATTGAAAACAATGCCAGGGTGCCACCACATCAAACCCAGCTGGCAGAGACTATTAGAGGAACAGACAGAGAGACAGAGAATTACAGTGCGGGTCGAAATCTGATTGTGCATCAAAGCAAAGTTGAGGGGAAAAACTTCCTCTTAAACTGATTATATATCCATGAGAAGAAAACCCACAATGTCTCTCTCTCTCTCTTTCTTTCTCTCGATTTGTCGCTTTCCTTTTTTCCCCCCTGTCTTTGTCTGTCTCATGGTGCCAAATGTCTACACGCTACCAGTGTCTACTTTTGCACATTCCTATCAAAGCTGTTTCAGTGGGATTAAGTCCAGCCACGCATCGTCTCCCCCCCCCCCCCCCCCACGCACACATACACTTTCTCTTGTTTCAGGAATACCGTAAACCAACAACATGTTGCTATTCCAAAGCAATATAAACAGTTTTTAAATGTTAACTTACGCTGGACAAGACTGGACCTGTTTTTTTTCTTGATCTCTGCCATCGTAGACTGTATTTGTGGAAATCAACATTGTCACTTTTGGCGGACAATGGCATATTTTTGTCATTAGAACAGTTGGCAGAACAGTTTCTGATCATTTATGGAAAAGTCCAAGCTTTATTTTTCCATCAGAGGTCTGGATCATGCATTTATTTCCATTGGAGATAGTTCATACATCAAAATTCTGTCAAACTGCAAAAATTATGTATTCCTTTCAAAACGTAAATAATATGATGACAACATATGTTGTCCTTTTACCCCCTTTACATATCAATATAAGGTAAACTAATCCTTTTTGGAAGTTTAGGTTGAAGTTTGGAACTTCAAGCAAACAAAGAAAAATCAGCCAAATACAATTGCAACTAAAACAAAACAGGTACAAAATGCTCAATAAATTATTGACATGTGAGGGGCCTGTATTTATGACATAAATAAAGTATAGCTGGGTGTTTTAGTTGTGTGTTACATGTGTAGCATTTAAGCTTCAATGTAAAACTATAATTTTAAACAAATAGAAATGATGCACAGTGATTTTTCTTAAGTATCATGAATTTCTTAGTGATTTAGTTCAAACTGTTGAGGCAAGTGTTACTTAGATTAAAATACCAAAAAGTTTTGGTTTTGTCCAAAGCAATGGATACATTAATGTAGCATCTGTTGAAGGCAGATCAGCCAGATCAATAGACCTGCTCCAAAACATCCTCAAGAATAGAAAACTTTAATGACATTTGTAGAATAACTTTAATAATAATTAAAGATTATACTTTACAATATATGTCAATTATACCTTGACATTTGAGGTGAAAATGATTCTTTTGCCAACCAGGACCCCATAAATAAAACACAAATATAGCAAACTATCCACTTGTGTACTGTCATTCTTTGGATTAGGTGGCCACTTGTATTATAGCATCTTTTTTTCTACAAACTCCCCAGAACTTAAATTAAACACCATAGTTTCAAATTTGTCGGAGTAATTGTATTTGCTGTATCTTGGACTAAGATTCAAAACACAATATAATATGTAACACTATGGTGTTTTACTTTGCTAAATGTTTTCCCACAATACAAATAATTACATAGATGCTATATGATAGAAAAATTAATGTAATTGAGATTATTCTCAACTATTGCCACAACAGATTTTTGCTCAATATCTTTAAAATTGACTGAAAACAGCCATTTTTGTGTTGCTAAGGTCAATTATCAATGGCTAGTTTTGGATCAGATTGCCTATAAAAGTTAATCGGTTGTAGATGTACATCAAATATACAAAATACATTCTAAGATTTGTAATTAAATCCATCTCCTGGTTCATGCCATTTTTTTGCTAACAAACAATGAACACATAAGCAATTGCAAGATTGCACACCTTTCACAGTGACAGGTGATAAAAAGAAAATGTAGTTAAATTGACAGAATCCTTTATATGATTTGCATTGTTTAAAACTTGTCAGCACAACTCTATAGACTCAAATTGTGCAAAGTGACTCCTAAACTGAACAAAAGTCTGAACAAAAATGTCAGGAAAATTGAACTTTATATGTCCTGATGCATGCTCAATAATTCAGGTAGAAAAAAAAAAAAAGTTAAGTCCTCTGGACGTTCAAAAAAACAAAACAAAACAAAACAAAAAATGTAGAAACGTTTTGTCTTTTATCTGAAAGACTATATGTTTACATATTGTAACCAGTAAAATTTTTGGCTCATATTTTTATTTAAAAAATGGCAGACTTCCTGTAAGACTTATGTACAGTTTTGCCTAAAAAAAATCAGGATCCAAAGTACACACCCTGTGGAACTCCTGTGGAAAATGTTTGTTTGTATAAGGATAACATCAACCACTTTTTCTACAGCAATGTGGCACATTATTTTCTAAAGTAAAACATTTTATGTCAATAAAAATATAAGATTATTATATCAAATTTCCTATAAGACTTATGCACAGTTTTGCCTAAAAGACCAAGACCCAAAGTACACACCCTTGTGGAACTCCGGTGGAAAATGTTTGGGTGTATAAGGATAACATCAAACACTTTTTTTACAGTAGTGTGGTACATTCTTTTCTAAAGTAAAATGTTTTAGGACAACAAAAATATCAGATTATAATATCAAATTTCCTATAATATTTATGCACAGTTTTGCCTAAAAGACTAGGATCCAAATTACACACCCTGTGGAACTCTGGTGTAAAATGTTTGGATGCATAAAAAGGTAACATCAAACCTTTGTTTTTACAAGTGTGTGGTACATTCTTTTCTAAAGTAAAACATTTTAGGGCAACAAAAATATGTAAAAATTGAAATCACAAGTAGAAGTATATCAGCGGTTTGGTGATTATTTAGGTTTTTCTGTCTCTCCAGCACAAAATTTGAACTGTACGTTGAGACTTTTATAGAGTGTAAGTTCTGGAGTTCCTGTATCTATTCAGAACTCAATGCTGCACCTGTACTCTCATGGCCCCACAACACTTTCCAACAAGCACATGTCATCACATCTCGAAGAAGTGTCCTTGACAGCAAGGGCCGCTGTAAATCCTCTAAAGTGTCAGGAAATGCCTAGTAAATCAGAGGATTGAAAAAAAAGGAGGAATCTCACAGTGGATGACTGGTTGATAAGAGTCAGCATCCCCTAAGACCTAAAGGTCTCCCAAGGTTCACCCCACCACTGTGCCTGTTGTCATCTGAAATCACAGAAGAGAACCAGAGCAAACGCTGCTCAGTTATTCAACTCGGCTGCAGCTGTGATGTTCCTGAGTAAAATACAAAAAAACAAAAAATATGCTGCTTTCCCCAGCGTGGCAGTAAACACATCAAACATTGTTTAAAATAGAATTTCTTCAATTGTATGAACTTGAGTCAATTCTTTTCTCTGAGTTCTGTGTTGACACAATTGAACTAATTGTATTCAGTAAAACTTGTATTTTAAAGTATGTAGTGGTAAATGTAACATAACTGAAATAATGCAAGGATCATTTATTTTTCATAAAATAGTGGAATCTCTTTGTTTTCTTTGTTTAGTTTACTCTAGTTTTGTGCACATCATTTGTCACTGAAGGCCTAGCATTAGTTGAAAGATGAGTTAATGTTGTGAATTATCATCTTATGATAGAAGGGAGGTGTTACAGACTGATCGGTCGAAGGCTGAAAAAGTAGTTAGTGTATGCACAGTCTTATGAGAGACGTCACAAGATGTGTTGGCTTTTGGAATTCTTTTTAAGAAGGACTCTCATCCACTATCACAACAGATTGAAGCTCAGTATCTATAAAAATAACTGAATTATAACAATTTATGCGTTTGATAAGGTTGATTAGCTGTGGCAGCCAGCTTGAACTGGGTTGACTCCAAAAGTTAATCAGTTCTAGAGGTACAGTAGTTCCTCGCTACTTTGCAGTTCGACTTCTGTGGAATCGCTCTATCCCGGTTTGTAAACGTACAGTACATAATATTGTACAGTACTGTGTGAAAAAAACTTGTACAGGACATATGATTGTAAACTTTAATATTACTCATTTGATTGGGACAGTACTGTATATTGTACATGAAAAAGTTAACGAAAAAATAAAATATTTCAAATGGGCGCTGCCATTTTGTAGTTTTCTGTCAATAAGTATACACTATATTCCCTCTCATAACAACTACATTTCCCAGAAGGCAACAGGGCCTCGCTCAGAACCCTGTTTCCTTCTGCTGAAAAACTAGAGGGAAAGTTTTGAGCTGATCGGAAAAAGTTTGGCGCTTTGGCGCTACAGTGACTTTGGTGTCTAGCAGAAGCAGAGAAGCCACATGAAATCCACCGAACCGGAACGGAGTCAGACTTCCAGACCCATCGGTGAATCTTGAGAGCTGGTAGCTGGCCCACGAGGACTTTGAGCAGCCATAGGTCCGGCGCTCCATCTGGAGCTCAGCTGGACTTTTTACCTCCAAGCAGGGACACGCTGGTAAGTAAAATTTAGAAGCTACATATAAACATGTTAAAATTAGTTGGTTTAAGAGCCAACAACATTGATTGTGGTCTGCAGAAACGTAACAGAGTCGGACCAGAACAGAGTTGTACCGGAACCAAGCCACTACTGTTCTGCAGAGCCTGAGTAAAAATTTAGTAGCTACATATACAGTACTGTACTTATGTTTTTAAAATGATGTAGGTTTAAGAGTTTAGAACATTGCAAGAGTGTGGGAAGGGTTTCTAAAGCCTTTATATATATATGTAAATACTAAAATCCATATAACATTGCTACTTTGCAGAATTTTACTTATCGCCGGGGGGGTTGGAATCTAACATCCGCAATAAATGAGGGACTACTGAACATCAATGGAAATGTTCTATTTAAACCTTGCTAACAGCCAAGAGTTAGACAGTTAATAGCAAAGATTTGTAAACAAAGTGCAATCAATATGTGCTTCAAGTATATATTGTTCATGACTCTCAGCTACTACCACAAAAAGTCTAGCTTAATACTGTAGCTGAAAATGTGACTATGTTAACAGCTATTTTGGGGTTTTGTAATAGTGCTTATCTGTGGCTGTCATCATTTGTAGATAGACAGCCAAATATTATATACTGTCATTAAAATCCATCTTGTGGCTTGTCAGATATTTTGCTAACAAAAAGCACATAGGCAATACATTATTGCCCTTTCACCATTGGAGGTGGGTGTTAATACACACTCAAATCAAACGTGCAAATAAGTAAAAACACCTGGGAATTTGTTGTAAATCTCTGCTAAACAAGCAGATGAAGAGTTTTTTTTGTAAAAACAAAAAAAACAAAAAAAAAAACAGGAGTGCTTACTGGGAGAAGTTCTTGTATAACAAAATACAGCTGTGCGACACATCTGTCAACATCAAAACATGACTTTTTCAGAGCAGTGACAACAAAAAGCACACATGTTTGGAAGTTGCCAAACTTTGCGCGCACAAAGTTGTTAAGCTTTTGTCAGTTTCACACAGACTTCTGCAAACACACACAGACATGTTTTTGTCTCCAAAGCTCCCTCATCCATCATCTGAGCTCACGTCATCCGAGTCAGCCGTGTTTGACGACATGTGATTTTCATTCTTTCGCTCTCGGCGAGCTTCGTCTTTCTTACGATGACTTGAGTTTGTGTCTCTCATTCTGATCATGTGTCTTTGTTCCCTTTGGATTTGGTTTGAGTTGATCTGCTGACGTGTATGTGCATGCATTAATTAAGCAAACGCACAGACGTACACAAGAAATAAATCACAAACGGCAAAGTCGGTTATTCCAACGATTTCACCACAAGTCATCCGTTTGATAACAGCACGACTCAAGCGCTAAAGAAGCGATAAATAATTTATGAACAAGTGACAGTGTTTGTTTGTAATTCAGATATAAAGCAGACACTGTCAAATTGTTTTTGTGTGTATTTTAAAAGAAGAGACCTGCAGAGCATCTCCAATCTAAAACGCTTAAAGTATTTTTTTCTTTATTTGTTTATTTTTTATTAACAAGGTATTACTTAATACAGCTGCAACACATCTGGAATAAAAAAAAATAGCATCAATAAACAGCTAACACAAGCCTTGTATTTCTTGCCTACTGCTTTTCCTGAATGATCGTCTTGAAAATATTATTATGCACAAGTTCATGCAACATTGTGAGATATTTAATATTGTGAATGACTCTCAGCTACTACCACATCATATTTTATTACAATATCTGTGAAACTGACTGAGTTGTGTCCATTTATGTGTTAGATCATTTCATTTAGCTGCTGCCTTCATCATAAATTGGATTGCCTCCAAATGTTATTCGTTTGTAGATGCATACCCAAGAAATCCTTTGTGAAAGTTTCACTAAAATATGTCCAGTGAAACTTGAGATATTTTGCTAACAGACAAACACGATTGATTCCAAATGCTAATGTTGAAATTTTAAGCAAATATATTTTGCAATGAGCAGAACGTGAAGTAGGTGTTGTGAAGAAGTCCAAGCTACAAACGTGGTCAAACTTAGCTCAATATCTATAAAATTGACTTGATTATAGCTATTTTTGTGCTTTCTATGTTAGGTTGCCTGTGGCAGCCATTTTAAATTGGATTGACTCTAATAGATAATCAGTTGTAGATTTGCATGTGATAAATATTTTCCGAAAGGTTTATTAAAATCCATCCAGTGCTTCAGGAGAAGTTTTGCTAACAGATGAACAGAGTTGACTCTAAATAATTAAAAGGCAACATTTTAAGCAAATATCGTGCTCAGAATGTGCATGTCATACTATATTTTAGGTCTATGTAATGGCTCAGCTTTCCAATGCGGGCAGTAATACAATTCAATTTTGTCATTTTGTTTGATCATTGAAATTCTCAGTGTATGCCCTCATTTGCTTTCTGTTGCTGGAAAATGTTTCAGACCTCAGCTGACAACATTTTGACACTTTAATAGCATCCTTCATTAAAATGATAATGTGACGCTCCTCGCAACGAAGATAGAGTTCAGGAAATTAGAGCTCTGGTTTTTGACAAGAAGAAAGAAACACAATTTCTCTGATCATTTTTAAGTGTCTCGCTCTCTGCTTTGGCTTTTTCTCTCTAAATGAACCGTATTTATAGTCTATAGAATAAAGGCTGGGATTCATGTCTTTCTCATCACCCAAACCGTTTACGAATGGACTTTCCATAAAACTACATTAGCTCCGTTTTTTTTTTTTTTCTCGTCTTCTGCTGATTTTAAGTCTTATTTCTCGCTTCCTCATGCAGTTTGAATTGTCTTCTGGAAATGCTCCTAATAATACTTATTTCTACTCAGTATGATCAACAAGATTAACA
Source organism: Nematolebias whitei (assembly GCF_014905685.2). Classification (NCBI taxonomy): domain Eukaryota; kingdom Metazoa; phylum Chordata; class Actinopteri; order Cyprinodontiformes; family Rivulidae; genus Nematolebias; species Nematolebias whitei. The sequence continues at coordinate 27,954,517 of NC_056516.1, forward strand.
AGCGGTAAGCCGATGTACCCTGTCGCTGAGGGATTTTAATAATGAATGTTTTTCTGGACTGGAATTGAACCTGGATTGCAAGTAAACAACGTTTTTGGTGCAACGTATTCAGAACAGAGGTAGATTTTGTTTTTTTTTTCTTGTCCGAGGCGGCGCAGAATGACGGATCCTGGTGAGTGGAGGGAGCAAGTTTACCCACCATCAGGTGCAATGGTGAAGACAGGTGGCCAAAGCCACCATTGGCCACCATAGATTAATCTTTGACTACTCCGCCAGCCAACCCAATCATTTGAGGAAAATATACTTTTAAGCGATTCCAGATTTCTCATGAGTGGCAGGGTGGCATCAGTGAGTACCAGCTGTGACCCATTCCACTGAGGAGCTCCTGAGGATTTGTTCTTCTCACTATTGGAACATTTGGATACAAACCAGTACTGTGTGACAGCCCTCTGTGAGTATTTGTTGACTGATTCACACTAACCTGGTTTCTCAGTGTGCTCACTGTTCTGGTTCCTGGAAAGGCTTACCTTGGATTTCCTGTTTCTCCCTGTGTCTCCAAGTAAGACATAACCTGGAACTCTTGGCACCGGCTCACCGTCAACCTATGTCCAGCCTGCCTCTCGCCTGCCTGCCTGCCCCCTAGCCAATTACCCACTACCAGTAGGCCTACCTGCTGCTTCACCACCTTCTCAGCCACCATACTCCCTGGGAAGCTCCATCCTCCTTTCTAAACTGCTGAACCTGTAAGGAAAAACCATTACTAGCAAACATCTCAATCAGTGTTGCCAGATCTTGCGATTGAAACAAGCAACCAGCTCCATGAAAACAAGCCCAACTGGCAACCCACCACGTTGTGTAAAACAGAGGCCATTTTTAAACAGTATACATACATTTATTATGGCATTACACATAGAAAACAGCAAAAATATGCTAAACACTTTGAATAACATACGCTCTGATAAAAAAAAAATGTTTTGCTTATGTAATTTTTTTCTACATATTTTTAAAAACAAAACATCCTAACAGCGGCATGTGAGTGGAGCCCCCTAGTGGTCGGCCACAGTATGAGTGGAGTGTGCGCCCATCGATATTTAATGTGTGCGCCTGTCGCCTCGCCAACTTGAGCGGGAGCGATAAACAGGAAACGGGGGCGTGGAAGGGACACACTACCTACTACCACTCGTCTTGTGCTTTATAGTGGGGAGCTGGGAGATCATCAACTAGTTTCACTCGGAAAGAAAGTCAAGCCCAAATAAGCAACTTCACGTTCAAAACAAGCCCAAAACCCACAACCAACCCACGACTCACAAGATTTGCAAGCGACTTTAGAATTAAACAAGCCTGAAGTCGCTTATAATAAGCGCACTTGGCAACTATGATCTCAATACTGTATTCTGGACTCCATACTCACCATTCTCAGATCCTTCCTGTGTTTTCTTCTGAGTCATCACTGTAAATTAATATAACTTACCATTTTATTAAATTGTTGAGTCTCTTGCGTTCAGTTCTTCTGCTCTGGGGACTAAAATACACTGCAAATATGATACAACCCAAGTTTTTACTGGTAGATGCCGTTACACACCAAAATGAAAGTTGGCCTGTTGCTTATATTTCCAAGTTATCAAGCTCACAAGGTTTACATATATGGCGGTGGCCATCTTGGACTTTGACTTGGCAACCTAATTTTGAAAGGAAACTTTCTTACCCCTAGATGTACTGACACACCAAAATGGAAGTCTCACTTACTTCAAGTTATCGTGCTCAGAACATGACGGAGGGAAGAAGGGTATTTCAATTCAGCCTTTTATTCCACGTCCAGCAAAGACAAAGCTGCTTACCCTTGTGGTGGCTGAGTGGTTAGAGCAGTCGTCCTCCAATGCAAGAGTTGGGAGTTCGATTCCACAAGCAGTCATAAGCCGAAGTGTCCCTGGGCAAGACACTGAACCCCTCATTGCCTCCAATGTGTGTCCCATCGGTGTATGAATGTGATAAAGCTCTGATTATTCTTTGTATAGAAATAATAGAGTGCTGTATGAATGGGTAAATGAGGACACAGATTGCAGTGTAAAGGGATTTGAGTATCTTGATAAGATAAAAAGGCGCTGTATACTGTACAGACCATTTATCATTTACCCTGCCAGGCATAGACAGATGTATGATTATGAATAGTTCCCTCAGTCCAAAGTAATTTTCTAAAACACATTAGTTAACAATTATCAATATACGCAAGTGTTTTTATTTTTCAAATTTGAGCTAAGAAAAGAAATTAGCAGCAATCACCACTAAAATGTGACCTAATACTGTCTAGTTTCTCCAATTCAGTGAGCTCCAACATTAAACAACTCTACTAAGCAGCTACAGAGTACTTTATTGATGAGAGCAGCATTCTTTGAAGGAACGTGTGTTACCCTTCAACTTGCAAGTCAACATTTTAAACAAATTTCTTGTGGTTTGTTAGCACTCAGAGTATGGGATGGATGACACTCAGCATCTACCATACCAACGTTTAGCTCAGTGTCGTTAAAACTGGCTGTGTTATAGCCATTTTTGTGTCGGCTGAAGTTGTTGAGCTGTTGCAGACATTTTGAATTGTGTTGACTACAAAAGTTTATCAATTGTAGATCAGAGTCAGAGTCAGAGTTTCTTTATTGTCATTCGCACCTCATGTGGTACGTGTGGTGGAGCGAAATTATGTACACAAGGTCCCAGTTACATCCAACAATAAAATGTAAAAGAAAAACAGTAAAAACATCTAAGATATGAACTAAGAAAAACATCAACTAAATATACACTAAGCACTCATAACATAAAACATTGAACATCAGCACAAACATGAACATGAGTCTGTGAGCAGATGTGCACGCATGAACACATCAACATTGAAACAGATCAGCAGCAACATGAAACAGATCAGCAGCAACATGATATGGTTTTTCACAGTGATTATTCTAGTTAGAGATTCATGAGTCTAACAGCCTCAGGGTAGAAGCTGTTCCTCAGTCTAGTGGTTCTACACTTAATGCTCCTTAACCTCCTTCCTGAGGGGAGTGGGGAGTGGGAGATGTCTAGCTTGTGAATTTCCTGGGAATTTAAGAAAAAGCTATCCTGGGATGTATAAGATATTTTGCTAACAGATACATACGTATGTCAACATGCATGTGACAATCGTGCAATTTGATAGTGCCTGAACTATGTGTTGGGGATGACACTCAGCTACTACCATACCTGATGTTAGCCTGATATCTGTAAAAATGACTGGCCTGCATCAATTATTGTTTTTGCTCAGTTTGATTAGCTGTGGTGGTGACTTAATTGGATTGACTCATAAAGGTAAGAAGTTGTAAATGTACGTCTAGTGATTAGTTTCTGAGGGTTCCATTAAACTCCACTCTGTGGGTCATGAGATATTTTTTCTAACAGATGAAGTGTCATTCACACAAACCCACCTAAGAATTATTCTTGTTATTATTATTATTATTATTAATATTTTGTAATTCAGAAAGAAACAAAGAGGCTGAAGTCTGGAAAGCCATGAAAATGTTCAATTAAAGATTTATTTTCTTCTTGCATCTCCACAGAACATCACTTTAAAATGTCTGGAAAATCCCTTTAATTCTAATTTAATCCCTTTAATTGTTCTAGAATTGCGCCGCTCAAGGTGGCTGCATGTTGGAGCAGCTCTGTTACTTTCATTCTGAGATTTTGCTTTTGGAAATTTTAATTCCTCTTTTTCTGGATGTAAATCACATTTTTTGGATGATTGTTTCCTCTGGTATCGGATGCTGTGCAGCTGGAAGGATTTTTACTGAAACTTTTTTAGTTTTGGACATTTGTTATGATGCGTAACCATGGCAACAAGGCCGTTTTCTACAACCAGCAGCTGATTAACATCTCAAAAGCTCAAATAATATCTCAACTAGAGCCCCAAATCTCAAATGAGTTGAAAAGGATGTTCTGTGGACGCATTCTCATCTACCTGCCAGCTGTGCTCGAGTGCCTGACCACTGAGATCCTGGAACTAACAGGAAACACGGCTCATGACAGCGGAAGAACAGGATCGTCCCCCGACACCTGCAGTTAGCTGTCTGCAGAGACGAGGAGCTCAACAGACTGCTGGGAGGAATGGCCATCGCTCTGGGAGGAGTTCTGCCCGGCTTTCGGGCGGTCCTACAGCCCGTGGGAACCGAGAGGCCAGCCGAGTCTGGGTGGACGGATCGGACGGCATCTGCAGCCAGTTTCTTAGGATCCACTGGATGGACCTTTACAAAGAGATCCTTCCTGTCTACAGCCATCAGCATCTAAAACATCTCTTAATGAAATGAGGACCACGAGTTACAACAACAAATAATTTCCCTTTGGGATTAATAAAGTTTATTTGAATTGAATTGTATTGAATTTAGGGGGAAAGACATTCAGGACGTTTCAGCAGATTCGGCTCACTTTTCTGGTGTGAACAAATATAACTAAGATAAATTACTCAAATAAATAAATAAATCTTCTGCCTCTGAATTCATCATAAATATACACATTTACACACGTTTCATTAAATTAAATTTAGTTAAATTCTATATTTGTTCAAGAACAATACAGAAAAACAATTGATCTATTTCTTTGACTGAAAGACTTGAGTGGCTAAGTCGAGGTTCTTGTCCCTGATTGGGCTTTTAAGGACATTAAACTTCTTAAACTACTGAATAAAAGATTAATCTTCAACTACCAGTGACGAAGCCCACCGCCCCCTCCAGGTTAACGTGCACGTGGATAACTGAGCTTCAGGAAACTTCATGATTGTTTGCGACTTTCCTGCCGGTTCTGTGAGCTTAATAGATACTGTAGAATTGCAATGCAAAACTTTTCCTCCATTTTTCAGAAAGCAGCAGCTGGACGCACTGTTGGCTTCTTGGTAGTGCACTGTTGGCTGGGTGATGTAGTTCTTTTGACTGGCGATACAGTAATAGGCTTTTTGCAAGAAAACTACAAAATGGCGGTGCCTGTCCAAAGTATTTTTTTTTCTCGTTAACTTATCTCGTACTGTCCCAATCACATGAGTAATATTAAAGTTAACAATCGTTGAAAAACCACAAAAGAGCAAGTCCACGAAAGTCGACTACTGTAATAACAGGTGGCTGCCATGGAAAAGAACAAGTATAAGTGCAATGTGTTATCGTCATTGTATGGAAACATAAAATGACGCAATCGGTTCTCTGCATTTAACCCATCACACTTGAGATACAACCAGGTGGAGCAGTGGGCAGCTATGTAAGCACCTGGGGAACAATTAGGGAGTGGGTGTCTTGCGCAGGGACACCACAGCATGTGGGCTTGGCGAGGAGTTGAACCGGGACTTTCTGGTCCCAAGTTGGCTGCTCTACCTCTACACCATCTCAGCCCCCTAAAACACCCAACCAACATGAGGAACAAACTGAAGATTTTGTTACAGCTCTAACGTTCCCAAAGAAAGACAACCAAAAAAATCTTACTGGCCCAGTACCTACAAATAAAATGTCCTCAAAAATACCTTTTGTGGAATGGAAAGGCTCTTAAAAAGAGGCAAAAAGGAAAGTAATTATAAGCTGTAAGCCTCACAGTAAGAAGGTTGCTGGTTTGCCTCCCACTTGAGGCCTTTCGGAGGCAGTTCAGTTATCTACAACAGGTAAGATATTAGGAGTGCTAAACCTCTCCACAGAAACCCCTGTTCAAAGGATCTGAACTTAAATTGTTGCTTTCAAACAATACTTATCTTCTTACTTCATCACCATCTTCGTTTTTTTTTTTTTTCCGGCAGCGCTGTCATCCGTTTTATTGGTCAGAAGCGGTGACACCGATATGCAGACTGGCTTTGTGCATGTCAATAGGAATACTGTACCATATGTGTGTGTAAGAAAAGGATGATGATGATGAGTAAGGCTCTGGAGAGGAGGGAGAGAATTACCTCTGAGCATCAGGGAGTGAAATATAGACAGAAAGGAGGAGAAAAAGAGACGTTGAGCTGGGGGGAGGGGCGATAACATGACTGGAGTTTAGTGAGAGGGATAGGAAATAACAGGGAATGGAAAGGAGGCATAAAAGTTGTGGGGGTGACAAAAACAGGATACAAGACGGGAAGAAAAAAAAGTACCACAGTCTGAGGTGTGAGCACGTTTCATGATTCCCAAGTTGTTTTTCAGTTGTGAAGAGAAAAGAAGAGGTGGGAGAAATGGATGGAAAGAGAGATGGATAGGCCATAATCACATTTTCTGTGGTGTCTGCACGTTTCGTGAATCCCATGTTGCGTTTTGGCTCTGGGCATCAAATTGAGAGTAAAACTAGCAGCGGAGATGAGGAATGAAAAATTTAAGATAATATTCGGGGCCGTTCCCCATGGAATCCTATTCTGATTCACAGCATATGCAAGAGGAACGAGGGAGGGAGACGGAGGAGAAGAGAGAGGCCTGGCTGCTCGGATGGAGACTTAAAGTGAGGAAGAAGAAAATATGACAAGAACAGATTGCTAAGAACAAACTTACAAAATATTGCACTGAGTGAGAAGTTTGAAAATAAAGAGAAGGAAGAACAAAAAGGCAAAAGAAGCAACAGAAACCGAATGCAAAACTTAGAAATTTGAAGCATTTCACTAAAACAGAACATATAAAACTTTTACTCGTTCATGTATATTACCGGCTGCAGGTCATATATACATATACAATTAATTTTAATTCAGTTTATTTACATAGTGCCATATATATATATATATATATGCCATATTTATATACTGTATTTATACATTTATATAGCGCCAATCACAACAGAAGTCATGTCAGGGCACGGAATAGAAACATTCATATGTAAAAATAATTTAACAATTTTTATCTGAGGAGCAGACTGCTTTGAATTTAACTCCACCACAGACTCTCACTTTGAGCAAGCATGAAGGCAACAGTGGAAAGAAAAAACTCCCTCATGAGAAAGAAACCTTTTAGCAGAACCAGGCTCAGAACAAGTGGCAATCTGCTTCGACCGGCTGGGTTTGAGAGGAACAGATACACAATGGCAGGTCAAGAATCACATGTTAAGATAGAAATACAGTAGTCCCTCACTACTTCACGTTTCAACTTTCGCGGACTCACTCTTTCATGGTTTTTCTAAGTACGATTGGACATGACATACAACTGGCTGATTGATGGATGAGCCGCATGAATGGTATGGAGTGTTTATTTAAAATAAATTATTTTAAATGATTTAGCACCTGCTAAACCCTTAAGTGCAGGGAGAAGCTCTCTGCAGCCTGTCATGATCTCTGCTCTCTGCCACCTGCAGCTCTCTGCCACGCCCACATTTTTCCTCCGTGCTGCAGCAGCCTCGTGAAGGGTTAACCCTCCTTTGCTGTCCAGCTGCACCAATCGACTTTTGTCTTCCAACTTAAAATTCAAAGTATGTTACATCGTAAAATCGTCATAATCACAAAATATAAGTGTTAAACGTTATTTTTTAAATTATTTTAGAACTTCTATGTTCAGTCGTTACAGTGTAATTGATCAAGAAATACATTTCTTCTTCATGCTTCATCTGTTGTGTGAAGAGTTAACCCTTTGCTGTCCTGCTGTGCTTCTCTTCTCTACAAATTAAATTTAAACATGAATGTGATTGCAGCAGAGAAGTGGGCTGGCAGAGACCGTAGAACATGACATGCTGTGCTCTTTTAGAGCGTTTAGAGTTTAGAAACGTTGTTTAGAATATTGCAAGACTGTGGGAAGATTTTATAAAGTCTTAATATAGGCATAAATACTAAAATAAACTACTACTTACTACCACTATTTGTACTGCTATCTCTACTTTGCAGTTTTCCCTTATTGTGGGGCGGTAGTGGTCCCAAACTCCCACGATAAATGAAGGACTACTGTAGTATCAAATGAAAACTATTCAATTTTAACAGTTCATTTTAAGAAATTAGGTCAATTTGTCCTACAGTAGTCTAAGCCTATAGCAGCATAACAAGCCAACTATAACTACAGGATTTATCAAAAATGAAAGTCTTAAGTCTTAAAACTGGACAATGTTTCAGCCTCATGGACAGAAACTGGAAGTTGGTTCCACAAGAGAGAAGCCTGATAACTGAAAGATCTTCCTCCCATGCTGCTTTTGGAAACTCTAGGAACCACAAGGAAATCAGCAATCTGAGAGCGAAGTGCTCTGTTAGGAAAATATGGAACAATAAGATCTCTAGTATAAGCTGGAGCTAGGCTGTTGAGAGCTTTGCAGGTTAGAAGTAAGATTTTGAATTAAATTCTGAATTTGACAGGGAGCCAATGGAGAGAAGCTAAAACTGGAGAGAGATGATCTCTCCTACTAACTCCAGTTAAGACTCTGGCAGCAGCATTTTATTAACTGACTCTTTAAAGAAGGATTTGGACACCCACATAATAATACATGTAAATGTACACTTAAAACTGCATTCATGTTATAATTTTTCTTTCAATAGAGACTCAGTTGCATGGAGTTCTTCCCTAAATGCAAATAAAATGGGTGAATGTCTGCTTTAGGATCCAAAATGGTGCCCTCAAAATGGCTCCAGATGGAGTTGTGACATCAAAGCCGATACGGTGAGAGACAAGTTTCCAAACTTGAGCTGGTTGTGGGGACCTGGCCAGGTCTCGATGGTAATAAGCCCCAAAGGTTTCTACTATCCTCATAAATGATTCATATTCAGAGAGCAGGCCAATGGATTTCAAATTAGCTCCCACACAAAACTTTGAGCACCTCTCCATATCTGGACCTGCCTTTGTTTTTTTTTTAAGCTGGATCTTACTGCCAACTCGTCTCTCACTAATACTTGGCAAGAATCCTTTGGTGTAACATTACACATTACCTACATGTTGCTGACATGGAGGCCTAGACTGCTGTTAAAGAGCCACCTCTTTATGCCATTGTACAAACTGTGGTTGCCGTATATCCTGTTCAATGATGTCCCAAGTCAACAGAAGGGTATTAATTAGCAGCAGAGTCATGGAGGAAGAGGTAGGGTACATTGTGAACAGTTTGCCATGTTTAAAAATGCTTGGGACCTGATAGTATTTTTTGGGTCAGCTGCACAACAGTGTTTGGTTTAGGTGTCTACAGCAGGGGTGTCTAACCCTGGTCTTTGAGGAGCCCTATCCTGCACGTTTTACTTCTTTCCCTGCTCCACCACCCCTGATTCAGTGATTAAATTACCTCTTCAAGTTCTGCAGAAGCCTGTTTGCCATTCATTTGTTCAAAGCAGGTGTGTTGGAGCAGAGAAACCTCTTGAACATGCAGGATAGTGACCCTCAAGGACCAGAACTGAACACGCTTTGTCATCAGCTTTACACTCCAGCCTAATAGGTGGCGACAGTCTGCTCATGTATCAAGTATCCATGACAAAAGTTCCTGAGTCATAATAAACAAAATTGTGAAAAAGAGCAACATTTCTCACACAGTATTTATTTTAATGCACTTTTACTGTTTTGCCTGTCGATGCTTGTGGTTTGCCTCGTCATCTTTTGTAGTCAGATGTGTGTTTGGTGCCACCTTTTGAATAGGAGTCACAACCGTGCATTATCTGGGTAGGAGGACCCAGACAGTTCATTATCTGCCTTACGTTTTAGAAGAAAAAAAAAATCCTTGATGGAGTTGTGCACTCTGCTTTGTCCTGACCATTAGTTAAAGAGAGACACGAGTCCGGTCACAGAACTGCTGAGTCACCCCATGATGTGGCTCATTTACTGCTAGCAATATTCTTCATGGTTCAATTATGAGTTTGCATTTTCTTTGCTCCTTTTCCAATCTCCATTTCTGTCCTGTTTGTCCAGAATACAAATCTGTGGTGATGGCAGCAAAGACTGCTCAGGAGCTGACATGATCCCACATTTAGTCCACGTGTTTGGTTTCTTATTGACATTAGAGATAAGGCAAATACAATTTCCTTCCACCACATGTACCACATGTGATGCGAATGACAAGAACCTTGACCTTGACGAATGATAAATTCATACACGTAGTGTAGTATTTATTAGTAGTACACATAAGATTAGCATGAGCAAAAATACTGTTTATCTATGGCCAAACAGGCTTTTAGCACATTAATAAGCCTGATGTCCATTGACACCTCCAACTCAACAACATAAAATTATTAAATATTCTCCGACCAAGTGGAGTTTTTTAATCCCAGTACTTTGTCTGACATTGATAAGAGTTTACAATGAAGGACTGTTACGGTGGAGAATGAAGGACGAGTAAATACTGATCATATTTATCAGCCAGCATTAAATTATACGACGTTGAAAGAAAGTGGCAGCGGGCTTTGTCAAGAGGGAGATTAACAGCCTCAGTGGGAGTGCGACTTCCTGTGGCTGGGGAGATAAAACTGCAAAAACGTTCTGCAATATTTGCCGAAAAACGAACGTGAACATTGGATTTGTCCAAAAGTGCCGAAATCAGCGCAGAATATTCATAGAAGATGTCAAATTTGTGTCAACGGTTTATAGGTGGGAAACCAGTGTGGTGGGAAAAGATGGACCAACTGAAGAAGTCTTTGCTAGTTTCTTTTTTTTTTTTTTCTCTAAAGGGTGTAACTTTCAGACACGGTTTATTTTCTGTAAATACTTCTTTTTAGGTCTAACAATGCATTTTGTTCAGATATTTTACGTTTAAGGGCTTAACTGCACATCCTGCTGATGTATACCATGTTTTCGGCTTTTTGGGAATCAAAAGTATGTTGATCTACGTCAGCAGCAAAGAGTGAAAGACGGACGTATGGAAAACCAAAAGAATCGTAATCTGTGTACTTTATAACAACGTCTGGTGTCTAATAAAGGATAAACCGGTGTTTAATAACCACCCCCTGTGTGTGAACGGCTCACTAGCGCTCACCGAGCTGATATTTTATTAATATCCGTACATTCAGAGATGCCTTCAGTTATATTGGCATTTATTTTGCACCTAGTCTTGGCCAAATTCATCAAAACTACTTTTTTTTTGTACTTTATATTCTTAATAAAATAAACCATTCTGTTTTAGAATTGAACAAACTTTTTTTTTGACACATGGCATCTAGGCCACTGTTAATAACTGTTTATTGTTGTTGCTGTTGTCCATTGTTGTCATCTTTCTTTGTTGAAATCAGGTCTCTCTTGTAAATGAGTCCTCGAGGCTCAATGGGATTTATCTGTATAAATAAAGGTTGATTGATTGTTCACTGTTAAAACTGAATGAAAGAGAACGTTTAACGTGTCTTTACTTTATTTTTTGTAAAAGTTAGTAGTTGACAAATACCTTTCTATGCATGACCCGCTACCTAACCATCAAACTATGATTTATGTGTATTATTATGCCCTTAATTTTTGTTTAACCAAAAGTCAGATTTCTTTCCACTACCCGTCTTTTGATGGCGTGTGCTCGTTTCTGTATGTTTGTGTGCCATCTTTCCTCTTTAGACAACGAGAACATCCGAGTAAAAACTATTATTTATTTTCTCTCGTATCATATTTCGATTGCCATGTTTTGAATACATGAGGGGGAAAGCCTGGATTTGAAAGCTTTGTGGAGCGCTTGGTTAAAAGGTGAAACTCGGGTCAGATTTGCATCTACACTTTTACTGTATGCCACATGCTGTCTGGTCCCGTATCTTTCCGGCTGCTTTTCGTAAACAATATTATCAACCTATTTCATTTATGGATGTTTTAATCTTATTACAGCTTTGCCTGGTGTAAACATACTTTCTCTGCTGACTCAGGATTTCCTGCAACCACACACGTTTTAAGAAAATTCTGTTTAGACAAGGAAAATAAAATGTTTTGTTGCAACACTGAAGAATGAGTTGGTAAAACTGCAACATCCCAGAGACTAAAGAGGTTTCCCTTAAAGAGACTATATTAATTTTGATTTAGTTCTGGAATAGTTTCAATCAACCTTTATTTATACAGGTAAATCCCATTGAGCCTCGAGGACTCATTTACAAGAGAGACCTGATTTCAACAAAGAAAGATGACAACAATGGACAACAGCAACAACAATAAGTTTGACAAAAAGTTTGATTTACTTTGTATCATGACTGTTGGTTTAGTTGGACCCAAGGAGCTTAAAGTACAGTAGTCCCTCTTTACTTTGCGGTTCGTTTATCGCGGACTGGCTCTATCGTGGTTTTTCAAAATAAGACTGGACATGACCCACAACTGGCTGATTGATGGACGAGCCACACGATCAGCATGGAATTTTTATTCAAAATTAATTTTAAATTACTTAGCACCTCCTGCACCTTTGTGCAGCCCATACTGCAGGATAAACTTCCTGCTGCAGCTGATCAGCTGTTCACCGTGCAGAGCGGAGAAGTGGGCGTGGCCAGGAGCACTTGCAGGTGGCAAAGAGCAGAGGAGGCAGGGAGCTGAAATCATGACATTT
>NC_056516.1:27996909-28029765 GCF_014905685.2 Nematolebias whitei
AGCAAAACAGATGAAAAACAATCTTCTCAAAATGAGCAATATTAAGCAAAATACAAACCTTTGGCTATACAGGTAATCTTTTTATTTTCACTTCATGGTACAAAACAACAAGAGACTTTTGGATGATGATTCATAAAACTGGGCTAAATATTGCCGTTGATAAAATAACCAAGAGGAAAATTGGACATTTTAAATGAATATAACATGGTATCTACATACGAGTTGATCAACTTTATTAAACCTTCTATGAAACTGTTGTAGCGACTGACAGCTGATTGATTTTCATAACTTTGATCAGTCTTTTAGGCCGTCCATGGTCCAAAAGGCTGATCGACCCCCTTATAAGAGGATACTTACCGTATTTTTTGGACTATAATTCACTTCAGATTATAAGGCGCAATATCAATGAATGGGTCTGTTTTCATACATAAGGCGCACCAGATTATAAGGTGCATTCGGCAAAACAAAACAGTCAGATAAGTCAAACTTTATTCAACTCATTCACAATAACCACATAAAATCAGTTGGAGGTCAGTAAGCACAACCAAATTTAATACATAAGGTGCACCTGATTATAAGACTCGCTGTCAGTTTTTAAGAAAGATAAATGATTTTAAGTGTGCCGTATAGTCCGAAAAATATGGTACTCATATTACACTTTTGTTTCTGAGAACAGACAAATATTACCTTTCCAAACACAAGAAAACAACAAACATGGACCCAACAAATCAAATCAATTAAATCATTTTTTTATTAAAAAAATTTAATTAAATTAAAAAAAGAAGCTTAGTGTTTATGATCCTTTTAATGTTTTGGATCTACAACAATTTAAAAAAACTCTCTCTCCACCAAAATTAATAAACTTTTGTCCTTTCTCCAAAATATTGTTCACGTTGAGAGTTAAATTCACGTTTTTGTGGCCCACGAGTCCTTTCATCGTGACAGTTTTGGCCCACATACGGAAGCTTCAGGACACCCCTGGTAAAGAGAAGGGAAAGATCTCTACAAGGGTCCGGTGTGTGTATGACCACCTGACTGTGCGTACAGCAGAACCTGCCCTCAGGAAGAAACGTTGCAGTTTGTTCCTGCAAGAAAATAGCTACAATTTGTCCCGCAACTCTCCCACATTATACCAATACCTGAAAATAACCTGTTTTAATGACACCAGTATGAGTCATGCTCAGTTTGACTTCCTCAGGTAAATGCAGCCTGGTTGGGTTTAATCATGCTCATGCACAAACCTGTCACTGACCCAAAACTCATCATTGACCAAGCTGCATGTCTTTGCTCTTCTGTCCAGCTCAAAGACGCTGGTACAAATGTCCAAAACATAAAACTCAGCATCTGAAACTAAACTGATTAAAAGGAAGGCGCATTATCGACACGGGGGTTGAATTTCTCACTCAAGTAAACAATGCAACCACTTCAAATTTGCTTTAATTATCAAAGCAGGAGCTTTTGTTATTGTTCAGAAACTTTGTGACATGACTAAATGAAAAACATGCATCCCACCAGAAAAATGTCTTTGAGCCTGCTTTTCATATTCCTCTTTTCTCTTCTATTCATTGAGCAGTTATTTCTTTTTAGTTTGGTTTCTGCTTGTCTCAGTGATGTAAATCTCAGCCTATCTGTATCCCCGTCTTTGACTCTCGCCCTTTCTTTGAGCTATGGCAGGAATTTGTAATTATTTTGCCTTCAGAACTCATAAAACATGTTCAGCCTCAGCCCCTGCAACACAAAGGCACATAGACACTCGCACATAGGCCTCGTCCTGTTTGTAATTATCAATCCATTTGGGGATTTGAGGATTTTATCTGTTAAACTTAAGGGGTTGTTTTTCTGCTCAACAAAACCACATCAGAAAACATGCGCACACAAGAAGACGACGACACACTTAAACAAAAGGAATCTTTTGTCATTATACTCACACACACACACACACAGGCGCCACAAAACTCTCCAAGGAGTGGAAGCTGAACTGTTTGAAGATAAGGAGTTTTTCCTCTCTTCTTCAGTGTCTTTATGCATGCAAAAAGTGTTTAACCCCTAATGATAAAAGATGTTAACTGTTATATTACAGATGTGGTAAAATTGTAGAAATGCACAAAATTATTTATATGTTTATAGCATGAATATGAAGGAGTGTTTAAATGCATGCTTTTGTTGTCTTTACATTAAAATAATTCACATTTCTTATAATTAATGAGGTCAAGCTCAATTATTGTTCAGTTAAAACTGGTTTTAAAATGATTGTTCAGATCTTTGAAAGTAGAGTTCTGTGAAAGGGTATGAACAACAACTGTCTTACCTGTTGTAGATGACTTTGTAGACCTTTACGTAAGCCCTTTAGACAGGCAGAACATAATGTTTCTGTCATAATGTTTATGAAATGCACAATTTACATTAGTATGAAGGTTTAAAATGTGGAGTTTGTATGAACCACAATAAAATGTTGAGACTGGAGTTGATTTAAGATTTAAAAAATCCATTTGAGTCCTGGCGCCACTTGAATTAGCAATTAACTTGTTGATTCAGCTATAAATAAACCTTTCTTTAAGCTGACATTGTTCAAGCATTTTCTGTAACAGGTAAGATATTAATTGTTCACCACTTGTCTCTGTTTGTAGGTTAGACCCAGGAATGCAGACAAACACAAGAAGTTCTAAAAAGAAACTTAAAAAGCTTTAATAGAGAAAGCAAATTTGCTGATGTGGCAGCAACAACTTACACTAGCTCCCAACCCTGGTCCTTGAGGAACACCATACTCCATGTTTTAGTTGTTTCTCTGCTCCAGCTCACCTGATTCAGTGATTTAGTTACTTCTTTAAGTTTGGCAGAAGCAAGTTAATCACAATTTCATTCAAATCAGGTGTGTTGGAGCAGAAGAACAACTAAAACATGTATGTTCCTCAGGGACCAGGGTTGGGAATCACTGACTTACAGGAACTGAAACAACACACCCACAAGGAGACACAAAAATGAACTGAACATGACATGAAACTCAGACAATGCCTGACTGAACTTTATGGACAGGGGCTAATGGGTGGAGAAGAAACACCTGGACAAAAGGGCAACTATGAACAGGTGAGAGTGGGTAGGGCCAGAGCTGAGGAGCAGAAACTGAAATGGTGAACTGATAAAAAATAACAAAGAATAAAAATCCAAAAATTATAGACACAAAAAGCTATTAAAAACAAATAAAAAAAAGAACCTTTCCACAGAATCTCACTTTTAAATTATCTGAACTATCACTTTAAATCTAAATACTCCAAATCATAAAATCAAGTATATGTTAGTGTAAGCTATCATTAAAAGAGAGACGCATTTAGCACCACATTAAAGATTCAACTTCAATATTTTAAGTATTTTTTTTTTTTACTTTCTGACCATTTTTTCCATCTTCAGTTATTTTTTTACTTTCACTGCTTCTTTGTTATCAAAAAGTGTCACTTTCAAGATAATGCTTGAGAACACTGTTGCTAGATCTGTTTAAAGGCTGCAGATAAATGCTGGTGCATTTCTTCAACTGCTACTTGTAAGGCAGAGGATTATCAAACGGGGCCAGTTTGTGCACACCTGAGAGTTCCCAGAAAAGAGAAAAGCAATCCCTGTAAACAAAGTTAGTCAGAACCGGTCCCAGATAACCGAGAACTGTTGTGACAAAATGTGGCAGTAAAAACATGCACACTCGCTTGGCTTTTCCCTCCAGACGCATAAAAACACACAACACTCATCTGGGGTGCACTGTGTGTCATTGCAAGTTTTGAAAGCCATTTGTCATCTTTGCTCCGTGTTGCCACAAAACAATGAGATACACGAGAACACAAAGGCTTTTTGTCCCAAAATGGGATGAATACTCAGAACAAACACACAAAAATGAGAAAACTGGATTTGTTTGATGAAGTTTTGAATGACACTGAATTCATTATATTCTTCATTAAACCAGACGTAAAACAGCACAGATAAAAAACACATGTAAACTTTGTATGTGTGTGTGCCGTATCTATTGTCTATATTCAATCATAACCACAAAATGTGAGGTTTGCAAAACCACTTAAAAAAAAAAAAGACAATTTACTACCCTGTGGGGGCGACTGTGGCTGAGTGGTTAGAGCAGTCCTCCAATGCAAGAGTTGGGGGTTCAATTCCACCAGCAGTCACATGCTGAAGTGTCCCATGGTAAGACACTGAACCCCTCATTGCCTCTGATGTGTGTCCCTTCGGTGTATGAATGTGATAAAGCACTGATTAATCTCTGTATAGATATAGTACAGTGCTGTATTAATAAGTAAATGAGGGCACAGCTTGTGCTGTAAAGCACTATGAGTATCTTGATAAGATAGAAAAGCGTTTTTTAAGTACAGTTCATTTACCCAAGTTAAATGCTCAACAAAAAAATAACTCCAAAATGCACAACTCACAGTCCTCAGTCAGAAATTAAACTGACATTTTAAGTTCAAATTTGGGACAGGAGCAATTATTTATTGCGTTTGACGTAACTTACAACAACACAACTGTACTTCATTTGACATTTTAGCATTTATATTCAAAAAACATTATTTAATCAGCAGTAGAAATAAAACATTTTTGGTTTTTAGTGTTAGCACTATGATAGCAGTGTTTCAGCTCTTTGGCATCGGCGGGGCTCTGTTTTATCAACTATTGAAGAAGACATTGGCAGCAGTTTCGGCCATGACAAAGCTTCTGAGTCTGTGTGAAGGTTTGGTTCATGTTATGAGGACTCAAAATCATCCGATTTATGAGCTAAACCGTAAGATGGAGGTGATTTGTGAGAATCACAAGCCACCTGCATCTTCTAGGACTCGCCAGCATGTTGGGATCAACCTTGAACAAGGCATAGTGCAGATCAGTGGAGTGGAATGCCCATAAATCTGGCCATTTTAGATTGGGAAAGTTCCAGCAGGACTCAGGGCTGACAAGAAAAACAAAAAGTCTTCCTGAAGAAAATCAACAGTTGTGGCTTATCTGAATCTGACTCCCCCGTTTGGCATTGGATACGAACCGACTATCAAAATTCTCCTGGGACATGGGTAACTAGGGAAAAATCTTCATCTACCGCAACAACCTCCTCCCCTCCAACTTATATGTAATGTGTTTATAAATGTGCTTCCTGGTAGAGTTTTTTGATGTCTCAAATCGTGTCCCATTAGGACAAGATGTGAAGAGATCTTTTTTGTAATACCACAATCCATCCTCATGGCTTTCTTACCTTTTTCTATCAAAGTATTCTGATAAAGATAAGGGGCCGCACTATTATAGCAGCAGCAATGTGCACTCCGCCCATCTTTCGGACGACTGTACAAACATAATTGCACTGTATCCCGGTACAATGATAATAAAGCTTATTCTGATTCTGATTGTGATGCTTTTATTTCTCAAAATACTTAACAAAATAAAGACCAAGAACAAGTTCTTGTGATTTTTAATATTTTCCACACAAGCCAACAACTTTAAAATTGCCTCATTGACAATTTATGGCAGACATGAGAGTTTTAAGCTCTTTCATAAAACAGTTCCGCAATTCTTTGTGCTCCCTTTGGTCATTCATAAATAACTGATTAAGCCGGCCACTTCCCGCTCAAATGTGAGTTTTCAGAAACGAAGTGGGCAGAGCGAAATCAAAAGAGGCATGGAGCACAACTCAGCCGTGTAGATGTGGAGCACGACGCAGTAAGCATGTGATGGGTGTCTCCCTGGAGTCAGTTATAAAAACACAATAAATGAACTCACTTTAGTGAATCTGCTTTGTGGTTAACTACTTTTTTAAGCCAACTACAAAGTTGCTGTGCGTCATCATCAGTGTTCTCTCTGTAATAAATCTGTTGTTTAATAGTGCAAACAGGCGGTCGTACATTGTTATCAGTTCATCACATTACTGAACTGCCTGTGGCTTACTTTTTCACGTCGGCTGGTCCATCTCAGTTTATACCTTGCTCAACAGCACTGAGGAGCACCATAGGTGGGCTGTCTTTGACTTCCATCACCGCCCCGGTATCTTTTAAATAGACAAAGGTGGCCAGAACTCGTCTCAGTTCAAGACTGAACTACTTCTGAAAGACATTTGTGAGTAGGACAGTTCAGTCTCTGTTGTCTCTCCTTGTAGGAACAAAGGTACAAGATTCAATTGAAGGTAGCACACAAACCATATACTATGACAGCGACATTACAGTAGTCCCTGGCTACTTCGCGGTTTGACTTTTGTGGACTCACTTTTTCACAGTTTTTCAAAGATTGAACACAAAGGGGAAAAAACTTGTACACAACACACAATGGTCAACTTTAATATTACTCATGTGAATGGGATAGTACAGGATACTGTACAGTACAAAGTTAATGATAAAATAAAATACTTGAGACAGGCGCCGCCATTTTGTAGTTTTCTCTCAATAAGCCTATATTGTAGCACCACTCATGAGGACTACATTTTCCAGAGGCCAACAGTGCCCCACCCAGAAGCCCCGTTGCCATCTGCCAAAATACGAAGAGAGAAAATTTTGATCTGATTGAAAAAGTTCAGTCCTTTACAGTGACTTCGGAGCTCAGCAGATACAGAGAGCTGCATGGAACCCACCAGTAACTGGACCAGAAATGGAGCAGAACCAGACCCCCAGAGCCATTGGTGAACCTGACAGCTGTTAGCCAGCCCACGAGGACTTCCAGCCCACGAGGACTTCCAGCCCACGAGGACTTCCAAGCAGGGGACCTGCCGCCGTAGATCTGGCTTCTCTCTGGAGCCCACCACCACTACTCCAAGCCAGAGAGCTGACCAGAATTGGCAGAGAAGGTCTGCCAAAAATGGAACCAAGTTGAAGCAGAAACAAACCACTGCTGTTCTGCCAAAGTAGTGAGTAAAATTTAGTAACTACATACAAGTACGTTGTTAAAATTAGTAGATTTAAGATTTAAGTAGATTTAGAACAAGTTGCAGCTTTTTTGTGGTCAAGACGACATGTTGTAGATTTCTAGAAAAAATTTAAAAAAGACTTCAGTCTAGCAAAATACTGATTTGAGTCCTTGGCCTGTTGGCAAATAAATAATTTATTTGAATATTTTGCTCATATTTGGCTGGGAGGGGGATAAAAAAAAATTAATAAAGAAAAAATCCCCTTTTGTTTGAGTACTGGTAGCTGTTACAATGATTTTTAAAGAGCAATGATATCAAAATCCAGAAGACTTGAGGGCTTTATTATGAAATTATCTATTTGAGTGTATTTGGAGAGGTCACTGTATGCATCAACATGAACTTGTTCAGGTAACTTTAGTACGGAGCCCGCCAGGAGGCACGGGTCAAAATTAACACACAAGAAGAATCGATTTCCTCAGTTTGGAAAACCAGACGGACTAATTTGCAGTAATAAAGGTGATTTTGTTTAGTTTAGTTTTAAAAAGGACCCAGAAACAGAAGTAAAACAACAGTGAGAGGTGAAAAGAGAGTTTTGGGACCATCTACAAATTTAAATACCCAATTGTAATTTCTCAACATATATGAGGTGATCAAAATTGCATCAGCCCAAACAAATCAGGATCTATAGCTCCTGATAGTCATTCCAAAAGCTAAAAAAGAAACATTCTGTGTTTTTAAGATATTTGCTTCATTAAAGTTTCTAAAAGCTCGTCCATTTCAGAATATGACTGTTTTAATCAAGATTATGCTGTAGTGATCCGTCTACTTCTGTGGCAATGAGGCGAGGGATGTTTGACATCTTATAGTGGTTTGATGGCTTATTAGGTAGTTGTTCATCCAGGATGTAAGAATTTGGTCAACAATTGAGTATCCCTGATTACCATAAAATTGCCTATTGCTTGTTCCTAAACAAAATTATGACTTTCAGCAATTTTACTCTACTGGGGGAATAAACATTTCTAATCTCTGCATTTGATTTGATCCATAGCACCAGGCTGGTTCTGTACTTTTGCCTTCATGTTGGTCTACTTGTATATCTCAAGCCTTTGATCCACATGGTTTGCATTATTTATGAACACACTTCTTTGTTGACCTTTTCATATGATCTTGGAACTTGGTCTTTTTTTGTCCATGTTGCATCACAGTATTTCTATCCCTGCTGATCAAAGCGAGACAGAGAGCGCCAAGCAGAGAAGTCTTACCATATACAGCCGTTCTATAAACAAGATGCCGCTGAAATACTCTGCATCTGTGTTAAGATTAACGGAATACCCAGAGACAAGGACTGAAAATGAACCGACATTAAGACTGAGTAGAAAATTAGTGAATTTATTTTTAATGAACAACTGCACAAGCAATATCAGTGACCCTGATGAGCAAGGAGAAGGGTCAAGTAGGAGTACTTCAGGAATGGATATATGTGGATTATCTTACAGGTAGAAGACTGGGTCATCGAGGAGGAGCGGTTCCAACATATCCTGTGCAGGCAAGGAGACATCCAGGGTGATGTAGTTTCTAGTGGGTGCATGGTTGGAAGGTGAGGAAGACAGCTGAGGAGGCCACAAGGAGATTTCCAGGGTTTCTAAAAGGAATCCAGGAACAGGTAAGTCACAAGGGGTAATGCTGAACTATCAAAAGGACACAGGTAAGTTTTCTCAATTCCAGAGAAAAGTGGCTAGAAGCACAACTACCATTGGCATGTAATGGTCCAGCAGCGAGGAGAAGTCATCTGCTGCCTTTTATGCTCCTGGCATCTCAACAAGGAAATGGTTCACAGGTGTGTCAGGTTGGCGCCATCTAGTGACCTCAGAACAGCAGTGAAAACAGGAACTCCCACAATCTGTCCCTGGGCTTATGACTAAAGGCTTAGATGAAAATTAAGTAAAGATCTTTAACATTTGCATTGTTTTAAAATATAAAATTTCAAAATTATTAAATAATTTATTTGTGATGATTAGCAAACAACAGATGTAAGGACAGGAGTTAAGTCACATTTTTATGTTCTTAAAGAGAATAAATACAATGCTTTGGGATTTCATCTTTACATTTATGCATGTGTAAGTGTACTAAAACTACATAAGAATGTGGCCCATGATACTTAAACTTTTCTTATACTTAAGTGAAGGTTGAGGCAGGTGTGGGTGTTTCACCTTTCCCACCCACATTTTGATGTTGTCAGTCCAGGGAGTCGAACCAGTGACCTTCCAATCTCAGGCCCGCCTTTAACCTCTGCGCCACCACTCCCCTAATCACTTGATATATATTCTATATTTAGATTGTCCTAACTTTGGCACTTTTAAACTAAACTTATTACTTTTATTTGGGATTGATAATATGTTGTTATTTTCAGAAAATAAAGTTTTACTTAAAATTAAACTGTTTTCAATTATTCTGAATAACAAAAAAAAAGAATCATTTGTTTTATTTGGTCCTAGTTGAAGTGAACCACATGTTCATAATATCTTTTTCTTATAATCAAAGGCTCTACATGGGTCGCAGGGTGCTTCTGCTGAGACTCTACATGGCACAAGTGCCATTATAATTTAATGAGAGTGAGTCCCAAAGTGAGAGACTGCATCAACTCAGATTAGTTCCCCGCACGACATGAGAAATAGTTCATTTTAATGAATCATTGCCACACAAAATCCTCCTCTGGGCTCCAAGGCTGAGGTGTAATAGGCTCTTCTTCAGACAACGACTTCGCTGGTTGAGTTAGTTTCACACAATCGCAAAATATTGTCTGAGCAGGAACAGAAAAGGGTCAAAACGATCTGGTCTTGTTTATCATTTTATAAGGAAGTAAAAGTTTTGAGAGAGCCACAAGGTCACGTGTTGACCGTTGTTTTACACACAAATAAAGGAAGCTGTATTGTACAATAAATTGGATTTAAAACTAAAATTCCACTATTAAAAACTTCTGTTCAATTCTAAACATCAGTACATGGTCAAATGGCCAGGTGCAACAGATAATTGTATGGCAAGTCACATTGCCATATAATTGGCTCGTCAGCCACGCGCATCCATTAACCAATAAAAAGCAAGACACCGTCTCGGTCCGTACATTAAGCACATTATTATGGCCCGGCCTGACTCGGATTAAGGCCGGGCTCGAGTTGGAAATGACAGCTCTACCCTAGACAGCAGCTCTCGGCCCCACACAGAGGGCTGTGGTAGCTCGGTGGTCTGCTTGCGTCAGGAAGGGCATCTGGTGTAAAAACAATCGCCAAGTCTTTGTGTGAGTTAGTTGGCTGTGGCGACCCCTAAAGAAGGGAGCAGCTGAAAGAAAAGAAAAAAGTTAAAAAGTCCGTTTAGGTTTACATTAATAATTTTTTATATTAAATTTGCATTTTGATTTATTGCATGAAGACATTTGACATAAACTGTATGTTCTGTGGGTTATGGTTAAATTTCAATGTAATTATTGAAATTACTCGTTATCCTTAAATGACAGAAACCGGGTGAGTCACATTGCCTGCAGGGAAATCTTGGGACAGAAATGGGTGGACTTTTTCAGGTTATGTGTTCCGATGGGTGGTCCCTGGTGGTTTTTATATTTAGTGTTGGGTTGGCATTTATGTTGAGGTTATTAGTAACAGCAAACACACACACACACACAAATACACCAGTAACCAGATGTTGTATTTAATCTATAAAAAGGGGTAAAGCATTTCACATTCAGCAAGTTCCTGGACTGTAAAACTGAAAGTGAAATGATCAGCTCACATCTTCATTGTTGACATTAGAATGTACTTGTATTTGAATGCTACATTATTATATCCTACCTGAAGGCATCACAAAAAAACTTTACTATTACACCAATAACAGGCCTAAAGCATAACCAACATCCAAAATAGTGCAGAAAACTTTTGTTCATGCTTTTTGCACTTTGTGACCTTGTTGACTGTTTTGTGAAAATACTGTATATTTATATAATTTACTGGTCAAGGAGCCCAGTGACACACAAACTGCATCCAAGTCCTGTTGAAAAATCCACCTAAGTTTATACAGATTTTGCATTTAGAATGGAAAGCTAACTATTCAGCACTTCATTGTGTTAGTAGTAGTAGTAGTAGTAGTAGTAATAGTAGTAATAATAGTAATACTAGTAGTAATAGTAGTAATAGTAGAAGTAGTAGGCTGGAGAACCCAGTGGTGCAGGCAAGCAAGGACTCAGGATGAATATAGAAGGAAAAATGTATTTACAAAAAACAAAAGAGCTGACAAGGCAGCAAAACAAAAACAGACAGGTCATCACCAGTTAACAGAAGACAACGTCAGGACAAGGAGTGAGATAGACATACAGGCTTAAATACAGGAAAACGCCAATAGACAAAGTGAAGACACCTGTGAGTAATCACAGATGCCAAAGACAGCGACTGAGGACGCAAGACAAACATGACACAAGATGGAGCCAGATACTTAAGGAAACACAAACTCTATAAAGACAAACAGAGGATGGGAAGAAAGCAAGACATAAACACAAAACCAGGGGACAAAAACCATAACTCCTACAGTAGTCGTTTATTTTAGTATTTATATATTAAGGTGTTTTAAACCCTTCCCATTCTCTTGCAGTATTCTAAACAATGTTTCTAAACTATAAACTCTCTAAAAGAGCACAGCATGTCATGATCTTCATGTCATGATCTTCGTTCTCTGCCACCTGCCACTCTCGGCCACGCCCACTTTTCAGCTGCAATTGCTGGCAGGTGGCAGTAAGCGAAGTTCATGACAGGCTGCAGGAGGGACCTTCTCCCTGTGCCTGTGGGCTGCACACAGGTGCAGCAGGTGCTAAATTGTTTAAAATAATTTATTTTAAATAAACAATCCATGCCGCTCGTGCAGCTCATTCATCAATCAGCCACTTGTGTGTCATGTCCAATATTACTTTGAAAAACCGCAAAAGCGTGAGTCCGCGAAAGTTGAACAGCGAAGTAGCGAGGGACTACTGTACCCCTAAAGAGAACCTTCTGGTGCAGCTAAACGCTGAAGATGAACATATCTGCACACAAACAGTTTGCCTGCAAGGACAGAGAAAACATGAACTACATTAACGTGTTAACACCAGCAGCAGTGGCTACAACACCAGTACTATATCTCATGAGATTCAATAAAATTATTGATGGGTAACTGATATATTAATTACAATATTGAAACGTGTATGTGAGCTGTGCTGTAAGTGCTAAAACATCAGCCACATAAAGAGGCGATGGTGTGATATTTTATTACAGCATGTGGATACGCTGTAAAAACACAAGGTAGATAATCACAAGTGTGTTGGGGTATTACCAGTGCCGCCATTATGTCTTTGGGGATTTTTTAGCTCAGGAATAAGAAACAGTCACAAGCAAACAAACCAATTAGAAAAAAGGAAATGTGCTGAATTTTTCATGCATTGAAAAACGTGTGCCATTGGGTCCTAGTCCGATAAACGCCTTAACAAGAGTAAGGTTGTCTCACTTTAACATAAATGAGCAGAAAGCAGGTTTCTCTGGATGTTTAAAGGATCAAATTAATAAAAAATACCACACAAATTCAAAAAGAAAACAGAAAACGTGTTTGTCTCCATGTGCCCCTTTCCTTGTATTTGTTCTCTCCACTGCAAACTTTTATTTTTTCCCTGCTGTCGCTCTGCCCTTTAGTGTCAGTTCTCTGTTCTGGCATTTAGGAGACAAATGCTACTGTGTCACACGTTGTCACTCACACCTCACACACCCACACACACACACACACACACACAAACTCCCTCTCACACATGCACACAGCTATGCTCATGGGACTAAATGCTAGCGTGTCTGCTGGCCTGTCAAACCGAGCATCACTGTGTAGGCACCTCTCGGTTTGGCTGGAAACACACACACACACACACACACACAAACATACACAGCCGCTGACGCAAATAACAGAAACACGCAGAGATTCGCAGCCAGACATACTGAGCGTGGGAAATTAACAATATGCAAACAAGTAGCACACCATGAGCTGTTGACATCTAAACAATAAAAACACAATTAATCCCACTCTCTATCAAGCACACACACAAACACACATGCATTAAACAAGAGCATGTTTCAATCTGGACAGAAACAAGACAAAGATTAAATTCTCCCTGTTTGTGATCAGAAATAGATGGTGGCAGAAGCAAACTTCCACTTTTTCCAACTTTATGTTTCCCATTTTTCCTCTTGAGTTTCTTTAAAGAACCATACAGGGTTTGGTTTGGTTTAGTTCAGTGGTCTGCAATCTTTGTGATAAAAAGAGCCATTTTTTGCCACTTTGCTTACTAATTATGATGTCTGGAGCCACAAAACCTGCTACAACTCTGTACTGTCAACTGGTGGACCACTGTAAGTTTGTTGGAGATGGCTTTACTGGCCAGTGGGGGTGATATTATAAAACAAAAATGTCTTCTAACTATTATTAACATTTACCGTATTTTTTGGAGTATAAGGTGCACTTAAAATCCTTTAATTTTCTCAAAAATTGGCAGTGAGCCTTATAATCCGGTGTGCCTTACGTGTTAATTCTGGTTGTGTTTACTGATCTCGAACCAATTTTATGTGGTACACGGTGCTCAAACATCTGTCAAAATGTTTTAATTTTGCTTAATGCGCCTTATAGTCCAAAAAGTATGGTACTGATACATTTTAGTACAAAAAAAAAAAAAAAAAAGACCAGATTCATGTAAAGAAGATAAAATTGTTGAAGAATTAAGTATCCTACTTAAAGCATAAAGTTAAAGACAGTGTAAAGTTAGGCCAGTTTGTTAGATATCCAATTACATTTTTAAAGTAAAATAAATACTTTTGTTTACTTTGACTGTTTTATTCTTAGTGTTATCAAAGTTACCATAATCCTTCTCAGCAACTCGTCTTAAAGATATTCCAAAACATTCTTGTGCTTTTGAGAGAAAGATCACGCTGATAGACTGGAAGTCGACTTAAAGCAGCTAACAAACTACTAGCATGATGCAGACAGTCCACATGTTTGATGCCTTGTATTTCCACTATCCTTCACAGATTTGAAAATGACAGGAAATCTGCTAAAAATTAGTCATTTTCATTGCTGGCAATAATTTAAATAAAATTCAGTTTTATGCTAGTTTTTGGTCAAAGCCTGAAAGAGCCGCTGCAGAGGGACCACAGAGCCACATGTGGCGCCAGAGCTGCAGGTTGCAGACCACTGGTTTAGTTTGTCTGCAGCAACTTACTGGTATTAATGCTTTGCGTTGTGACTTAAGTGTCTTTCTTCTTCTTTTTACTAAACTAAACGTATTGTACTTTGTGTTATAAATAAAAAGTAACTGCTCATTTTATTCCATAGCACAATCCTACAACAGCAACCTTTGTGTTTAGTCGGGGTTTATTTGGTCATATCTGAAGAAACCAACATGTGACTCTTGCCGTTTTAGCTCCACTCCCACTCTCTTGTTAGGTATAATGTTAAATTTATCTTATTGTTCGCATACACATTGCATTGCACACCAGTACAGCACTAACTCTGCTCCATTTTGGCATGAATACATTAGCACAACGGTACAGAATCAGCTTTACTGGAAAAGCTTTTTGCAACCATTAATTGTAACGGCTTTGGAAAATACTCTATAAAGGCTGAGGTGTCCTATTGGTGAATTAAATCCACTGGAAACAAGCCCACTGTGACGAGATGCCAACTCTTGTTAATGTTCAGGTAATAGACACATCAAGGAAGAGTCAGATGTTTCTAACATGGCTGATAAGAGGTCAGTGGCAAAGAAAATAACCTTGTATAATATCAGGTTGGTGGTCGTTATAGACTTTTTTTTAACGCACCTTACTTTTTTGAGCCTCAGTAAGCAGTAAAGTAATACAATTTCAAAAGTCACCACATCGACTATAAGTTATGAAACATTTATTGATTTGCACCTTAGAAATGAGCAGGAGAGAGGATGCAGTTGGATTTAGTTTAATTTCTTTACTGAAAAGTTGCATCAGTGCGTTAATTTAGTCAGTTTTTTTATCCTTGACTTTGAATTCAGAGTATTTTATAAAGAGATGGAATGCTCTAAATGTCAGTAGACACTCGTCTATCAGCAGTAACAAACACTAACATTTTTTTGGCTGCTGATCTTGTATTGCTTTCTTGTCTGTGACTTCAGTTATAAATTCTTATGGTCACTAATTTGCCAGTAACACTTTCAGTTTGCTTTAATTTACCACAAAGTTGTGCAAATGGCACTGAATTTTTTTTTTTTAACTTAAAGGGTTTCAATTCTTGACTAATTTGGAAAATGGCAATACTGACCTGTTCAACTTTTACAACAGATGACACGGATCCAAACAGCAGAAAGTTTTGGCTTCACAACCCAAAGTGCAATGGTTTCTTTGGCTCAGACCGTTATTGCTTCTCCCTCTCAATCTTTCTCTCGAGGCAAGCTGAAATTGACAAGCAGAAGACAAATCAGGCCGTCGAAACTCTAAACGAAAGGCCCATTTTAGGCTGGCATAGGTTATAAAAGCCACACACACTCACGAGCACACACACACACACATCAGAGTGTCATCAGTTGGCATATGCGACCTGACAGCTTTCAGTGACCGAGCGAAAGAGGGCGAGACGTGCAGGGAGACGGAGGGAAATGCACCACTGTACAGAGTCACTTTGTGCCCAAAGTCAGTGAGGCAAATTAAGTCTAACAACAAACACAAAGAAACTTTCAAACCCTTTCTCCTCTTTGAGTGCATGCACTGACAAAGGCAAGCGTGCATCATCTGTGTTTCAGAGTGTGTGTGTTTGTTGGAGAATGTGGCCCTGCATTTAGAGGCAAACAGCAGGTAAATTGAGGTCAGGTGAAGTCAAAAGAAAAAGCAAGACAAAATTCAGACGCATAAATGCATCCGCACAGAAGCAAATCTGTAATTACAAGCAGTGGTTGGCTTAGTTCATCTGCTCGGCATATTTTAGAGAGTGGTCAGAAGATCATTCGCTATTGTTCATGTTAGTACGTCTGTCCATTTTGTTATTCTTGTGCTCAGCTTGTTGTGGTGCAAACCATGTTCTCTATGAAGAGAATTCATTGCAGCAAAATGCCACTTTTAAGCCAAATAAAAATCCATCCATCCATTTTCTTTTACCCACTTCTTCCATTTTGGGTCACGGGGGTCGCCGGTGCCCATGTCCGGCAATCATTGTGCAAGGGGCGGGGTACACCCTGGACAGGTTGCAAGTCCATCACAGGGCCACATAGAGACAAACAACCATTCACTCACTCACTCACACCTAGGAACAATTTAGAGTTACCAATCAGCCTAACATGCCGTGTCCAAAACAAACGGCCGCAAATCAGATGACACGACTACCCAGTCAATCACCGATCTACGACCTAGAGAGTCCTGGTGCCAAGTGCACTTATGGACACCTTTATATTTGAATATGGTGATCGTGATGGACAAACTATGACTAGCATAGAAGTTCAACAACAGAACATTGCTCGAGTTCAGATCAGAGAGGCCCTTCCTCCCAATCACGCCCTTCCAGGTCACATTGCCATTACCTCGTTTAGGCATTGATGTCCCCCAGCAGAATAAAGAAGTCCCCAGCTGGTGGACCTTCTAGCACCCCCGCCAAGGACTCCAAGAAGGTCAGATACTCTGAACTGCCGTTTTGTGCATAGGCACCAACAACAGTCAGAGCCCGTCCCCCCACCAGAAGGTGCAGGGAAGCTACCCTCTCATCTACTGGGAAAACCTCCAACACACACAGGCACCAAGTTGTGGGGCTAAAGGTAGACCCACACCAGCTCAGCGCCTCTCACCATGGTCAATTCCTGAGTGGAATAATGTCCAGCCCCTCTCCAAGAAATTGGTTCCAGAGCCCATGTAGTGCGTCAAGGTGAGCTCAACTATATCTAGTTGGTACCTCAACCGCATTCATAAGCTCAGGCTCCTTCCCCATCAGATTGGTCACATTCCATGTCCCACGTTGGTCACATTCCATGTCCCAAGAGTGTAGATGAACAGATGCTGGGATATATTCATCATTTAACACGGATTCCTCATTTTTCTGGACTGAATAAAACGTGCATTGAATTTAAGGAAATGCAAACGTGAGACGTCATTTATATTTGACCCATCAAAATGAATGCGGTCATTTATTTACAGAATCAAAATTTAACATCAAACATTTACATTAATTTGGCAAATTATGAAAATAACAACATAAGCAATCAATCAGGAAAAATCATACGGCCATGATTTTTCCGTTGCTTCACCACAGACATTTATGAAAACTGTACAACTATGATCTTTTACCCACATGAATGTGGGTGAGCATTTTACACAGACATTTCTAAAATATCTGGAAGAATTTCTACTTGATAGAAAAGTTTAAAGATGGAAAGAAGTTTAGAGGGAGTAGGATGGTGTGTGAGAGGAGAAATGTTCACCAGAATCGACACTCTCCGGCTTTCTTCAGCTTTTCCTTACAGTACACTTAGGTGATGAAATCGGCTCCTTTACCTGGAGATGTCTCAGGTGAGATTCCGTTTAACGCACCCTTTCAGCGTCTCAGTAGGTTGGCTGTTACTCGTCCGAAGTAATGGCTAGTGAAAGTGTTATGATCCCATGGAACTCGGAAGAGCTTTTTGTCATGTCAGGATCATCCCGTCTCCATCAGAACATGAACAGAACTGGTTGGACTGTGTATCCATCAGAACTGCATCAGCACTCCACCAGAACTCCATCAGCACTCCATCAGAACTGCATCAGCACTCCACCCGAACTCCATCAGCACTCCATCAGAACATCATCAGAACTCACTAGACCAGGAAGTACTGACATTTTAAAGACTCTTTCCCGGTTCACTTTTGGGATTTGTTCATTGGTCAGAAACGACCAGACGGGGTGTGTTTTGTGACGTAAGAGGTTAGAGACAGCGAGAATTGTTATGAAACAGATCAGAAATGTTCTCACAGACAGAGAGAGTTTTGTTTTGGCGCGTTTCAGAAACAGGTGCTAAAACTTCTCTATTTACGTCTGAGAGGATTCTAAAAAACATGACAGTTCGTTCAACAACTTGTTTTTCGTTTGACTCCAACCTTGGAAACGCACACTTGCTCACTCAAAGGCAGAAATCAGAAAATGCATAATTATTCTGTAACAGCTTTGACATGAGAATAAAAATCATTACTCAGTTAATAAAATTGATTAGTTCACTGCAACATCTAAAATGGTTTGAACTAAGACATTTTGATTATCAATATTTGTAAAATAGTAATGATAATAAAAAGAGTGTTCTTTTCACTTGAATCTTCAAGAAAGAAAGTCTCAGGATGGGTGAACCTGTATTTCTGAGTTCAAATGAATGAAATGACAGTTCCTGTCCCACAAGGTTCTAAAGGTCAAGATTTTTGACCTTAGACTTAGTTTTTGACATGGGCCTAGTCCACTACAAGAGCAAGCTTTGGTAAGCCAGGGTCAGAGCGCCAAGGCCTCCGCCTTCGGCCACTGCCCATGGCATCATGCAACTTTTGTGGCTCCTCCTGCAGGTGGTGAGCCCACAGGAAGGCAAACCCATGTTGCTCATTCAGCTGAGCCAGACTGGGTCCCATGGGTAGAGACCCGGTCACCAGGCACTCGCCGACAAGCCCCTCCCCCAGGCCTGGCTCCAGGGTAGAGCCCCAGTAACCCACATTTGAGCAAGGAACATGGAGTTCCTTGCTATATGTTGTTCATCAAAAGTCTTTGGACATTTCTACTATTATAATTAACTAAAAACATCCATCCATCCTCTTTACCCACTTCTTTCTTTCTGGGTGGCGGGGGTCGCTGGTGTCAGTCACTGTTCGAGAGGCAGGGGATGCTCTGGACAGGTCGCAAGTCCATCTCAGGGACACAGAGACAACCATTCACTCTCTTACTCACACCTAGTAACAATTAGAGCTATCAGTTAGCCTAAAATGCGTGTTTTTGGTCTGTGGGAGAACAAATACAAATGTGTTTCAATATCATGTCAACATACAAGGAATTACAATTATGAACTCTATAAATTAAATCATTGGTCATCCTTTCACAAGATTTCATTAGAGGATAAAACAAAATTTCACTGTGGACAAAAGCATAAATGTAAAACAACGTTTTGGCCATTGAACTAATTTTTTTCAGAAAGTTTAAAACAGAAATTGTCACATCTACATTTTAATCTGGTTTTATGACAGGCTCATGGCTGCAGCTACCACAAAGATAATTACTTTAGTTTTATCCTCAATGGTTGAAATGTTACATTTTCTAAAAGGTGAAGCCAAGGGGCAGCATATATAGAGAGATTAATGAAGTCCCAAGAATTAAACCCTGGGGTACTCCACAGTAATAGAGGCTGACAAAGAAAAAGATTCTTTAAGGCTTCTAAAACACTCCTATCAAACAGGTGAGACCCAAACCACTTTAAAACAATACCTGAATGCCAATCAGCTTCAGATGGGAGATCAGGATACTGTGGCCAACAACTGCTAAGTCTAAAAATTAATGACTGTTTCTTGAATTTGTTGTGTTTTGCAACTCTGTGCCACCATTCTTGAAGTACAAAATCAGATTATGTTGTCTTTTATGCTTTTCTTGACTGATACTGACATGCATGCAGCTGTGATTTAAGAATTCTGTCAACAATGAACTCATTAATCCCATAAGTCAAACATTGACAAAGATCACAATTACGGTATTCCCCCCAGTAACAGAAGACTTCAAGTGGTTTTAGTGGTCTGCAGCTATTTAAACCATCTCAGTGTGCATGTTAGAGTACAATAAACATGCTCGTCTCACATATTTCAAACTGTTAATTAACTTGTGTGCTTTACTGTTACTGAGGAGGTCCTGCACATATCCCCACATCATTAAACTTCATGTCATGGTAATGTTATGATCAATTCTTGGTCATTATGTCCATGTTGCTGGTATTTATTCTTATGCCGTCAATCTTTCTCTGCTCCCTATAAATCAATAAAAGCCATTAGCTCGTGTGTTATAAATGATGACAGCTCCACAAAAGTAATAAACACATGCTTTGGTTGACCAAAGATGCTTGTTTTCATTTGTCAGATGGGCAAAGAACACAGACTTCACTCGCAACTTTTTTTTTTTTTTGGTGTGTAAAAAAATAATATAAAATAAAAAAATAAAACATTTGTTGTCAAACTTTAAGCACCATGAGAAATGCTTCAATTCTGAAGCCCTGCAGAAGTTTGAACGAGTGGAATAAAAAGTCATAACAGCCGTGATAAACACCAGGGGGAAAAGATTGGATGGAGATGAAGGGGATCGACCGGCACTTGAGCTTCGGCAGGATGCATAAAAACCCCTCAGCGGCAATCGTTCAGATGGGCAATGGAGGTGGCAACAGGGGAGTTAACAAGATGAATTACCAAAAAACGGACAGGGAGAGTCGAGGTGATTTCATGAAAGAAAAGATGGATCAGAGTTTTACAAGCAGTAGCCGAGCTACAAAAGGCACGAACAGAACACAGGTGTGATTGTACAGCTGACCATAAACACAAGAAACAACTGGTGTTATTGAGCTGTCACAGTGGAGGTAAACTCAGGAACACAAAATGTGAGTGGGTGCAAAAGGAATCAAAATAAAACACAATATTGGTGCTATTCAAACTCTCATTGCTGAACTTTCCAAACCACTAAAAAGAAGAACGGGGTAATAAAGGTATACATCAGCTGACGTGTCACTCTGCCGCCCTCCCTTTCATTTGTTTTTATCTCCCCATGCTACACCTCTGTAGAACACACTGTGATATAATTTTGATGGTGCAGAAATGATTGCTGCCATTAATTTTTTTTGCGGGACACTAAACTTTAAGCTCTGGCCTAGAAATGTTCAAGAATTGTAGGACTGTCAAGGTACCCTGCTATCTGCATTTGTCTAAACCTTACTGAACTTTTATTTTGTGTCAACCTTGTTAACAACATACACACACACACACACACACTATATTTCTAAATACTATTGGACAGACCTTGGACACAATGAACCCCATAACCCTTTACTTAAAGGGGCTCAGGTTCTGGTTTGGTTTATTTGTCATATGCAAATCAACACAAGGTCAACAATGCAATGAAGCATGCCACAAAAATACAAAAACAAGGTGCCAAAATTGAAAGAGAATTACATCTACAACAGCATGATCCTATTGGCAGAATGTTTTTTTAGGCAGTGAGGTTCTTTTAGCAACATGGTCCTGTTGGCACCATGGTCCTGTTGGCACCATGGTACTGTTGCAGTGTGGTTCTGTTAGCGGTGTTAGCAGGTCCCACTAGCAGCATGACGATAATAAGGACTGCAGCAGCTGCCCTCCCAGACTGCCTTCCAGAAACTGGTCCGGCAGACAGAGAATATCCAAGGTTTCACCGCGGAGCCGAACAGGTCCGTGGAGTTTGATCCATGCTGGTAGATGTAGGATTATGGAGACGGCGGCCATGACAGGTCGGAGCCTGAGCCTGGAAGGGGGCTGGGAAATGAACCATGATGGCAAATCAGTGATACACAAAACACCAAAAGTGTGTTGCAGTTATACATGTAGTGTGGGTGTAGGTGCAAAAAATTAAAACTAAAACGGGAACAAAAATATTTCGAGTCGATGCAAAACTCTCGTCAGTGCTGCCATTCTGTGGCGCACGTGAAGTCAGTGTTATTTGTGTGGTTGATCATTTATTCAAATATCTGAGTTTTGTGTGATGTAAAGTTGCTCATCTGTTCCTGTCTTTGTCAGTGCATCGTTCAAGATTTTACACTGACAATACTATGTGACGATCACAATTCTCAACAAAAAGTGGGCACCAAAACCCAGTAAAGACAATAAGTGCAATCATGATCAGGAAAAAAAAATAAAATAAAAGGATGGTTCTCCAAATATGGAGGAGCCAGTTGGAGTGGTTTGGACATATATTCAATTCAGTTCAGTTTATTTGTATAGCGCCATATCACAACAAAGTTGTCTCAGGGCACTTTACATTCACATACACAGAAAAGCCAATTACTTTGTAGCAAGGTTCTCCATCTAAGGAAGCCAGCAGACATGTTGAATCTTCACATCATTGCAGTCTCCCATCCTGAGCAAGCACAATGGCAACAGTGGAAAGGAAAAACTTCCTTTTAAAAAAGGAAGAAAACCTCCAGCAGAACCAGGCTCTGGACAAGTGGCCATCTGCCTTGACCAGCTGGGTTTGAGAGGACAGGAAGGAGAGACAAACGAACACAGAATGGTAGGTCTAGTAAGGATGCACACCTACCTGGGGAATTTTTACAGGAATGTCCGCCAGGGAGGAGACCCCAGGGAATACATTGAAGAAACTATGTCTCTTGACTGACCTAGAAAAGTATTGGAGTCCACCAAGAAGAGCTGGAAGAGGTGGATGTGGAAAGAGATATCAGGGTCTCTTGGCTCAAGCTGCTGCCTCAACAACCCACCTCCGGAACAAGTGGAAGACAATGGATGGACTGATGCAGGTATTATGGAAATGCCAAGTAAATGTATTAACTGTTTTCAACATTTGGACAATTTGTCACTTATAAACTGCATAGCCCCAAAATTTTATAAATTTTCTGATGAGAAAGTATTTTTTTTATGTTGCAATGAAATTGGCAATTGAGAAAACAGCACATACCTGCCACCTAATAGACTGGGGGTGCAACTTAAGACCAATGAGTTCATGGCTGTGGTTTAACAAAATCAAAGCAAATGTTTTAACACAGAAATTAACTTCACACAATAAAAACATAGGTTTCAGTATAATCTACATTTCTTATGCTAGTAAAAAATGTACTTATAAGTCTCCACCTAAAAACATAAGTAAATCAGTAGATTACAAAACAAGTGGATGGACTAAACTGCTAAAACCCAAGGAGCTAATATGAAGATGAATCTGCTCAACCAAGTAATTTATCAAAAACAGGCAATAATAAAATTCACATTTATCCTTGATAAAATGTGTCTAAACATTATTATATTATTATTAAATATAATGTCACATTGACAAGAGGAAAAATAAGTTTGCCGTGCTGTAGTACCATTGTTGTTTTAAGACATGGCTGAAGTAAACCTATAGACAAGTAGGCCAACAACCATAATCGGGTGTGTATGAAGTCATCTACTCCAATACCTAAACAACAAAAAAAAAAGCCACTTTTGGATATTTAAGATTGTCTTGGGGCATCCAACTCTTATTAGTTTCATAGAAGTAATTCCCATAAACAAGAAGATTCACTCATATGCATTGAGTGACAAAAGATCGGGACGTCCCCTACCACAACTCCAAGGTAATCACTTAATCCAACTCTACGACACAGACCAGGTAAAAACAAAATACTGATGCTCATGCAGATCAATAGCAATATGTATAAAAAATGAACACCCAACAACCATTACCTGCAAAAAGTACATAATGCATATAAAGAGAGAATTTAAATCAAAACCTTTGTTCTAATCATTACCTTCATTTAAACTTTTAACCTAATCATAACCCTCAAACATATCTAATGACCAACTGCTGTTATGGTCCCCATACGGTGTCCAGCCAAAGTTTTAAGCCCCACAACGAGGCGCACTAACACACAGACACTAAAAGTGTGTTAATATATGAAAAGGTCAGTTTGAACTGAGAGTTTATTTCGTTTAATAATGAGGGCGTGCCTGCACACCTAGGAGCATGCATGTGCATACACACGTATGTTAGATTAAGGCCAGCAATGTCTTAAATTCTTCTTTTGTTTTTTCTAACTGACGTAACTTTTATTTTTTTTGGTGATGTGTGCGCTCACATTCAGCTCCAGACCTGTAATTGCTTTGCTGCTGGAAAAAACATTTCTCAGTGCTGGTAGAATAAGTGAGAAATAAATCATAACAGCAATAAGCTTTCTGTTTTTCTTTTTTCTTCTTCTTCTTCACTCCCAGACACACACTAACTGCACATACTGATCACTTCTCTCTGTGTTTGACACATGCCAATGCTGTAATGTTCATTATGGGTCTTTTCACGGTCTTTCTCTGTCTCACACACACACACACACACATGCAGAAAATCTTGCAAAAGTCTGCAGGCTCACACACATTGCTAAAACAGCATTTTGTCCATAAAGTCTATTTCCATGGTTAAGTTGTGATGAATGGGACTCAGGTGAAGTCAATGAGATAGTGCAATGCCATAATTCAATTCAACACACAAAGACGCATACACACAGCTTAGTCTGGGTCATAATTCAAGACTTATGCATGCATACTCTGAGACACACACACACACACTCACATTTGTGCACAGAGTCAATGAGACCACAGCGTACCATAATTCACTGTAAAGATAAATGCCCAGTGTGCATTATCACTGATGGTGTGCAGCTGGTGTGAGTCTGTGTTGCAAAAAAAGCAACAGAAAGTGTGCCGAGTATTCCAGCTGGGGTGACATCAGCACACCAAGATAAACATTCTCACACTTTTACAAGTTTACTGTGAAAAACTGTTTTTACTTTTGGTGTTTGAATGGAGGAAGCTTTTATGCATTCTCTAAATTCGATTGTTTTTTGAGTGACAAAACCTTCTAGGCATCAGTGAAGTTGTTGGGTTTTATGTTGAAACCTCCTTGACAGACTTTGAATAACTACACCTTTAATGAGCGCTTCAAGAGAAAATATGAGTTTAAATCCATAGTGAGCGAGGGCAAGTTGTTAGAATAAAAATATTTGTTTTTAATGATCAGGATGTGCTTGAAAGAGTCTACAAAGTGCAATTGCGAGTCCTTTGTTGGCTCTGGCAGTTTATTCAGTCATTCAAAGGTTACGTTTGGCAGCTCCGCATTATGACCGCCTGAAAAGAAGAAAGGAAAGCTGACAAAACGGAATTAATCTCGTTTTGTATAAAAGTTTCATTCATAAATATCAGTCTTTGTGAATTTACTACAAATGGCGTCAGCTGATATTCATCGTCCAGCTCTGAAAGGTGAAGTCAGGTGGTAATGTTACTGCCTGTGTGTGTGTGTGTTACCATATCTCATGAATTACTTGGCAAACTTTATCAAAACTTGCAGAAAGTTATTGGATGCTCATCTACAACTGATTAACTTTTTTAATCAACCCAGTTTTGCTGCCACAGCCAACCAGCCTTAAAAATAAAATAAAATAAAACAAACACAGAAATGGCTGTAACTCCGTCAACTTTACAGATATTAAGCTAAAATCAGATGTGATAGTAGCTTAGGGTGTTTACATTTTGTATGCTGTACTTTTCGCTGTATAAGTCGCACCCTTTTGCATAAATTCGCATGCCCTGCGACTTATACAGTGAAGCGACTTATTTATGTTCCCCCCCATATTTATAACCCAATTTTTGGCTGAAATCTGACAATTGTATTCATTCTGACATGGAAAATATTAAACACTACCATTTTCAGCCGCTAGAGGGTGGTCGAGTGATATGGCAGCGACGTGTCTCATTAATAGGTAAAAGTGGCTATTAATGAGACACTCGGCTTGCCATACAAAGCCACCTTCGTCTCGCTCCGGAACTCCTGGAGCAAACGTCAAATTAGTTGCATTTCACCACATCACAAAGATGAAATGCTGATTTCACCTTTAAAGTGCATTTATTAAGTAAAAATTAAACTGAGACACACCTTTACTATAATTTCAAACAAACAAATAATTGTTTAAGTGTTAATCTTGTTCAGTTCTTGTTAAAGTCCTCCCACGCATGCTTCTGTGGCTGACAATCAGTTTTTGGCACGACACCGGCCCACGTTTCCAGGTTGTCAGCAATGACGCGTAATAGATGCGACTTATACGGCGAAGCGACTTATTTATGTTTTTCCCCCGCTTTATTAGACACATTTGGACTGATGTGACTTATACGACGGCAAGTACGTTTTCTCATGAGATGGCAAATTAAATTATTTTAAAAGTTGACCAAAATGGTTACACCTCTCTGTCCTTTCTTACCGTACAATGTAAATCTGAAATAATGGTTATTCTGGATTTAAAGACCTAATCAACTATTATATTTACTTCTGTTTTTAGGCACATCTGATCAAATCAAAAAGCAAAAAATGTAGGAAACACATTTGATTAAAGTGTAAATCAACCAAAAAAAGCTTTGTTTTAGAAAAACACATGATTCTGAGGCACCATTTGTCAAAACATCATTGCTTTTTCCAGTGTTCTCATGTCCTGATGGATTTGGTTTTTATATTGAAACTATTTAAATAGGTTTAGAAAAAAAAAAAAAAAAAAGACCACAGTTTGGTTTCAAATATGGCTCTTTGATTACATAAAAGCCCCAAAACACCAGTTCTTACTTCTCCTACCTATTGGCCTTAGTGGTTGAAATATTCCACTATGAGATGGACCTTCAAAACACTGGCACATCAATTGCTGTTAAGACCTGAAACAATTTCAAAACCAGTGTCAACATGGCCAGAGATGGGATGCAAACTGGTTATCTAGCTTGATACAGATAGCAGTTCACAATATTGTTAATCCTTTTAGGGGAAGTTTAACTATGCCAAATGTAATATACTGGAAAACAAACTAAAATATTACAATAGTCAATGTATTTTTTTTTTTTTTACAAAGAAGACTTGTGTGAGTTTGTTTCTTATTTTAACATAGTTCATGTCTCTTTATGTGAATTAAGCCTCTGAATTTTTTTAAGTTTTAACAGGTTGTTACAGCCAGTAGGATGTTTGGACCCAAGAATACACAGGAAGAGCTCAAAAATGAACTCGCTTTACTTAGAAAGCAAAAGCTTGATGGGGCAGCAAAACTGCTCATAAACCACAGGGAGAATGAAAAGAGTTATGAATGGACTGAATATATATTGTAGGACTGGGCAGATGAGGAAGTGGAGACACCTGAGCTGATTGCAGACTGGGAGCAGGTGAGAGGGTGAGGCAGGTTCAATGAGAAAGCACGGATCTGACTAAGAAGGAGCAAATGATGCCACAAAAGAACACTGAGGAAAACACAAAACTATACACAAAGATTACATAAAAGAAATTTAATCCTTAAAAAAAAAAAAAAAAAAAAAAAAAAAAAAAAAAAAAACACTGATCATGACCACCAGATGATGATTTTCCTTTCACCTACCGGTACATACCAATCAACATTTATTCATATTTTTTCTTACAAAAGCCTAATTTCTTGGTTTCTGTAGTTGCTTTAATCAGTTATGTGTTAGTCATTGAGTTTGCTTTACTTTTTGGTTAAATAGTAAACGAATTAAGAGTGATTTAGAATTATACAATCTAATGTACCATAGTGGCAAAAAGTTTATACGGGAAATTTAACATCTGAAGTTGTGGGCCTCCATACAGAAAAAGCTTGGGAAAATACTGCCCCTTCATTCTCTTTTAGTTTATTTATATAATTTAACTCAAATCAATAAAAATAAAAATAACATTTTAAATATTAGGGTAATTCATCCCTTTGACTTTAAGCAGATACATAAAAATTATGCTTTTAAACATTTGTTTCTTGGTTTAGTTGAGATAAAAACAACTACAAAACTCATCTTTTTTAAAAACCATGTCCTACTAAGAAATCCTGATTAGACATCTAATAAAATTCACTGAGCCTTGCAGGAAGAGGTTTAAAGGCTCCGCTGGGAGGCCGGCTTGCAACTTTGCAGACCTCAGATCTATACGAGCTGCAATGAAGCAAGCGCTACATGTCAATAAATAAATGAAAAACATTCCAACATGCTTTAAAAAAATGCAGCTGACACTCCTCCAATAATTCATTGCTTGCCCGCAAGTAATGGACATGCGGTTATTACGACGAGCAACTTCCTCCTTTCGTCCTTCCTTTACAACAATGCATGGACATCCGGGGCAGTGCCACTGGATTGGCAAACTGGGGTGGTGGTTCCGTTCTTCAATGGGGGGGCTGGAGAGTGTGTTCCAATTATAGGGGAATCGTCCTTCTTAACCTCCTCTGTGAGGTCTATTCAGGGGTACTGGAGAAGCGATCCGATCAATGGTCGAACCTCGGATTAAGGAGGAACAATGCACGTTACGTCCTGGCCGTGGAACACTGGACCAGCTCTTTACCCTTACTAGGGTCCTCAAAGGGTCATGGGAGTTTTTTCCATCCAGTCTGTATGTTTTGTGGACTTGGAGAAGGCAATTGACTATGTTCC
Source organism: Nematolebias whitei (assembly GCF_014905685.2). NCBI lineage: Eukaryota > Metazoa > Chordata > Actinopteri > Cyprinodontiformes > Rivulidae > Nematolebias > Nematolebias whitei. The sequence continues at coordinate 28,024,995 of NC_056516.1, forward strand.
TCCATGTACACTGTGGGGGGTTCTCCATGAGTGTGAGATTGGAAGCCCATTGTGCTGGCCATTCAGTCCCTATACAAGCAGTGCAAAGGTTTGGTTCGCATTGCCTGCAGTAAGTTGGACCCCTTAAAGGTGGGAGCTGGACTCCACAAGGGTTGACCGTTGTCACAGATTCTGTTCATAACTTTTATGGACAGAATTTCTTGGTGCAGCCAGGGGGCAGAGGGAGTCCAGTTTGGTGGCCCAAGGACTCCTTATCTGCTATTTGCAGATGATGTGGTCCTGTTGGTGTTATCGTGCCGTGATCTTCAGCTCTCAGTGGGGCGGTTCACAGCTAAGTGTGAGGTGGCTGGGATGAGAATTCGTATACCTCCAAATTTGAGGCCATGATACTCAGTTGGAAAAGAGTGATTGCCTTCTCTGTGTTTGGAGTGATTTTCTGCCTCAAGTGGAGGAGTTTAAGTATCTCGGGGTTTTGTTCACAAGTGAGGGAAGAATGGAGCGTGAGATCGGTACAGCATCTGTAGTATTGCAGACTCTGTTCCGGTCTGTTGTGGTGAAGAGGAAACTGAGCTGTAAGGCAAAGTTTTCTATTTACTGGTCGGTCTAAATTCCTACCCTCACTCATGGTCATGACCTCTTGGTAGAGACTGAAAGAATGAGATCCTGGATACAGGAGGTTGAAATGAGTTTCCTCAGCAGGGTAACTGGACTCTCCATTAGAGATAGGGTGAGAAGTTTAGTTATCCAGGAGAGACTTGGAGTAGAACCACTGCTCCTCCACATCGAAATGATTCAGTTGAGGTGGTTCAGACAACTGGTAAGGATGCTCCCTGGGCGCCAGCCTAGAGAGGCACATCATGCATGTCTGACTAGGAGGAGACCCCGGGGAAGACCCAGGACACACTGGAGCGACTGTGTCTCTCAATTGGCCTGCGAACACCTTGGGGTCTTCCCAGAAGAGCTGGAAGAGGTGGCTGCGGAAAGAAATGTCTGGGCCTCCATGCTCAAGCTGCTGCCCCACGGCCCGACTGGAACAAGCAAAAGATAACGAATGAGTGTGTAGATGAACAGATGCTGGGATATATTCATCATTTAACGCGAGTTCCTCATTTTTCTGGACTGAATAAAACGTGCATTGAATTTAAGGAAATGCAAACGTGAGACGTCATTTAAATTTGACCCATCAAAATGAATGCGGTCATTTATTTACAGAATCAAATTTAACATCAAACATTTACATTAATTTGGCAAATTATGAAAATAACAACATAAGCAATCAATCAGGAAAAATCATACGGCCATGATTTTTCCGTTGCTGCACCACAGACATTTATAAAACTGTACAACTATGATCTTTTACCCACACGGATGTGAATAAGCACTTTACACAGACATTTCTAAATATCTGGGAGAATTTCTACTTCATAGGAAAGTTTAAAGATGGAAAGAAGTTTAGAGGGAGTAAAGGATGGTGTGTGAGGGAAATTAAGTGTTTTCCAGAACCGACACTCTCCATCAGAAGCCCAGCTCGCCTCGGTACGCTTGGTAGGAAACTTGACCCATTACCTCTCTGATGATAATCAGCAGATATGGTGTTCCGTTAACGCTACCGGTCCAGCGTCTCCTTAGAATGGCTGTTGCCCGTCAGAAGTAGTGGCGAGGCTCTGTTCGACACACATTCACCTCAGTGGAAAATGTTATAATCCCATGGAACTCGGAAGAGCTTCGTTGTCATGTCAGGAACTCCAACAGCACTCCATCAGAACTTTAGCTCTCGTGTAGTTTACGGAACTCCCACAGAACTCTTGAAGTCTGACAACTCTCCAACTCTGTAACTCCGTGAGTCTGTGTAAACCAGGAAGTACTGACATTTTAAAGGCTCTTTCCCGGTTCACTTTTTGGGATTTTTCATTGGTCAGAAACGACCAGAAGGGGTGTGTTTTTGTGACGTAATAGGTTAGAGACAGCGAGAATTGTTATGGGACAGCTCAGAAATGTTCTCACAGACCGAGAGGGTTTGTTGTGGCGTGTTTAAGAAACAGGTGCAAAACATCTCTATTTACGTCTGAGAGGATTCTAAAACATGACAGTTTTAACATAACAACTTGTTTTTCGTTTGACTGTAACCTTGTAAACGCACACACTTGCTCATTCAAAAGCAGAAATCAGAAAAATGCATAATTACTCTGCAACAGCTTTTAACATGAGTTCTAACTTTTGCATGAGAATAAAAATCATTACTCAGTTAATAAAATTGATTAGTTCACTGCAACATCTAAAATGGTTTGAACTAAGACACTTTGATTATCAACATTTGTAAGATAGTAATGATAATAAAAAGAGAGTGTTCTTTTCACTTGAATCTTCAAGAAAGAAAGTCTCAGGATGGGTGAACCTGTATTTATGTATTCAAATACATGAAATGACAGCTTCTGTCCCACAAGGTTCTAAAGGTCAAGAGTTTTGACCTTAGACTGGGTTTCGACGTAGGCTTAGTCCACTACAAGTGGATGGATGGATGGATGGATGGATGGATGGATGGACCTTCCTCTAATTCTTCAATATTTAAGGTAAAAGCTCCTCTGCGTAAATGTGTCCCTCAGATTTAACAATATAGATGTGGCCTAATTGCAAAAAGCCACATAATAAAATCATTCAACAAAATTCCCAACAGTAATAAAAAAGCACATAACTAACGTGGGAATTAATCTGCAAAGAATAAAATACTTTAAAGGGTTATGTGAGCAAATTTTCACTCTCCCGGTTCGTTCTGTGGTCGCTCCAGTACGAGTTTTACAAAACGAGGTCATGTTGCTTCACCCTACAGCTCTGAAATAGATGGAGCTTGCAATTTTTTCTGGCACTCTTGCACTCCTACAGACAGTGATCCTCCGTTCCCCGATACAAAGGTGCAGTGTTGCCCGTCAGCCGAGGCCAAAAGGTTCAGAAATAGAAACTGTTAATCATACTTCTCTACCGGCGTCTCTTTATTTTTCCTCCACTCATTAAGCCTCTCCGGCAGTTTATGTCTTTTTAGAGGATGCAGTTTATTACCTCTGGAGGGAAATAGCTGCTCAAATGCAATAAGAAGAGAAACACAATGAATTATTCAAAAATTGAAAACTACCCCTTCACTCCCACTCGTGCATGAATCACGTGATCTTACACACACATACACGCAAAGAGAAAGGAGATACAAAAAGTGAAAACAAAACGTAATCAATGCCAGACTCATCTGTATTATGTCTACATTAAATACTGCCGTCATGAAATTTGGTGTTTTACAGTCCACACTAAATCTGATTATTTGAAAACTTTACATCAAAATGTGGTTGGAAAAGGTGAAGCACACACACCTGCCTGCATCCTAACTTGCCCCACTCTGTGCCCTTGAGCAAGGCTCTTAACCCCCACTATCTGCACCGTAGATGCTCTCTGGTGGTCTGTGGTTGCGTCAGGAAAGACATCCGGCATAAAACAAAATGCCACGTCTTTGTGCGAGTTAGTTCGATGTGGCGACCCCTGAAGAAGAGAGCAGCCGAAAGAAGAAGAAGAAAAATATATTGTCATTTTAGTATATTTTATACTGTATCCAAGTTAGCCCAAGCAAAGAAAAAATAACTGTTTAACCCACAAAATGTTTGATGTTCTAACAAGCACTTTTTTGTCAGTCTTACACCAGATTAATTCAGGTCTCTCTTGTAAATGAGTCCCTGAGGCTCAATGGGATTAACCTGTCTAAATAAAAGTTGAATGAATTAATGAAGCTTTTTGTAATCCAACTAAACCAAACATGATGTTTTGTTGTTGTTTAGTACCTTGCATTAGTTCTGGTTTGACATTTCTTTGGGTTTTGTTTGTGTTTTCACCTTTTCCCTCAGCTCCTCTGGTTTCTCAGCTCTGGTCACACCTGTGCCTCATCTATAATTTACTCACTTCAGTGAATGATCAACGCTCCCTGTCTGTATAGTTCACTTCTCTGATTTTATTATCTGCTTGAGTTAAATTTTTTTTTAGTTTAATTTATGTTGATTGGATTCCTGCCTGTTTATTTGGCAGCACAGTGGATCAGTGGTTAGCACTGTTGCCTCACAGCATAAAGGTCCTGGGTTCAATCCCCAGTTGGACATGGAAATTTCATGTTCTTCTTGTGCTTGCGTGGGTTTTCTCCGGGTACTCCAGTTTCCTCCCACAGACCAAAAACATGCATGTTAGGCTGCCTTCAGGCCCAGGTCTCCCTTGTAAAAGAGACTGTGGCCTCAATGGGATTTGCCTGCTTAAATAAAGGTTATTCATAATAAAATGTGTTTTTTATTTTTCCAAAAGTCTTTGAACCCTGCAATATGGACACATTCTATTTAATCCATGACACTTAAGCAAAGCTTAAAGCAGCAAATCACAAATTATCTGTTTAGAAATGAGTAAGAAGTATAAACTAAAGCATGCCTTGTCTGCACAGAACTATTAAAAACAAAATAACTACAAGAACAATGATTTTTTTTAACCAGTTTTAGGATATTTCACATTAATATAATAAACATCAAAGTCTGAGCACAAAAATAAAATAGAGAATTTGTAATCTCAGAGAAAATGCAGTGTGAATGCTTATTGCTAAAAAACTTGCTGAAATTAGCTAAAAACATGCTGAAATGTAGCTGAAATGGAAGAACAAGCCTAAGTTAGCTGAAAGAACACATATTTTGCGGAATTAGGTTTAAAAAGGCAGAAATTAGCATAAAAATTAGGAAATTAGCTAAAAAGCTTAAATTTG
>NC_056516.1:28029865-28056687 GCF_014905685.2 Nematolebias whitei
AAAAAAAAAAAAAAAACTTGAAATAGCTGAAAAGACGGAAAAAAGCTTAAAGTACCAAAAGAAAGTGGAACAAGCTGAAATAAGCGTAAAAAAAAAACTTGGAATTAGCTGAAAAAGCTAAATTTAGCACAAAACAGCTAGCTGAAATAGCAGAAAAAGCTTAAACTAGCAGAAAGAAGCTGAAAGGCACGTAACAAGCTGAAATTAGAAAGAAGTTAATTGGGCTGAAAGGAGCAGAAATTACCACAAAAACTTGAATTTCTCTGAAAACAGTGGAAATTAGCTAAAAATGCTTTAAAAAAAACTAGCTGAAAGGGTAGAACAAGATTATATTAGCAGAAGAAAGCAGAAAAAACCCGTTTGGCCAATTACACTGAAATATGAAGAATCAGCACAAACAGTGAAAATTATTTGAAAAAAGTATTAGCAAAATAAACAGCTGAAAAGTAGCAAAAAAGCAGAAAGATTATGAAATTACAAGAAGGAAGTAGAGAGAGCAGATTTTTGCTGAATTAATATGTTGAAATTAGAGCAAAAATGTGGAGTTTGCTGAAAAAGCTTAAATTAGCACTATGTAGTAGCTGAAATGGTAGAAAAAAGCTGAAACTTGCAGAAATAAGCTGAAAGGAGCATAACAAGCTGAAATGGGCAGAAATAAGTTAGAAGCACAAAAAATGTTCTAGTTAGCCATTCTATTTAATTAATGACACTTAAGCAAAGCTTAAAGTGGCAGATCACATTTTATCTGTTTAGAAATGAGTAAGAAACTAAAACCTGCCTTGTCGCACAGAACTATTAAAAACAAAATAACTACAAAAACAATTTTTTTTAACCAGTTTTAGGATATTTCGCATTAGTATAATAAACATCAAAGTCTGAGCACAAATATAAAATAGAGAATTTGCATTCCCAGTGAAAATTCAGGGTGAATGCTGAGTCAGAATTCACACTATTGATTTCATGTTTACAGTAACTTTTCATTTTTTTAGACCATTACATTTGAAGCCATTTCAACCATTCATTGATCAAAATGTTCAACTTGCTCATGATGTTATGGCTTTAACTTTTGTCTTTTCTTACAGTTTTGTTCCTTTGCAAAAAGAATGGAGAACTAAAGTTCTTGAAAAATGTTGTGCTCTTTGAAGTCTATTTCAAGTCAATACAGATCATTCATTTAGCGCCAGATCACAATAAAAGTCATGTCAGGGCAAAAGAAATGGATCAGAGGAAGCCTGCAGATTGCCTTGAGTCTTAATCCAAATCATTTTCAGCTTTCAGTCACTGGCTTTAACTTTTATTTGCTGTTTGGTTGGTTTTGGCTTTTAGCTACTGTTCTGTTAGTTTACGCTTTTGGCTGCTGTTTTGATGGACTTAGTTTTTAGTTAGTGTTGTTAAATGGTGCATTTTCTGAGAAAGTGCAGTTTGTCTGTTTTTCTTATGTTGCATAAGAAATAGAGCAGCTAAATAAAAGTGCAACAGTGTCACTTTGAACACGCTTTGTGAGTTAATAAATGTGTTTTAGTTAGAAGAGCTGCGCGTTGGAGGAATACAAAGTTCACGTCAGGGAAAAACAGGCCGTGTTTTAGAGCCTTTGGTTCAGTCATACCTGTTGCTTTTATTCTGTTTGTGGATAAATTAAAAAAAAGATTGATTACTGTATTTTTTGGACTATAAGGTGCACCGGATTATAAGGCGCAATATCAATGAATGGGTCTGTTTTCATACATAAAGCACATTAAGGGAAACAAAACAGTCAGATGTCAAATTTTATTCAACTCATTCACAATTACCACATAAAATCGGTTCCAGGTCAGTAAGTACAACCACAATTAATACATAAGGCGCAGCGGATTATAAGGCTCACTGTTGATTTTTGAGAAAATTAAAGGATTTTAAGTGAACTTTATATTTGGAAAAATACTGTAGTTTTTTTTTTTATTATTCAAAAAGAAAAAAATCATGAATCCTTCATAAATGGTAAACATGAGCAAAAAATGTAAAACGTATTTAAGATATGATTCAACTTATGTCTGTATTCTTTTAAGGCATCTTTTAATACTAATTTATTCTTTGTGGGCCAGTTAAATGAGTTCATGGTCCAGAAATGGCCCGGGCCCCATCAGTTGATGATCACTGTTTCAAGACGTTTTCATGTCCCAGCCTGACCAGTCCTCCCACTTCTGTCCCTCTCACAATTAACGCTTCTTTCCCCTTGCAAATATTTCCGTTTTTCTCTCTAGTTGTCTCTTTGAAGCCTGTCTGTTCAAATTCGGCTCCCATCAGTACCACACACATGCCCCCCCCCCCCCCCCCACACACACACACACACACACACCACCACCACCACCACCACACACACACCATACATTATTGGAGGGGAAACAAATTATTCGAGGACAGCAGAAGTGTTTTGTTTGGTTCACCCTTGTTTGTGTATTTTTTCCTCTCCATTCCTCCCCCCTGTTCAACAGATGGGGTATTTTAATGAAATCAGTCTTGCCTGTTTCCATCTGTGTGAGAAATGAATTTCACCATTTTTTTAAATGAGGGAATTTGCGATGAGACAATCTGGAGAGCAGGAAACCCCTGCAACATGTTTGTTGCTTTTTCTCTGTGACTCTACTTACTCTTGTTAAACTTTCACAAAGTTTGTCCAAATGTCCGCCCGTCTTCTGAGACTTTTTCTTTATGTCATTCAGCACAACGCTTTGACTTAATATATTCTATTGTGTTTACCGTATTTTTCGGACTATAAGGCGCACTGGATTATAAGGCTCACTGTCAATTTTTGAGAAAATTAAAGGATTTTAAGTACACCTTACAGTCCGAAAAATATGGTAAATTTTAAGAAAATATTACTTTTTTTACCCACAAGCTAAGAATGAAGAAGAGGGTAGAGATAATGGATGGATGGATCAACTGTTTTTTTTTTATTTAGAGTCATCCCAGTTCAAGGTGACCACCATTGCCAATCAAGGTTTGGAAACAAAATAGCTATAACTCAGCTAATTGCACAGATAGTGAGCTCAATTATTGGTATGGTAGTGGCTGAGTCTCATTTCCAACACAGACTGACTACTACACATTGCACATCTTTGCTTAAAACTTCATAACTACCTGTTGAACTCAACACTTTCTGCCCGTTAGCAAAATATTGTATTAACCACCACATAGATTTTAATAAAACTCACAGAAGGTAATGAGTGGATGTACATCTCCAGCTTGTTAACTTTTGGATTCAATCCAAATCAAAAAGGCCACTACAGGAAATTTATCAAACAGAAAAATGGTCATTTTCAGTCAGTTTTACAGAGACTGAGCAAACATTTGGTTTGGTACTAGCTGGTATTAATGGTCAACATGTATTCCAAATGTTAACACGTTTTGCAACATATCACCTAACATATCAAACTGTAAGCATTTTAAATACATTTCAAGAAAAAGTGAACTTTAGAGCCTCTACCTTATCTTAATACTTTAAAGAGATGACTGAAGAATAGAAGATAAACTAAGCAAATCCATATTGTACACCACGCCCGATGACTTTGGCACGCCTTTCAGAAAATGCACGACATGGAGGACTTCATCAAACTCATCCCAAACCCATTTCCTGCTCTTTGCACCGACACTGTTGCTGTCACTTTGCAGGATGTCATTTCCCTGCCAACTGGAGTGGACATGGAACCAACTGAAGTGCAGCGACATTGACGCAAAATTCAAGGCAGAAGAAGGCAACTGTTGGGGACAGGTCCTCTCCTCCTGGGCAGCGAAGGTCAAAGCTTAGTTTGGCTCCACCTCCATTGCTACAGTGGCCTTTATTATGGATGAAATTACAAACAGAACAGTGTATGGCACCTACATGATTTGCAGGTATTTTAATTCATGAGTGAAACTGTAAACTTTAGTCCCTCATCCTGACTTCTGGAAAAAAAATTCCAAAGTTTTGTGTAGCAGGAATTAGTGTACCGGTAAATAAATGAGTATTTCTCGTTTTAAATGCTAAACTGTATAACTGACATAAATTGGTAGAAATTAATTGGGCTCAGTTTGGAAGAGCTTTACTCCTTGACACACTATGTACCGTATTTTCCACCATACCAGTCGCATCGCCCTACAAGTTGCATCAGTCCAAATATGTCAAAAAAGTGGAAAAATCCATAAATATTTTGCTTCGCCGTTTACGTCGCATCTATTATGTGTCACCGCTGACGCGTCGCATTTGTTATGCGTCACCGCTGACAACCCGGAAATGTGGGTGGAACCCATAAAAGGGGGTCGGTGTTGTGCCAAAAATCGATGGGCTGCCAAATGGCAACCGCGGGAGCATGCACAGGAGAACTTTAACAAAAATTTAACAAGATTAACATTTGAAAATAATAATTTGTTTGCTCGAAATTATAGTAAAAATGTGTCTCAATCTAACGTTTGCTTAATAAAAGGACTTTAAAGATTAAATCAGAAGTATCCGTTGCCTCGGTGCTCCGGGAGTGCGCAGAGGGAGGGAATAAAGGAATGAGGAACGCTGCTCATTTCTTCGAAATTTAACAAGAAAAGCACCTAAAACAATTATTTATTTGCTCGAAATTATAGCAAAGGTGTGTCTTAGTTGAACTTTTACTTAATAAATTCACTTTAATGCTCAAATTAGCTGCCTTTCACCAGGGCGGTGCAGCTGGTTTGATGGGGTTGCTCCAAGCAGCGAGCAGAACGGAGGTGGGGTAGTGTGGCAAGCCGATTGTGTCATTAATAACTGGTGAAGATTCTCAGTCATCCAGGACATGGCAAATTCAAAAAAGTTCAAGACAAAAACAATAAAGTATAAAGTAAAGTATAATAAATAAAGTGCAGTTGTTTTTGTCTTGAACATTTTTGAAGTTGTCATTTTAGCCACGTTTACCTATTACATGATACAATGGTATGCCTTACTGCTACTGCTAATCTGCTTCCATCTAGTGGCTGAAAATGGTACTGTTCTTTTTTTTTTTCAGTTAGAATGAATGAAAACGGTCATATTTCAGCCCAAAATTGGTTTATAAATATGGGAAAAAAATCCATAAATACGTCGCTTCGGCCTACAAGTCGCAAGGCATGCAAATTATGCAAAAAAAACATGACTTATAGGCCAAAAAATATGGTACTCTTACCTGTAAGACAGTTTTAAAAGTAGGGCTTTAAACGAACAAAGATAGCAAAATAAAATGTTTCTCTTTGGAAATAGATTTTTATCCATCAGCAGCATTAGGCTTGTGATGTTATTTCACGAGCGTGTTTGCGCGTACACATGCGATTGTGGCTCTGAAAACATGTGCGTCCCGGTAAATAAAAGGCCGTGTTTGCCAGCACATGCGAGCTAGGCAGCATGTGTTTTTTTAGGTGTGTTTTCAGGAAGGGAGCTGTCAGACATAATGACTAACGTCACCCTCATTACACGCACATGTGTGGAAACGCACACGCGTAAGCTGGCAGGTCGAAGCAGTCGGCTATTCAGAAAACAGAGAACTCATTCAGACGAACTGCACCTGCTTTTGAAACGGCTTAACAAGCAATTACTGGAGACGCACGCGCAAAGATATCAAAACTCAATTCCAAGCAGATCGTTGGGAAGCAGAATGAAAAGTTACTGATATCATCAGCAAAGTGAAAAGAAAGAAAGGATTAAAACATGAAACAAATCCTAAACATCTAAGGTTACTGAGAAGCTGTTTCACTCTAGCTGTGTCTAAATAACAAGGAGGCATTGAGGCGGCAATTAATATGTGCAGATCCAGGAGTCAGGATCTGATAGGCCACGCTTAACTGCACTCAGAGTTGATTGATCATGAATAAACATGAGTCAAGGCTGCAACTGATCAGCGGTTGTAAAATCAGTGGAGATAGATGGACAAACAGTGATTTTCTCGCGGTTCGCATGGCTGTGACGGTGCAGCGTATTTGCGTGTGGTCTGATGATGAACGACCACGGCAAGCCGGCGTCTTACCTTCCAGCCTTCGTCGACGTCGGAGCTTGAGGAAGATTCCTGGAAAGTTTGTACGTAAAAAAAAACGCCGTAATGAGATTTCAGCGACAAATTAATTAGAGCTGCTGTGTTTTCTACGAAACCTACCTGCCGTCTAGCTAATAAGTGAGATTATGTTTTAATTGGCATGTTAGTTCTTTTCAGAGTCATTAACACGAGGTAACTGCTGCTTATTTGTTAAATTAAGAGTTGTGAGTTCGAGAAGCTGGTTTCAGTTGAAATGTTCGTTCTGTGTTTGTTTCTTCTTCCTGTTCCTCTCAAACACCAGCAGGTCGAGGCAGATGGCTGCTCGTCCTGAAACTGGTTCTGCTGGAGGTTTCTTCTTGTTAAAAGGGAGGTTTTCCTTTCCACCGTTGCCTTTGTGCTTGCTCAGGATGGGAGACTGCAACGCAATCTGCTGTCTTCTTTAGATAAATAACTTTTACTTTTATAATGTTTATGAATGTTTTTGTTCAGTGCCCTGAGATGACTTCTATTGTGACTTGGTGCTAAATAAATAAACTGAATTGAATTGAGAAAATACAAGACAGATTATCTGCAGGTTAGTTTAGTGTCGTCTTCATCCGAGTCTGGCAACTGTGGCAAAAGTGATGCCAACACAAAAACGCTTTTTGTCCTTCCTGAAACAAACGAGAAAAATTAAGAAAAGTCTCCACTCAAACTGTGAAACAGCAAATAGTCTGAACAAACCAGACAGCTTAAGATAGACACAGCTTTGGAACATAAAGACACTTTGAGTCTTGAAATTTTTATTTGTTCCGAACCATGTGAAAATGTTCAGATGTAGATGAAAACTGAAATGCCTTAGCAGTAAATGCATTCAAATAAATGTTTTCATCCCCACATTTAACGATTTGAAACATTTTAAACACCTCACAATTAAATACTAGACTTCTCTTTGTGTTATAATAGTGCAGAGTAACCCTAACCACCTCGTGCAGAACAGATATATTCAAAGAAGGCTTTTCGGTAAATAGCAAAAATGGTTAAATCTGGAAAAATCTGGACCCGTTTCTTCAAGTGATTAAACGTTTCGTCCCCCATCCCAAAAAAAAGTGTTAAAAAAAGCCTGCTTCTGAGATTCCAACAGGAGGTTGGCTTGAAACACAGCAATGAAGGCTACTTATGGGACAGATCTGGTTGTCAGGCCGCAGCCTGACGAAGTCCTCTGGATGGGGGGCTAAACATTCCTTCACTTAAAGAAACAGGTCCAGATGACACGATTTAACCATTTTTGCTCTTATCTACCTGGATGATTGAGCTTACACTTTCAGTAAATCGTTATCAACGGGGGTGGAAGTAATAAATTACAAACACTCACATTACTGTAATTACAGTAAGTAGATTTTTTGGGGTAATTGTACTTTTATGAGTATTTCTTTCAAGTGTGTAATTTTACTCATAGTTAAGGACAATTTAGACTATGTAATCTACTTCTCTGCATTTAAAATCAGAAGTCGCTACAGAGTACGGCTGCAATTTGATTTAATATTCAAACCGTTCATCTGCATCTTTGTAGCCAATAAGTCCCACAGATCGGCGAACACGCCAGTTACCTATGATGTATGCAAAGGACAACTCCGTAGAGAAGAGAGTCATTTAAGGGGTGAAGATTTGGAAAAACAGCCAAAATGGAGAAAGAGGACAAACTGTCAACAGAGAAAATGACGAGGTAAAGGTTGAGGACGAGTGGCCGTGGTCGGAGGAATTTTTCATGTACAGAGGATGAAAAGGAGACAGAATCCAGATGCAAACTTTGTTTGATCTCTACGGTGATAGCAGCTTACAAGACTTCAGCATCTAAGCTCAAAAAACATGTTGCGGTATACGAGGTTTTACACCTGTATGATATTGCTTTTTTATTGTTTGTATGTGTGGGTTATTAGTTTGGCTAAGTATGCAAAGATCTTAGATCTTGTCACTGCCATCAGTTTGTCTGGGCCTAAAATAAGATGGAGCTTCTGAGAAATGAGCTTTGAATATAGCTCTTATATACAGTAAATCCAATTGACAACACAATAAAACATAAATTGGTTAAAAAGTAATTAATACTCTGCGTAGTTTTTGGGAAGAGTACTTTGTACTTTTACTTAAGTATTTTTTATTACACCAGTACTTTTACTTGTAACTGAGTACAATTTAAGCAGTGTAACTTGAGTGCAAATTTCCACCTCTGGTTATCAAGCTAAGGAAATCAGCAGATTGTGCTGACATTTCAATGCAATCCCCCATTCTGAGCAGCACACTGGTGAAAGTGGAAAGGAAGGACTCCCATTTAACAGGAAGGAACCCTGAGTAGAACCAGGCTCAGGGTAAGCAGCCATCTGTTTCCACTGGAAAGAGACAGACTAACAGAAGGATTGGACTCAGTCTAGTTTCAGTGGAACAGAAAGCGTAGAGTTAATGTCAATAAAAACTTATCAAATATAAACATGGACGGTAGGTAAAGACAGCAGCAGCGGGAGGAAGTGTGATCAGTTTGTCCTCCAGAAGTCTAAGCCTATAGTAACATAAGGGATAGCTCAGTAAACAAAAGCCAACCCTAACTATAGGATTTATCAAAAAGGAAAGATTAAACCTAGTCTGGAGTCCAACTGAGTGTCAGCCTCATGGATAGAAATTGGAAGTTGATTCCACAAAAGAGGAGCCTGATATCTGAAAGCTCTGCCTTTGATTTTAGAAACTCTAGGAACGACAAGTAAACCTCTGCTGGGAAAATACAAAGCGATTAGATCCTTTAACATGGAACTTTTCTGTTTAGAGCTTTGTATGTTTTAAAAAAAAGTTATTTCATTTTGTTCTGCATTTTACAGGGAGCCAGTTAAAAGAAGATAAAACAACATGAATATGGTCTTTCCCACAAAATCTCATCAAAACTCTGGCAAAAGCATTTTGGATAAACAAAAACATTTTTTTTATTTATTTTTTTTTATTGTTTGACATGACATGGTAAGAATTACAATAAATCAGCTCTAATATTGACTATTTCTTCTGTAGTCGGGCAAATTGAGATAAAGATTAGAAAAATGAAATTTCTTACATGCTGCAATTAATATTCAATGACCAAAAAACGGATATTGTGACAGGTCACTAATGAAGCTACAATGAATTTATAGTCGTCATTCCTCTTTGTGTGTTTGTAAATCTTTTTGTATTTTAGAACTCACATTTTGTTTGGTTTCAAATTGTTATTTTTGTGCCTTCTTGCAGCAGTGCCTTTCAAACGGGCAGCTGTTCTTGGCTGAAATGCTCAGATAATCCCTAAGTGCACTCGTTGTCAAGTAGCAAGACAGACAAACAATTTTAGTGGCAGGCTGGTGAACACGGTGGAACATTTGGCAGCTAAAGAGGCAGAAATATTTTGAGTGGGTACAGATGAAAACACAGTGTTGGTGACTTCAGAATTTATGTTTCTCATTACGCTAGATACACAACTCCAAACAGAAGCTGTTGTTACTCGAAGTCTGCTGAGGGTTGTCTAACTTAAGCAGAACTCCAGGTTAAGAACAACTGCAAGACTTGACCTCGCATCACAAGAGCTTTATCTAGGAACAAAGCCTGAGGCAGGCTGAGAAACAAGGAGAAACTTTAAAAAACTAGATATCTTGAAATAACTTTTTATGAGTTGTTAGAAACTTTAGAAATACAGTAGTCCCTCGCTACTTTGCAGTTCATGTATTGTGAACTTGCTCTATCGTGGTTTTTCAAAATAAGATTGAACGTGACACACAATTGGCTGATTGATGGATGAGTCGCACGATGGGCATAACATTTTTATTTAAAATAAATAATTTTAAATTATTTAGCACCTGCTGCAGCTTTGTGCAGCCCTTACTGCAGAATAAACTTCCTGCTGCAGCTGATCAGCTGTTCTCCATAGAAGTGGGCGTGGCCAAGAGCACTTGCAGGTGTCTGAGAGCAGCGGAGGCAGGGAGCTGAAATCATGACATGCTGTGCTCTTTTAGAGCGTTTATAGTTTAGAAACATTGTTTAGAATATTGCAAGACTGTGGGAAGGGTTTAAGATGCCTTTTTATATATATATTTATAAATACTAAAATAAACTACTATATGTACTACTATTCCTACTTCGCAATTTTTCACTTATCACGGGGCTTCAGGATACGGATCCCCTGTAACAAACGAGGGACTATTGTAACATAAATGTATGTTCTAAATCATAAAACAGTAAACCTTTCATAAAACAGCATGGCGCTAGAGATGGGGCCATCTAGTGGTAGGATTTCAGAATACAACCAAAATAATACAATTTTACTTCAAACTTTTAAGTGTGTAAGGCTGCACAAAATGCACTGATTGAAAAAAGGCCCAACCTTCAGCTAATGTTTGTTTTCTCCTTTATGGGGTACTTTATAGCGACATGGTTAATACTAAGTTATCTATAGATAAAAAGAGCTTGGGTGGCATTTTGTTTCCAGAAAGATTACGGGTATGGTTTTCAAATTAGGAAAAATTATTTTTTCCCAGACTAATAATTTGAAAGACAATTCTAGGGTCTATTCTATACTTTTATATATATATATATATATATATATATATATATATATATATATATATATATATAAATACAAGCTCTAGCAGTTGACATGCTTGGAGGGAAATGCCCTGTGAAACTTTCTTGGACTGTTGGAAAGTTTTCTGTAAACTAGTACTTTACAGCAGGTCAACTTTTCGTATATTTTTCTATTTTTAAAGCATTTAAATCAGTCTGGTTCTGACAAAAAAGATGAACTTTACTAAGCAGGAGAATAAAAATACAGTGGGGCCTAATTAAAAACCATCCATCCATTATATTTTGCCTGCTTCTTCCTTTTCGGATTACGGGGTCACTGGTGCCCATATTCAGCTATCACTGTGAGAGGCGGGGCCTGGACAGGTTGCAAGTCCATCACAGGGACACATAGAGACAAACGAGACAAACAACCATTCACATTCTCATTCTCACCTAGGAACAATTTTAGAGTTACCAATCTATCCGCTATTGCACGTTTTTAGAGAACAGTTTCTGAACGGTTTCAATGTGAATTTGAGCATTGCCTGTGAAAAGCACAAACTCTAAGCAAACAGATGCAAACGGGTAAACGAAGGAATCACGGAAGCTGATTAGCATTCTGATATTCCTTTTCAACATGCTTGGCTTATCTCGTGCCTCTGTGTCATTATGTTCACCAGCTCTGTTTGTCATTTAACAAGTTTCGGGTCAGCGGACTCCAAGCAGGCTTTCCGCACTTCACGCTCATTCAAATTACAGACAGGAAACGTGACTGATAACCAGAGATGAGCTCGTAGAGAGAGCAAACAACAATATCCATATGTTTGTGTGTATTTAAAGGTGCGGCAAAGTGCCTCATTAATTATGCTTTTCAGTAATCTATTCCTCCAGTGAATGAACTTGTGTTGTTTGTGTTTATGGGCTTAGGGGGTTTATCAAGGATGTGAAATGTTTGTGTGTTTCTTTGGGAGAAAATGAATCATTACTACAACATGAATCATTACTAAAGTGTGCCATTACTGCCGCTTCAGAGCTTGAACTTTGAAAGCTGAATTAGAGGAAAATGGATTCAAGCCTCTCCGGAGGGGGCTAATCTGTGAGCTCCTGTTTTGCCACAGTTCATTTGATTTGGCATGTTCAACAAGAGTCGCATAAACACGGGAAGATGTGGCTTCCAGTTTTACCAAAGCTGTGGCTAAACGCAACACGAGAGATGGGATAAAACAAAGTTATTTGCCGGATTAGACAGTGTGACTGCTTGTGAAAACTGCAACCTCTGGTTTCACTGCAGAATTAATCCTCTTAACTTAGAAAGTTACTACCAGGCTTTGTGTGGCGTTACGCACAGCTGACAAAGTTACACTTGAAATTCTGCTTTGCCATCTTTGAGCACTAACAGGAAAATACATTTAAGTGTTGAAATCAGAGTGTGTAACTTTTTCCCTTTTCTCCGTTTTCACTGGCATCATAATTACTTCCTGGATAACACTTTACAATAAGATACACAAAATGTGCTTAACTACTAATGGATGCCTCAGGAATGAATCAGAAGCTAATAGGTAGTTAACCAGTACTTACTGGGGAACACACAGCCAAGTCTTATTGGGGACTACTGGTTAGTTACCTTGTAAATGAAGAGGAACTAATCAAGAACTAATGGGTAATTACCAAGGAAACCAAAGAGGAACGAATCAGGAACTAATGGGTAGTTAACCAGTACTTATTGGGGAACACACAGCCAAGCCTTATTAGGGGACTACTGGTTTGTTACCACAGAAACAGAGGAGAAAATCTCCATGTGGGTTCTGAATAAACCCTGCACCAGTGAGGTCACAGCTCATAATTGTCAAAAACCTGTTTCCCAGTGATTATTGATTTTATTGGATTTTCTTTTTTGTAAACATATTGATGAAAGACATTATCAGTGTCATCATCTTGTACTGCTTTAACTATGTCTGACTATCACTTACTGAGTACCAAATCATTGCCCGGCTATTATTGTGTTCACTGATGTAGTGAAGCATCATACCAAGTACTTACTGAGGAACCAATTATTACTTAATCACTACCTGACCATTACTTACTGGCTTGTTCCTGAGGTAACAAACCAGTAGTCCCCTAATAAGGCTTGGCTTGTGTTCCCCAGTAAGTACTGGTTAATTACCCATTAGCTCCTGATTTGTTCCTCTTTGGTTTCCTTGGTAACTACTAGGGATGCACGATATTGGATTTTTGGCCGATATCCAATATCAATATTTTATATACTTTCCTTTGTCAGAACACAGTCCTCTTATTTAGGCTCATTTGCTACAAAAATTGTGTAACAGCTGTAAGAGCTGGTGACATATATCCAGTAACAGCCATATGATATGCATAGCACTTTAACTTATATTTAATGAAATGTGTTAAATGTTATTTATTAGCATTAGTCACCTGTGATGCTGTCTCACTTGTGGAGGCTTGTTGCAGGTTCCTAGTTGCAGTGTGGGATCCTCTGCACTCCTGTGCATGAAGGACAGACTTTTTACAAGTTGTTGTCTATCCTTTGTGCTGTAAGACTAATCATGCTAACGGGGCTAACATGACGTCCAAATGTCTGTGGTAAAACTCATCCAACAAGTCGTGCTATCAGCTATTAGCTTCTCAATAATGTTGGAAATGATGGCTTGTAACTCGGGTAATGTTATGTTGGAAAAATATCTCTGACTGGGGACGACGTAGCGAGGCTCAAAGTAGTCCAAAAATCAACGGACTCTGACTCCAACATCCTCAATGAAAAAAAACTTCCACACTGCCAACATTTTGACTTCTTCCTCTCCGCCATGATTAGATCAGGTAGGCGCTCGTGACGTCATCACGTTGTGCTGGTGCTGCAGGCATCCTTGTCACTGGGTTATCATACAAAAACAGCGTCTTTTATACCGGTGAGTTAATTTGATGGAATGTCCCATGTCCAATATTGAACTTTAATGCTTATATCGGCCGATACCATGCCAATAATTCTGTGCATCCCTAGTAACTACCCATGAGTACTTGATTAGTTCCTCTTCATTTACAAGGTAACTAACCATTAGTCCCCTAATGAGGTTTGGCTGTGTGTCACTCAGTAAATACTGGTTAACTACCCATTAGCTCCTGATTTGTTCCTGATTAATTTCTGAGGCGTTCCCTAGTAGTTAATCAAATTTTGTGTACCTTATTGTAAAGTGTTACCACTTTCAGCTTCATTTCAGTAAACATGAACAGTTTTATTGTTTCTGGAGGGCTCCAATTGGCAAAAAAAAGTTATCTCAGGCCTCTATACAATAATGCAAACAAGTTGAATTTAATCCAAATATGGGACAATACAATGAGATTTATATATGTAAACTTAACTAAAATAGCACATCACCCACACTTTGCATGCCAAACTACAGTATAAATAAAGATCTTGCACAATTTGTTCACACTCAGAGAATGTAAGTGATGGTGATTTAGTGTTTGTTAAAGTTGATTAACTATAGAGACCATATTGAAAGGAGTGGACTCCAAAAGTTATACATGTGTACATCTAATGATTCCTTTCTGATTCTCTGCAGTATTGGGTATTTTGCTAACAGAGTGACAAAGAGTTTAGTCCATTGATTAATGCCAAGGTTTTAAACAGAAATCCTGTGCATCCAGTTAGCGCTAGGAGTATTTTGGATGAATTTCTCCAAAATCATCTGAGGTTTAGACATTTTAGCGTTTCCTACGGTTGATCAGTTATAACAGTCATGTTTAATGGGGTTGACTCCAAAAGCTAATTATTTGTAAGTGTGTGTTCAGTGGTTACTTTCTAAAGGTTGTATTAAAACTCATCCTGACACAACAGAAAAGCCTCCATTGTTGTCAGGATCTGTGTTTTATGTTGTTTTCTTTTGTGTTTTATGATTAGGCTTACGTATTTAGGTTTTGTGGTTCTCGTGTCTTGTTCTGTTTTTTGTGTTTTCATCTTTGCGTATTCCTTCTGTCATTATTCACTTCACCTCAGCTAGTTTGTGCTCCTCCGTCTGCCTGCCACACCTACCTCACCTGTTCCTCATCTCCAGATCGTTACAGCTGCACTCACTCTTCCCATCAACCTTAGTCCCTTTTCAGTCCACCCTCAGACACAGCATCATTATTATGGTCCTTTTTGTGCTGAGCCTCGTGTCTGTCTGCATTCTGGATGCTCTTTCATAAAACTATTCCTTGAAATGCCACACAGAGCAGTTTGTCTTTCTCCTTCTTCTGGCCACTAAAAAAAAAATCACAGAAAAAAAACGAGCACGTCAAGCACAGCGTGAGCTTTCACAAATGAAGCGGGCAGTGTGGGACGAAAAGTGGCACGGAGCAAAACTTAGCTGCACTCTTGTGAAGCGTCGTACTTTAAACGTGTGTCGGACGTCTCCCTCATGTCATTTTGCAAAACATGATGAAATAACTCACTTTAGCAATACTCTTTGTGATTTTTTTTTTAAACTAACTAGAAAGTTGCTGCGCCTCATCATCAGTCTTCCCTTTGACATAAATCTGTTTGTTGATGTTTGATCTTGCGAGTGGACAGTTGCACACTTGTGTCGTCAGTTCATCCCATTATTAAGCCGCGGCATTGCAGCTTAATTTTTCATGTTTTGTATACCCTGCTCTGTGGCACATAGGCTCACCAGAAGTGAGCTGTCTTTGACCAGCCTCGCCACCTCAGTCCATTCAGAAGAGACACCAAGGTGGCCAGAACACATCTCAGTCCCAAACTGAGGCGTACTGAGAAAGAGCCTCGGGTCTAAGCCTCCTGAAAACCATGACAAATGTGATGGATGACGAGGTTATACAAAACCAAATGGCATCATTTTTTGACAGTAATTTTATAAGCATTGTCTAAATTTATCCGCATTGTTGATGATATAGGTTTATAAATTTGCAATATTATGGACTGCTTGAAAATTGTTACTATTAAACACCAAAGTTCATGCTCAGTAATCCAGGTAAAAAAAAATCCAACAATGTTCAGTCAGGTCATCTGGACGGTTTCATTTGTTGCGGAGACGTTTCGTCCTTCATCCGAAGGACTTCTTCAGTCTGAGAAGTCCTCCAAACAAACTGTTTCCCACAAACAGCGTACTCCATAGTGGATAAAAAAAACCAGTTTGCTGGTACTAAGATGGTCTCCAGGGCCCACCCTCTCCCCTGTCAACTCTTCTGAGACAGTCATGCAAAAGTGGTTTAAAATAGGTCTGTCGCAATAAACAATAAATCAATTAATCGCACGATAAATGAAAATTATCAACGTCATTTTCATTTATCGGCTTTATCGTTTCTTCGTGTCTCTCTCTTTCTGAGGACACTGGATGACAAAAGGCTCAACTCTGGTGTTCTTCACTGACCCCCTCCCTTTCTCTTTTCTCTTTAAAATTTGTTTTAACCGTCCAAAATCACGTTTTTGGATCATTAAAAGCAGCTAAGTTGAGAAGCTAAGCTACGGGCAAAGCTAACAGGCCGACCTCAGGGAAAAAACCTCCGTCTTGTCAAAGCTCCAACATTCACGGTTGTAACCCGTGCCTTCATTTAAAAAGTTGTTTTTCTCTGCAAAAAGAAGCTGACAACTTGTTTATTGGTGTTTTATTACAAGCTTTGTGTGAAAAATGCTATGCTAAATAGCTCAAATCACACCGATTTTGAAAACCAAAATTTAAAAAAAGGAAGAAGAGACAGCCCATGTCACATCAAGGGGCCTCCCTCACATTTTTCTTAAAGAGAGACGCTGCTTGCTCCCTCACTATCCATCCTTCGGTTCAAACAGTCTTATATTGCCATCCGGTGGTCAAAAAAAATATTACATGCAAAACAAATAACCAACATTTCTTCCTAAATTTCAAACAAAATTAGCGTTTATCGCAATAATTTCTGAGACAATTAATTGCCCAGCAAAATTTGTTATGGTGACAGGCCTAGTTCAAAACGCCAAAGTTCATGCTCATCTAGGTAAAAATACAACAATGTTCAGTCAGGACATCTGGATGGTTTCTTTTTTTGCTGAGACATTATGATTAAAGATTATAGCAATCCACTGGTTTTGTTGGAACTAACTCTTAGCTCGTCGTTCAGGTCAGAAATCAACTATTTCCTCAAACAAGAGTTGTTCAGAGACCTAGCTACAACAGGTAAGACATTAATTGTTTATAAGGTTTCCACAGAACACCACTTCAATAGATATGAACTTTTGCTTTAAACGTGAGTTACGAGACATGTTTTTGTCGTCCACCTAATAATCAATCTGTCCGCACATTTTGAGATTAAAGCTCCCCCTCAAGGAAACACAATTATTTCAGCAGCAACTAAGCTACCAGTAAAGATAAAAACTAACTTTTCATTCAGCTGAATTCTTAATAAAAAAAATTTTTAAAGTTCAGTTTGTGTGCAGTCAGTCCCTGTGTTTGTATCTGTGTCCTATTTAAACGTGACTGAAGGATCTTCTTTTTAATGAATTTAATTCTTCCATATTTTCTCCATAAAGCCTCTTCGCTGGTGTTCTGCACACACACACACACACACACACGCACACACACACACACACACACACACACACACACACACGTTGACTCCACGTTGGTGTTCCTCGTTACTGACCTCATCTGGAGGAACATGCCAACTGGACAAGTGACTGAGCAGATATGTGTATTTGCGTGTTTGTGCGTACATGTGCCTCCGCCTCAGAGGAATCTGTTTGGTAATCTAACAGTGAAATTGAATTATGTTGCCATAGAAACCAGGATTAGGTTAAGGGATGTTTACGAACGGTCAATTAGTGTTATTACCGCAACATATGTGAGCTGGAAACAAGGCAGGCTGAAACGCAGGCAGATAAAAGTGTGGAAAAGGAGAAAAGAGGTCCATCCTGAACTTTAATCCTCTAAGAGTAGAGAAGTAAATATGCTTTGGTGGATTAAAACAAACAAAATAAATTTACATCTGATTTCTTGGATTCCAGCTGCAGCATCAGTAGCTTGTTGGCGAGATGTCTGTTTCTTAACAAACCACTCAGGATACATTGAGCAACATACATGAGATATATATAAAAAATAAAAAAAAAAGACAGAAACAAGGAGACGACTTCAAAGCATCCTTTTATGCAATCTGTTTAGAATTTTAAATCAGCAGTCCAGATCCACCACAACAAAAAGATGAAACGATAATCCGATAATCGTTGCATTGTTTTACAGGGAGAAAATGTTTCTGAATATATTTCTGTGTTTATGTTATCGCCGGAGTGAAATGTGCTTAAAGAACAATAAAATGTTTCATTCTGCTTTAAGCAGATCTGGTTCCGTTCCTTTTGCTTGTTATGGTCGGCCTGCTCTTTTTGTGATTACGGAGGGGAGCATCTGCCCGTGTGTGCGCTGAGGTTTATGTCTCCTGTGTGTTTATGAAGAAGAAAACAATTGTGAAAAGATGGATTATAATGGATTACATGTGTGTTTGTGTATACTGCATGTACTGCTTGTTGACACTTATTTACAGTATGTACAGTTCAATCTGACTTTAATTTTATCTTTTGTCAACCAGTGTGCTTCTTCTAAAGGAGCCCATGAGCTTTGAACAGTTCGTTGATATGCATTAACTAAAGTGCAGTCAGTGAAATTTTTACCAGGAAGAATGGAGCTTTAATGTTTAGTTTTTACCTCATTGTGTGTACCGTATTTTTCGTACTGTAAGGCGCATTAAGCGAAACAAAACAGTCAGATAAGTCAAACTTTATTCATCACATTCACGATAACCACACAAAATTGGTTCGAGGTCAGTAAGCACAACCAGAATTAATACATAAGGCACACCAGATTATAAGGCTCACTGTTGCTTTTTGAGCAAATTAAAGGGTTTTAATTGTGCCGTATAGTCCGAAAAATATGGTAGGTTTGTCATTGCTGCCCACCCCTCTAGCATAAGTGCTTTTACTTGAATATTTCGGGAAATAACTTAAATTAGGTATATTTGCTGTGAAGATTCTCCAACATCCAGGAAATGATCAATCAAAGAGATTAGATAATTACTGAGAAAGCTCCCCTGCTGGGAGGTGAAACATCTTCAGCTGCAGATTTGAAGTTCTTAATTTTTTGTTTGTTGTTTTGATGCTGTTAAAAAGACAAAAATAAAAGATACCAACGTTGTTAAAGTTGGTTGGAATAAGGAAGTTCCAGCAATTTCAGTGGGATAAAAAGAACGTAAACTTTTTTTCTAAGATCAACAAAGTCCATGCTCAATAATCCAGGTATACAATCCAACAATTTTCAGTCAGGTCATCTGAACAGTTTCTTTTTTTTTGTGTGTATTGGAACCTTCCACCTTCCATCCAGAAGGCTTCATCAGTCAAGGAAACACACAACACAAAACTGATTCTTCCCCCAACAGCTTACTCCAAAGTGGAACAAACCAGTTATGTTGGTGCTAAGATGGTATCTTTGGCACAGCCCCTCCTCCGGTGCCAGCCCTCTCCCTCGTCAACAGTCATGTCTAAGATCATCCAACATTCTGGTGTATCAGGCCAAATTAAACTTGAGCATAGCTTGGCCCAGGCCAGAGTTTACCCTGTGGGTAAACTGTCCTATTTCAAACTGTACTAGGTGTGAAACAGCCTAGGCCAGATATATCCCTCCAGACCAGCATATATCCATTTACGTAATGCAATATTTCCATAATCTCACTAGTCCCAGGACAATCAAGGGATAACTTAAGCAAGTGGGGAAGGCCAGGAGGGAACAAAGGAGGTACTCAGAGAACACAGGAGGGTCCAGGGTGTCGAAGGAGCTCAGGAGATCCTGTGAGGTGTAGGTGCAAGGCGTTAGAATAAGTAAAACTCTAGAGCAGGGCTATTTAGGTGGGGTGGGGGGGGGGGCAGGAGTTCTGGGTTTTGTGTTCTGGTTATTGCATTTATGATTCAATGCAATAAAATAAACAAATTTAAAAGGTAACAGATCATTTTAAACTTTGGTTTATAATCACTGGATGTTCGGCCCCCGAGCTGTTGGCTTTCAGAAACTGTGCCCCCCCTGAGCAGTTTTGCTGAACAGCCCTGATGTAGAGAATACAACAAAGGGCCAGGAACACACCACCATCAGGCACATAATGCACCAGTTTTTGAGTGGTGTCATCAAGGGGCCAAATACACTTGCTGCTCTTCAAGGTAAGGATCTGCAGGCGCGTCTCCAATGGCAACATCTGGTGGAGAAACGCTGGTGAAGATTGTCAGTCGTCCAGGACATGGTAAAGCAAAATAAAGTTAAAAACAAATCAAATGGACTTTATTTGTAACTGAAGACGTTTCGCTTCTCATCCGAGGAGCTTTCTCAACTCAAAGAAACAAGAAGTGTGGGAGCTATGGTGTTCTCTAAGCTTGCATAATACAGATTGACACATGCAGATTGATCTTTCACTTTTCACAATAGAGGATCGTTGTTTTTTATGGATCTGGTGGAGAAAGTCGTAGGGGCAAAACCCTAGGACTCCTACAATTTGGGGGTGGGGTATTAAATTGATATAGGATTTCTGTTGCCTCAAGTTTTTCCCTCTGTTACTGACAGCATATAAAAACGAATGTGTAATACATATGCTAAGTACACCTGCTCTCATACCAATATTGCATTTAAAAGTCAATTATACAAAAAAAGAGCAGAAGAAGATGAACACAGGCGCTGGTCTGGAGGTAAAATGACAACTTGCCCTAATGGATTTTAAAACCATAAATAAAAATAATGGTTTTACAAATAAGCCCACAAAACCAGCACTACAATCACAGACAACGTGAGGAGGCTGAAACGAGGGCGACGTCGTAATATCTCCTGGTTTTAGGCAACAGCCCGATGTCTCGGGTCTCTACAGTGTGGAGTGGATTAATGGGTTGTTCGATCGAGGCTGGTGGAGAAAAACTGAGGCGTGAGAAGATGAAGGTGTGCAGATTGTGCTAAGTCCTGTACAAGCCATGCAATTTTACACAAAATAAAACGGGGCGGTTTTATCTTTCTTGGGGATTAATCACATGTTGACATGTTAGAGGGAAAGAAAATGAAATTTAAAGCGAAGGAGTGAATGATTATGTGACTGGGACACATTTGGACTCCCAGTGCATTCCCCAATGGCAAAAAATACTCATTGGAGCAATGACCAAGCTGTCCTGTGACCCCCTGGGCTGCGCTGAAGTTTAGACGACTGATGTTTGGAGGCCCCTGGACAAAAGTCTGAATATTAGGAGCCAAACTGTGTGTCAGTGTAGTCGAGAGCCACAGTGAATAAATCATGGCATTATGTTGTCAGGGAGCTGGGAGCAGTAGTTCCCAAACACTTCGGCTGTCAAAAACTAATAAAAGGGGGATAAAGAATTTTGCTTACAACAAAATTATGCTGTCGTTTTAATTTCAGGGTTTTTTTTTTTCCTCCTCCACAAATCCTTACTGTACATCTCAGGTAGAATTTCATAAATACATCTTGGCTTCAGCTAACAGAGCACGTCTTCTGATGGCAGTGATTTCTCATTTTGTCACGGTGTTGCAAAGTCATTTATTAAGTTACTTCGTAAAATGTATCTTATTCAAAGGTAAGTGGTAATTTAGTCTTACAACTAAAAGTTTAGAATGAGTTATTTATATTAAAATTGCAATATTGTGCAAAAAAAAAATTTTTTTTAATCCAGACAAATTGATTGATTTTGTTTAAATCAGACCATTTTTATTTTCATAAACCTAACCAAGCAGCTACTTAGATCGAAAACATATGTATAGAAAGTGTGCAGTGTATTGCAGTACCGTGGTTCTGGTCACCGAACCCCCGGGGGTCCATGAGCAGGTTCATGGGGGTCCACAAAAACAAAACAAACAAACAAAATATTTTTAATTATTATAATTTTTTTTTTAAACAAGCATGTAGATGTTTAACAACCCATTAAAATACACAAAAATGCAGGAAATTACATTTACTTTATTCAAATTTTCTTTGTGGAGGACCCCACAGCACCCGCACCACCCCACCTGCCCACTATTTGTTTTCTAGCATCGACCATTTTACAAATTAAGCTACTTGGACTGACTACTGCTGTTAATGATTCTGTTCAATTTTATGTAAAGAGTTTTCTGTAATAATTTGAAGAAGTGGCGATACATTTATTATGTTCACTATGTGAATAGGTAGTGTTTTAAAGTGGTATTTGATTCTGTTAATTTTCTCAAAACTGTCATTTTTGGAAGTTGAAATTAAAAATGTTGTTAATTAAGTGTGTCTTGAATGAAAAATAAAAGTATAAAAAATGGTATTAACACTATTTAAAGAACAGGTCTTAAGTATTTATGTTACACAAATATTTCCATTGCATTAAAAAGACAAATTTAAGAAAAATATTGAATAAACATGAGGGTTATGATGGGGTCCCTGAATCCTTAAAATCTTCAAAACCCCAAACGTTTGAGAACCCTGGTGCAGTGTAATGTGACATCTTGCAATAGCTCCTAATATTTGTTGCAGCTACAACTCTGGCATTTCTCAGCACAAGATGACTTAAGTATAAAACGCTGGGATGAAAGGAGGCGAACGAAATGCAGTCC
Source organism: Nematolebias whitei (assembly GCF_014905685.2). NCBI lineage: Eukaryota > Metazoa > Chordata > Actinopteri > Cyprinodontiformes > Rivulidae > Nematolebias > Nematolebias whitei. Next base: position 28,051,980 of record NC_056516.1, read on the forward strand.
TTCAAGGAATGCTAAGCCTTCAATAAAGAAACGTTTATTACTTTAGTCTTTGCTCTACTCAGACAAGCTGCTGGTTCAACTTTTTTCTTTTTCAAACTAAGATTGCCACTTCAAATGATGTGCACTATTCCTTTAAGAAAAATCCCTCATCGTGTTCTGAAAAAGTTAAATCTGGTCCTCTGGACATTAAAAAAAAAAAAAAAAAAAAAAAAAAAGTTGTAGAAACGTTTTGTCTTTCATCCGAAAGACTTCCTCAGTCCAGAGGACCAGATTTAACTTTTTTAGAATGTTCTATCTGGATTATTGATCAGGATATTTTGAACCCTCATCATGTTGTTTCTCTGAACCTCAAAACCAAAAGAAGTTTCCAACAAAGTTAAGTCCGGTGATCTGGATGGTTTCTTTTCTTTTTTTTTTTTTTTTACATTTCATCCTCAATCCAAAGGACTTCATCAGTCCAAGAAGCCACAACAAACTCAGTCCCACAAGCAGCACTCACATAGTGGGTCAACCATTTTAATGGTGATAAGATGGTTTCTGGGGCCCGCCTTCTCCCCCATTGACTCCTCTGGGGCAGCCATAGCCAAAGTGGTTCAAAACATCAAAGTTTGTGCTCAATAATCCAGGTTAAAAAATCCAATAATGTTCAATCATGTCATCTGGAAGGTTTCTTATTTTGTTGAGACGTTTCGTTGAACTTTGATGTTTTGAACCACTTTGGCTATGGTTACCTCAGAATAATCGACGGGGGAGAGGGCGGCCCCAGAAATCATCTTATCATCAGCAAACTTGTTGGTCCACTATGTGGGTGCTGCTTGTGGGACTCAGTTTTTTGTGGCTCCTTGGACTGATGAAGTCCTTTGGATGAAGGACGAAACGTCTAAAAAAAAAAATAATAAAAAATAACACCCAGATGACCTGATTGGACTTTGCTGGATTTTTTTTTTACCTGGATTATTGAGCATGAACTTCGTTGAATGACGTTTCCTCGCAAACATTCCACTAAAACACACCAAAAAAACAATCCGGCTATCATTTAAATAAATATATAATCTTGTTAAATGGACTTAGAGTACAAATACACATAATTAAACCTCTCACTTTGTTAAAATACAGCCTCCATGATGGATATTATGTCGAACAGAACCACAGATGAGTGCAATCTCATAAATTAGAGAAGATCTGGTAATGTGAAAATGTTTGCTTGATAAAACGACTGCAGCTGCTCTTTATGGGTGAATATGTGTTAGCACGTGTAAATAATGCAAACAGAAGTGTTGGCGTACTGTACCGTCCACACACACACTGATGCTTGATGTTGGCACTGAAAACAGAGGGCATCTTTGTCATTCCTCCTCCTCTCTGGCTCTGAATATTTCTGTTTATATTCAGCCCACGCTTTGAAGTGGTCAGACCGTTGCGTGTTAGTTTTGATGCTTTAATGAACAGACTGTTTTCATGTGACGCGCTGGAAAATGGAAAGTATGATTCTCCCCGTCTCTTTCTTTCATCGTCTGTCTCGGCGTCGCTGTCACCCGGAGCGTTTCTCCCCGTCCAACTTGTCACCTCCTATCACTTGGGCCTGCTGCTGTATTATATTTTTAAATAATTATTTAGGTAATTACAGCATCAAATCCTGTTTTGATTCCTTTATTTCGTTTTCACATACTTGGTCAGCCTCTTTGTGTTCACCTTCATACGGCGTCTTTTATTTATGCAGTTTGACATTCGCTGTGTTTCACCGTAAACCTGAAGGGAAATTTAAGTTGCAAAAATATTCCCGTCTTGTAGTTGCGTCTGTATAGTTTTTCCTGTATAGCTGCATGATTTGTGGGGAAAATGTGCAGAACACCATGTCTGTGCACGCTGGTTCTCATCAGACATTTGTCATTTAAAAAAATCTATCTTTCCTTGCGCCAACCTTTGTGATGCATTTGATCATTTTTGACATTTATGAAAGAGTTTTGTCAAATATGCATCTTTGAATTGTTATTTTTCTCTTCATTTTGCACTTGTTTCGTTTTTTCTTGTCCGAGTTATATTTTGCCTTCTGTCTCCTGACTCGTAACTTGTTCAGACACACAAAAACACAACTTTTCTCTGCTTTATTACATAAAATGTTAGCAGCAGTCTCCATTCATGCTGGTAGAATTTGCATAGGACAGGAAAAGGAGATTTTGGCCAAACCCTGCTGAAATGTGGTAATGCTTCAATACACTGACGCTTTCTAAAGAAATATTTTAAAAAAACCTGGCAGTTCCCAAATCTTCCAGTTGTCATCAGTCCAGGTTTGTGAGCCTGCATGTATGTAAAACATGGAACAAAGAGCGTATTCTGTGTGTGATCCCTTTCCTCCCATGTTGTGTGATTAGACTTGCCTCCTATACCTTCAAGGTTGTTATTTTTGTCTTCTAGCCAGTATTTAAAAGCTGCAGCCTTTTACACACAAAGGGACGCAATCGCACAGCAGCTCATGCACGTGGATTGCCGCCAATAATTCATCTATACTACAATATCACTCATGCAGAACACACACATCAGCACACGAGTGGTAAAGCAATTAGTTGCTTTAAGCAGCAGACACACTGATTTCTTTCAGTTGCTGCTCTTTTTCTTGAGGATTTAAACAATTAAGTGATGAAATGTGTTAACATTTTTGACTGTAACTTTTAAAAGTTTGAAATGCGTGTTGTTATAATACAGTAAATCAGAAAGAAACAGAATTAGGTGTGTGGAAATGAAGGGCATGAAACAATCGAGGGCTGGAGGTACAAAAGAGTTTTTAAACAACAGAAATGAATTAAACAATAATTCTTTGAAAGAATCTCCATCTTACACTACAATGCCTGAGAAAGTTTTGAAGAAAGATCCTGCATGGCTTGTGAGCACTCCATATACAATAGTGATGGCTCTCAACTACAAAGTACTACCACACCAAATTTTAGCTCAGTATCAGTAAAATTAGCAATCTTATAGCCAGTTCTGTATTTGCTAAGAAACCATATCAGTGGCTGGGACAACACTAACGGTGAAACCTTCTACCCTCAGATTATGTTAACCATAACATAACATTTATTTGTGATGCATTACAACACTTATTGTACGATGAATTGTTGCAGTTTATCACTGTAACCACTCTTCAAATTGTCCTCAGTGCTGTGCTGCCTTCACCCAGAATGCCTTTAGACTAGGGATGCACGATATTATCGGCATGGTATCTGTATCGGCCGATATTAACATTAAAGTGAAATATCGGACATAGGCCATTCAATCAAAATAACTCACTAATATAAAAGGTGCTGATATATATATATATATATATATATATATATACATTATATATTTATATATAAAAGGTGCTGTTTTTCTATGACAACCCAGTGACATGGATGCCTGCAGCGCTAGCACAACGGTTTGATGTCACGCGTGTCTACCTGATCTGATCATGGCGGGAGAGGAAGAAGTGAAAATGTCAGTGGTGTGGACGTTTTTTAAAGTGTCGAAAACTGAAAGCAGAACTGCAAGTTGCAATAACTGCTCAGCGTCAGTGATGCGAGGAGTGAAAACAAAGTCCTACAATACTTCAGACCTTATTAACTATCTCAAGAACCACCATTCCGACCATTACGATGAGTTCATGGTGGCCAGAAAGGAAAGCAAGAGAGCAGTCAACCAAAAACTTCACCAGCAGTCCAGTTTACACTTTGGATCAAGCAAAGAAATACATCCGTGACCACCCAAGGGCAAAAGGCATTGCCCAGAAACTGATGGAGTGTATTGCTCTGGATAACCAGCTATTTTCATTCATTGAGGATGTTGGATTCTGAAAATGTTTGGACTACGTTGAGCCTCACTACATCGTCCCCAGTCAGAGATATTCTTCTGACGTAGCCTTGCCTGAGTTGCCAGCAGTCGTTTCCGACGTCGCTGAAAAGCTAATAGCTGATAGCACTTGAGTGAGTTTTACCACAGACATTTGGACATCAATTGTTAGCTCTGTTAGCATGATTAGTCTTACGGCACAATAGATAGACAAAACTTTGAACTTAAAAAGGTTGTCCTTCCACAACAAAGAAAGCTATGTAGTCTCTGTAAGTTGGTCTAGGGAAAAAAATATCGGTGTTGGTATCGGTTATCGGCCAAATACGTGTTTTTACGTATTGGCATATCAGATATCGACCACAAATCCAATATCGTGCATCGTTACTTTAGACAGTCCATCAGGTCAACTTTTTGCTCTTATCTAGAGGTAGTCAAAGCCAAATAATGAAATTCAAATGTTTTAAGGAGAAACAAATCAGTTCTTCAGGTAAAACGTTGTGTTTTTGTGCTATGGAGCATTAGTGGTTGTAAACTGTGAGTCAAATCACAGATGGTTCTATACCTGTCATCTCATCTTCCTCGTTAGAAGAGAAGACTGAGTGGCAGCCAACTTTCGAAAGCCACTCACTACAGTTTCCTGATGCATGCTCAATAATCCAGGTAGAAAAATGTAAAAAAGTCAAATCTGGTCCTCTGGACATTCAAAAAAAACAAAACAAAGCAAATCAACAAAAAAATGTAGAAACGTTTCGTCTCTCATCCGAGAGACTTCCTCAGTCTGAGGAGCTGTATTCAGCTCAGTCTCTTAAATAGCACCGTCTCAGGGTGGATCAACCAGTTTTGCTGCTGACAACCAAAACCAGCTGATCACATGCTCAAGAAGGAC
>NC_056516.1:28057087-28074418 GCF_014905685.2 Nematolebias whitei
AACCAAAACCAGCATGTGATCAGCTGGTTTTGGTTGTCAGCAGCAAAACTGGTTGATCCACCCTGAGACGGTGCTATTTAAGAGACTGAGCTGAATACAGCTCCTCAGACTGAGGAAGTCTCTCGGATGAGAGACGAAACGTTTCTACATTTTTTTGTTGATTTGCTTTGTTTTGTTTTTTTTGAATGTCCAGAGGACCAGATTTAACTTTTTTAGACTCACTACAGTTGTAAGTTGAGATTTGAATAGAACAACCAGACTGTGATTATGAACATGTTAACACAACAAAACGAGAATGCAAACCTGGATTTTGGAAGGCGGCTACTGGGACAAGAGAAGGTATAAAACACGTTTCTCAAGGAAGGGATTAATGATGTGCAGTAAATCATAACATATTCTATCATTTCACGTGATATATCTCACATTGGCAGTGAACTGAGGGTAGCGGAAGCCAACATACCCAACAAACTTTTCTGCAAGGACACTGATGTTATGCGGTGTGGAGGGGGGGAGGGGGGCTGATCTCGATGACTGTGGTATTATCAGGCAGGAGGATGCTATCCAAGTTGCATGCCATTCTAGACAATGTCACCCATCCTCTCCTTGTCATGCTGGTCCAACACAGGAGAACCTTTAGTGCAAGACTGAGTCACCAAAATGCACCAAAGAGCATCACAGGAAGTCATTTCAGCTTCACATACGTGAATGTATAGAACGCACATATTGTATATTTTCACTTTTTATTGTTATTTTTTTTATATTTTTATTCTGTTTTATTATTTTGTTTTCATTCAGGTCTATATATACTTTGATATTCTTTGAATGTTTACATTTTTATACTTTTGCATGGAGCAACTGTAACAAAATTAATTTCCCCCTGGCATTAATAAAGTATTCAGATTCTGATATCATATTGCACCATATTATAAAATATTATGCATCTTAAGATATCATATCATAACATTTATCATAATATAGCTCAGATCTTGTCACATAAACCACTCATAAAATATCACATAAATTCTTCTTTTGGCTGCTCCCTTCCTCAGAGGTCGCCACAACGAACTAACGCATAATTTGGCAATTGTTTTATGTCTGATGCCCTTCCTGACGCTACCCTCTGTGTGGAGCATAGAGCAGTGGGGCAAATGAGGGTGGAGGCAGGTTTGTGCTTCACCTTTCCCACCAACATTTTGATGTTGGCAGTCGGGGAGTCGAACCGCAATCTTATGATTGCCTTATTTCTTTTCATATTGCTGCATCTTATTGTATTATATAATATAACAGTATTGAGTCAGAACGTAACCATATAGTGTAGCATAGCTCAAGTTCAAGTTGCGTTTATTTGTCATATTCAAGGTTAACAGTACAATGAAATGTTCAGGATGAGAAGAACCGATTTGACATGCAAAAAAAAATCAAAGAACAAAACAGAAATACTAAAAGCATGGAATTGTAAGAGTACCACTGTCTGCAGCTCCTTGTCCAAGATGGCCGCTGATTGTCAACAGCTGTCGGCCATCAACCTGATGAGGATCAGCTACTACATAAGGCTGCAGTCCAGTGTTGCTCTTCGCTGGAGCATTGACCATCGATGGTATTTGTGCCTCTGGCCTGTACATTTACTATTAGTAAATCTACTCACCAGCTTTTCTTGTCCTCAGTGATCCTGTCTCCTCGGTCCTGGTTCTCCTCGCGCCTTGCCTGCCACCAGTTGCCAGCCTCCCCTGTCCTGACAAACTCTTGGTCTTCTCACCCTCTGGAGCTCTCCCCTGGATTTGGAGTTGGACCCAAAAGACATCTTCTCACCTGTAAGAGAGAAACATCATCATAATTAACATTGTCTGATCCGTCCTGCCGACCTCCTCTGACCATCTCCTTTCTCTCCTCAGGAGCTCCAGAGAAACAGATGTATATTGTCCATTGTAAATAATAAACACTGTCACTTTTGTACTTGTGTCTGCCTCGTTCCGGGTCTCATACAACTCTGGGTTCCGCGAGTCATAACAGCAATAAGGGTACAAAAATAAAGTACCCAACGGTGGCGCAACTGGTAGAGCTGCTGCCTCTCAGCGAGCAGGTTCTTGGTTCAAACCCTGGTCCAGGGGCCTCTCTGGGTGGAGTTTGCATGTTCTCTCCGTGCATGCATGGGTTTTCTCCGGGTACTCCGGTTTCCTCCCACAGACCAAAAACATGCATGTTAGGCTGATTGGTAACTCTAAATTGTCCCTAGGTGTGAGTGAGAGATTGAATGGTTGTCTCGTTTGTCTATGTGTCCCTGTGATGGACTTGCGACCCGTCCAGGGTGTACCCCGCCCCTCGCACAGTGATTGCTGGACATGGGCACCGGCGACCCCCGTGACCCAAATTGGAAGAAGCGGGTAAAGAAAATGGATGGATGGATGGATGGATATATAATCACATAATTAACATATACTACACAGTTTGGGTGACAGGTTATTGCACAGGTAGTGACATTGAGACTGAATTATGATGGTAAGGTAGATACATAGATACTGTATCATACAGGATACATCCTAGTATCAGCTTAGGTACAGATACTGGTGCATGTCCAAATAAAATCCACAAGAGAATTGAACAATATTGTAATTCTTGTGAACCCAGACTAAGTATTGCTCTGCTTGTCTCTTCTCCACTGTATGCTTCCTGTTATGAATCATTAACGGTCCCAGGACCCCATCGAGCGTCCTGTGATAACTGACACCACAACCCTGGAGGCAGCTTGAATCCTCTGAGCTGTGGATTACACCTGTGTGAATCTCTTTTCTTTCAGCACATCCTAAAAGCCCAGGGCACTCCCCCCCACTCCCTCCCTATTTCAGGTAGACTGCAGCCAGCAGTGAGACTTGTTGTCATGGTGCTGTGTGTTTGGTCTGCAACAATGTTTAAGAGTATTCGTGACATTTACAGGAATACCAGGAATCAACATTTCCTGACAGAACTCTGCACTTTAACAAGATAATTAATGTTAATCACTCACCTGTCAGAAGATTTAATGGGACGGATGAGTGTACATCCAGTCCTCGCTCCTCGAGAATATTTATGGAAACACTGTTGACGCACTAAAATTCAGAGATTTAGCCCCCACAAATCAACTCCAATGCCTGCTGGAGGCAAGTTTCCTGTGTGTCAGCTGCAGAGAGAGCTGTTTGATTCAAGGGGTGATGCTTGGAAATTAGTATGAAAATAAACCTGCCATCAAATTGAGAGTAATCACTCTGACTTGAAACCTTAACCGCAGGTTTCCCTCTGGATATTTTCTGCCCTCCTCTCGCGTTTCAGAGTCTCTGGTTCAATGTCACAAATGTTGTGTGATGATTTTATTACTTTAGCACTCCAGAGGAGGATTGGGAGAGCACTCAGACAAAAACACACAAGTTGCATGTTTTATTAATGTAAAACTAGAACAGCAATCATGTAGCACATGTGGTTTAGATACAACAAGTAGCCTACATGTTTTACAATCAGAAACAGAAGCCACATGAGCATGCAACATGTGCATAAGAAGTACGTACAAACACACCTATACACGCTCTGTGCCTCTCAGATTCACTCTAAAACACACACACACACACTCCAACAGCTGCAGGAAGTATAATAATGGCAAATTTGTGCATCTGGTTGGAATATTACATTTATTATTCCTGTTATGGAGGCAAGCAGACCGCATATAAAGTTGTTGTGGTGAGACAGATTTGGAAATATTACTCATGTGATCCACATGAAGCGAGAAAAGCACGACTCCACCTCTGCCTTTATGCTCATTCTTTGGTATTTTGCTTCTTTAGTGTTTACCGCATGCTGCTAAAAGTGTCTTTTTTTTTGTGGCAAAAACGTGCAGATTGCCTTCGGTTTAAATATGTTTTTAATTTTAGGAGCAGGATGTGAACAGCTTCGACTGAATGGTTTCACACAAGTAGGAGACACCAGGTGTCGGTCTGGGTCTTTGATGTGATTTTGTGTCGTTTTCCAATCATTCTCATTAGGGTTTTAACGTTTTGTTGTTAATTTTGTCAGTTTTAATAGTTCAGTTGCATTATAATCTGATTTTATAGTCATACCATTAGATGTTGTCCACTCTTCTTCTCTCAAACCACCTGCCTTTAGTTAGTCACCGGCACACTTGCTGTGACTCAGCCTTTCCAATCACATAAAATATTTCTCTCCATTTATTTTTCACATAATAAACTTTCATGCATCTTGCTGGTCAGTACTCTTCCCTTCATTTTATTATTAAAAGTATAACTACCGGTAAGTTCCTGAAAACGGCCTGCATTTACAAAGTAGGTCCTACTTCAACTCATATCCACCAAACGTGGCTTGTTTAATTTAAATGATTCACTCTTCAGTTATTTGTTGATACAATCATTTGAAGATGATTTAGGACCTTTATTGTTACAGATGATCAGATGAAGCCATGTGAAACATTTGAGGCTTCTTTCTTTTTGTACCAGAAGACTTTAAGCTTTGAAGCCTCTAAGATGCGCCTCATCAGCGACATCTACTGGTCAAAGGCTGGTACTGCATCTACAGCCGCTTCGTGTTGATTCCAGCTCCAAACTATAACAAGTTAGTTTATAGCTGGTGTGTCTATAATCAGACATTGTCCACACATGAAATATGCTGAAATTGTCTAATAAAATGTTTGAACGTGTTGTCATATATAGTTAAAGTTAAATGTTTCTGAAGCACTTCTTTGTGACAATGTTAAAGTGATGGTGTCAATATTCATGAGGACACTTAAGCATTATAATATTTTAATATCATAACATTATCTGTAATCCTCTTTAGGGCCGCTAGTAAATATTCAGCAATACTATATCACTTTTTAAAGATTATTCAAGAATCAAAATACTATGTCTTTATTTATCAGGTTACATTAAGAAAATATGTTTTCTTGTACATTAATGTGACAGTTAAGCCTCAAGCAGCATCAGTCATGTGACCATGTAGATATTAAAACAAGCCCTGACTGAGTGTTTCAAAAGACAAGAAGTAAAGTAAAAGGCTCCAGAGTCAGTGTCAAAAGGCCCATCTCTATTGATTGTCTTGAATTTATGCTTTGCAACAGAATATGTATGGGATGTATAATATTCTCTATTTATCTTGTTTTCAAACATTTCTTTGACCAACTTTTAATTATAAAGCTCCACCAACAAAATTATTCATTAAAGCAGCTTTTAGCAGCAATTTGTGTACTCTTATGATCAGTTTAAACAAACTGTTGACTTTGGAGCACGGGCTCGATGAGAGTAACGAAAATAATTTGCAATAAATTCTGTTTAGTTCAAGTGGAAACCTCTACAGCTGTAATCTCAAAACAAACTGAATGTGTAAGAGTTTCTGTTGAGCCTGAGCAGCCACTTGAGGCTTCTTTGAAAGTGTCAGACTTCATGGACTTCTGTGTTAAAATCTTTAACTGAATAATTCAGGATGTTTACAGCTTGTTACCTGGAGAGCAAAATACCACGACAGCTTTAGATCTTGCATGTGAATTCCCACAATTGATTAATAACAAATATGTCCAAACCAATTAAAGTATTATTTTCACTCGTATTGCTATTTTTTGTCCCCCGTTATGGAACAAAAAGGGGAATTGAAAATATCCATCCGTCAGTACATCTGCCTTGGGAGTGTGAGAACTTGAAAAATAAGTGAGGTGCCAACTTCCATTTTGCTATTTAGCTACATCCAGGCATAATAAAGTTCACTATTGAAACTTAGGTTGCCACATCAAAATCCAAAATAGCCACAGCCGTAATTATATGTAAACCAGCCACCATGATCATTTGAGGAAACTAAGCTTTCTAGTTTTTATATTGCTTAACAGTTTCCTCAAATGATTGGGGTGGACAAATAATTATCTATGGTGGCCAAGGCCACCACTCGCCACCCCCTGGCTCCACTGTTGCACCTGTGGATAACATTTCTCCCTCTGTCACTTCGTCAGGATTCATCTTTCACATCACATTTGGTGCATGAGGTGGAACAAAACTATGTGCACAGGGTCCCAGTTACATCCAACAAAAATACAAATTTTAAAGAAAAACAGTAGTAAGATCCGAGATATGAACTGAGTACACTACATTCACTAAACTAAGAATACACTAAGCACTAATCGTACAAAAACAATGCACCAAACAATAGCAACACGAACATGAGTCTGTGTGAGCAGATGAGGACTAATGAAATAATCAGCAGCATGAGATCAGCATCATGGATCAGTCAGCAGCACATAACAACTGCACATAATGCTCCTCCGCCTTCTGCCTGAGGGGAGCAGGGCAAAAGTGTGTGTGCTGGGTGTGTGGGGTCCTTCATGATGCCGGTGGCCTTCTTTCTGCATCTGGAGGTGTAGATGTCTGTGATGGTGGGGAGACTGACTCCCATCACTCAGGATCCATCGCTCTGCATCATCTCGAGCAAGCAAAGAAGAACAAAAACCTGCCTCTCTTCACATACACTGCAACTCCTACCCATTTGAACATCTTGCACCAAAAACATTAAGGTTTCCTTGCATTCCCTGTTCAGTTGCAGTCCAGAAATCACTCATTTCCAAAACTACTAAACTGAGAAGTTGTCCTCCAATGCAAGAGTTGGGGGTTTGAATCCACCAGCAGTCACATGCCAAAGTGTTCCTGGGCAAGACACTGAACCCCTCATTGCCTCCGATGTGTGTCCCATCGGTGTATGAATGTGATAAAGCTCTGATTAGTCTCTTTTGAAAGATTTGTTCAATTATCTTTGTATAGATCTAGTAGAGTGCTGTATGAATGGATAAATGAAGACACAGATTGTGTTGTAAAGCGCTTTGAGTGTCTTGATAAGATAGAAAGGTGCTATATAAGTACAGTCCATTTTGATACAGTGTGACTCTTACCTTGAATATCTTACACCAAAAACATTAAGGTTTCCTTGCATTCCCTGTTCCATTGCAGTCCAGAAATCCCTCATTTCCAAAACTAGAAAATACCCACTATTCAAATCTCTCAGTGACTGGGAACATCGGCAGACTGCATGTTCTAAAGGTGTGGGGGAAATTGTCCACAAAACGCATTGGAAACTTTTTTTCCAGAAGAACCTCTGTTGAAAACATAATAAACTGATTTGGGTGGCCTCAAAGAGAATCAGTAAACACTGTGACTTTGCAGAACCATAACAGCGTAGGAACCTTTGACTACATGCAGGGAAAGCTGAGGCATTTGTCATCCCCTCCCCTCTATCAGTCCAGGGGTGGTGACTGTCTGGCTGCCAGCCCACTTTCCAGGCCAACCGTCTAGCAAGGTACTGTGTATTTTATTTATCTGCTGTTGCATCAGTCAAGAATGGCAGTATTTATTGTTGTTGTTCATATTGCTTGGCAATTGGATTTGGCAAATATTATAAAGAACAAACAGGCCTGTTGATTCTGAAACAAATAACTCGCTCTGAGGTGAACGGACCCTCCGTCTCTCTGCTTTATTCTGTTTATTTTAGTCTTAGCTCATTTCTCTGAGGACAATTTGATGGCCAGAAAAGAGTTTTCAGTGCAGCGAGCCATGGCCTGTTGGTTACAGCCGCTGCTACTGATTTAGGATTTGAAGTCTGTGCTACCGCTGTGCTCATTTAGAAGACAAACAGCTGAGGTGAAAGCAAAATGAAGTAAAAATATATTCTGTTTATCCAGTAATACTGTTAAAACATATAGAAAAAATAACAGCAATGGGGTTTTACTGAAACTTTGCTTTTCACCCTGCACTCCTTACTTTATTTTTCTGATTGAATATTGGTTTGCTGTAGTTGTCCTTGTTGTTTTATCATATTTTAAGACAATCTATGTCTCAGTTAACTATTGCTTATTATCTTGTGTTGATTATGTTGCCAACTTATGAAAATAATCTATACATATTAGAAACAGGTTAAACAAACTCTAAATATTTGTTTTAATAACGTAAAATCAGGTTTTGGTTTACTTGAGCTCATCCGATATCAGTTTTAACGGCTACTGAGAAATATTTATGACTCAACATTAGGTTGATGCATGAACATCTTGTATGATGGAGTTTTTTATAAATCTTCTATACTGAATGTATAGATACAAAATGTATTCACCCCTCTGCTTAATCTACAACCGCTGAAAAAAATGGAAATTAGAAAAAGGACATTAATATTTGCCATCCATCCATTATCTTTTACCAGCTTCTTCCATTTTGGGTCACGGGGGGTCACCGGTGCCCAAGTCCAGCAATCACTGTGCGAGGGGCGGGGTACACCCTGGACGGGTCGCAAGTGCATCGCAGAGACACATAGAGACAAACGAGACAAACAACCATTCACTCTCTCACTCACACCTAGGGACAATTTAGAGTTACCAATCAGCCTAACATGCATGTTTTTGTTCTGTGGGAGGAAACTGGAGTACCCGGAGAAAACCCACGCATGCACGGAGAGAACATGCAAACTCCACCCAGAAAGGCCCCTGGACGAGAATTAGATCAAGGGACCTGCTCGCTGAGAGGCAGCAGCTCTACCAGTTGTGCCACCGTGCTGCCCTAATGTTTGCCATGTTCATCTTAAATCATCTGTTACAGGTGTCAAAATTGTGGCGTCTACAACCAGAGCCATTTCAGTTTGGGTTCAAAGCCCGCCACAGTACAGAGAGTGCACTTTTGAGGATTTCAAATATTATATTCTTGTCAACAGACTCCGGAAAGTTTGTTGTTTTACTGCTCTTAGATTTGACTTCTGCATTTGCCATGGCTGATCACAGGATTTTAATTTCTTGTCTTGAGCACTGTGTGGGCATCAGGGGTGTCACCCTAAATTGGTTTCAGTCATATTTATCTAATAGGAGTTTCTGCATAAAAATTTGACAATTTTATGTCTTCCACTGCTCCTCTTCCACATGGTGTCCCCCAGGGCTCAATCCTTGGCTCTTTTATTTGCTCTTTACTTACTCCCCCTCGGCTCCGTTTTTAGGAAATATGGCATTTCATTTCACTTCTGATGATTGCCAGATCTATTTTCCCATGGCACAAAACAACACATTCCAGCCACTTACACACTGCCTTAATGATGTTAAGGCATGTTTTTCTCTTAACTTCCTTAGTCTAAATGAGAAAAAGACTGAAGTTATGATGTTTGGACCGAGTTGCTGTCCCTGTCCTAGCATAGATCTTGGCTCACTGTCATTGTATTTCAGGGACTGTGTCACCAATCTGGGAGTGAAGTTTGAGTCTGATTTTAAATTACAAAAGCAGATCAGCAGTGTTGTTCAGAAAAGTTTTTATCAGCTTCGCCAAATAGCAAAAGTGAACCCAATCTTAGCAAGACCTGACTTGGAGAAATTAATCCATGCTTTTATCACAGCTCGTCTTGACTACTGTAATGCACTGTATGCAGACATTAGCCAGACCTCGCTTGCCCGTCAGCAGCTTGTGCAGAACTCTGCTGCTCGCCTGTTAAATCAGGCCCGTAGGCACGAGCATATTACTCTCATCCTGGCGGCCCTTCATTGGCTCCCTGTGCACTACAGAATTCATTTTAAACTTTTGCTGTTTGTTTTTAAATGCCTGAACAACCTTGCCCCACCATATCTGTCTGAGCTGCTTCAGCCTTACTGCCCACCCTGATCCCTACGATCAGCTGATCGGTTGCTGCTGACAGTCCCTGAAAGTAGGCTGAATCTCAGAGGTGGCAGAGCTTTTGATGTTGTTGCTCCCAGGTTATGGAACAATGTACCCTGGAGTGTCAGACCGGCCTCCTCTCTTCCTGTTTTTAAATCTCTTTTAAAAACACACTTTTATTCTTTGGCTTTTAACAAGTGATCATATCTTTTATGGCATCTTAACACACCTGCCGTGAAACTGGTATGTGTATGTTTTCATGTTTCTTTGTGTATGCTTTGTATGTTTTTATTGTCTTAATTATTGTTTATGTCGATATAGGTCTAGAAATGAGCTATATAAATAAAGTTGAATGAGTGATTGATTAATAATAGGATTCAACTAGGACTCTGGGATATATCGAGAATTTTTCAATCTCAACATATTCCCGTAAGCGATATTGGACAACAGTTCATGTCGATATAGGTCTAGAGCCTGTCTTGTTTGGGATTTCTCCTTCTGCCTGGCTCCTGAGTTAATGGGGACGCTGTCTGCTCTGTGGTACAGAGTCCTAACTTGTGCTCCATCAGGTGATGGGAGTCAAACCACAACTGGTCTGTGTGGGTGGGTGGTTTTGCAGTACTTATCACTTTCCAATTGTCCTCCATCAGAGACTGAGACATCTCATACACCTTCAAATGCTTAAATGGCCTCGCACCTCTTTACCTCTCTGAGCTACTGGAACCTTACGTTCCCTCTCGGGCCCTGAGATCATCCGATCAGCTGTTTTGGCTGTTCCAAAAACAAAACTGAAGCTCAGAGGAGATCGGGTTTTTTCAGTCATGGGCCCCAAACTCTGGAACAACCTGCCCCCCAACATCAGCAGGCCACCTCCCTTCTTCACTTCAAATCTCTGCTAAAGACACATCTGTTCTCGCAGGCATTTCACACAGTGTAAATTGATCTAGTGTTTTTTTTTTTTTTTGTTCTGTGACCCTATGTTTTAAATGCTTTTTATTAATTCTTCAATTACTATTATTAGTGTATTGTATTTTTTTCTCTTTAATTTTACTCCCATTGATTGTTGTTGTTGTTGTTGTTGTTAAGCACTTTGATAACAGGTTCTGTTTTAAATGTGCTGTATAAATAGTTGACTTGACTTGACATTGCAGTTCAAGAAATTCAACCTGCTGTATTTATATATATTTTGTAGCTAACTTTAAACTGGAGACCCCATAGCACACCCATGTTTCTGCCTATAATATTGGCCCCATATGTGAAGTAGGTTGACTGCAGGCACAGTTTCAAGAGTTGACACAGCTGTTCTGTGGAAAGCGTGGTCCTGCTGCTCAGTAGTGTCTGATTTTAATCTTAAACAGACCACCTCTACTGCATTATCAACAGGAATGCAAGTAAAGAGTGATGTGACATCAAAAGAGACCATTGTTTCATCAGTCTCCATGATGACATCCCTCACCTTATCCACAAAGTCCATGGTGTCCTGTATGTGGTGTTCTGAGCTGCCAACTAAAGGGATAAGTAGATGCCAGATATTTGGAAACATGAGTTAATCATGCTGACAATTGGTCTTAAAGTACACCTTGTTTGTGAACAACAAAGTCCAAGCTCAATAATCCAGGTATACAATCCAACATTTTTCAGTCAGGTCATCTGGACAGTTTCTTTATTTTTTTGTGCTGAAACATTTCGCCTTGGATCCGGAAGGCTTTATCAGTCAAGGAAACACACAACGCAAAACTGATTCTTCCCCCAACAGCTCACTCCAAAGTAGAACAAACCAGTTTTGTTGGTGCTAAGATGGTCTCTTTGGTACGCCCCCTCCTCCACTGCCGGCCCTCTTCCTTGTTGACAGTCGTGTCAAACAGGTTGAAAACAACAAAGTCCATGCTCAATAATCCAGGTATACAAGGCTTTTTCGAACTCACCTTGTTTGTGAGTTTTAGGTAAACCACACAGACTAGGTGTGGTCTCCCCTGGGTACAGTCTGTGGTACAGAATATGGTCAGCAGCCTTGTCCTGCTCCAAATGTGTCAGACTCTCTATCATCTTCTTGTAACCACTTCCTGGATCTCTTTTCAGCAGCTCATCAGTGGTTAAGTCACCAAGGAGTGTCATAACTTTCTCTAGTCTTTCTGCTTCAAAATCACTGTGCACCTTTGTCTCCTGGGAGGAGGATGTTCTTGTCCTTGCTGAGAGTGGTGAGCACGTCCCTCTCCTCTCTGCTGATGTTGGAAGGTGGTGGTAATTATTATACTTTTAGTTTTATTGCCACAAAATTTAGAGGAATATCAGAAAGAAATATGAACTGAAACATCCAACACACCCTTTTCTCTCACACACACTCATTGCTGGTTGTTTTTGATTTATGCCTCTGTTTCCACAGCACATGCACGCAGCTGTGCACACGCTCACAGGCAAGCACATGGACAATCCGCCTCATTGCCAATGATATATGTCTCCAATAGAGACAGTATTGATTAGCGCGGCATGGCAGCAATAAATAGTTTACTGTCAACTATATAATAATCTTCTCTATGTGTGATTGTGTGTGTGTGCATGTGTTTGTGTGTTCAGAAAAAGTGACAGGTTTAATATTGTATACAGCCAACTTTGCCTCTGTATTTGTGTGTGTCCTTTGCTCACCCTCGTCCTTTAACTATAAATAAAACCAGGAACTTACTAGCACCATCAAACACACAGTTATAACTAGAAGTTGTGTCTAACTGCATCATCTTGTCCAAGGTGTTAGGATATTTATGCACACATTTCCCAGATCATACTAAATAAACTGCACCAACCCAACCCTCTGTCTCTATACACACACACACGGAGAGCTGTAAAACAGATAATGTGTGTGTACGTTTATGTGCGATTTCTAAGTACGGTGCATAAAGCAGTTTGCTGCAGGTGACAAGCCCGGCACTCGAGCGTTTGTCAGCAGGGAGTCTCAAAGCTTGCACAAAGGGCGAGGTTGGGGGGTCGTTAAAACATCTAGAGGCGTTTACAACGTATGGGGGCACATAAAGGAAAAAACACTCCATATTATATGATTCTCACAGAGTGCTGCTCAGGCGGCTGATACCTTGAGGTAAATGCTAGGTGCAGCTTGGTGAGCGATAGTTCTATTTGCAAGTTCTCTACAGGGAAGCTTTTGTCATGAGTCGGCCTCATCAGTGTTTATCACCTGTATCAGTCATGGGTAGAAGCCATCCGAGACAGTACAACGCTCTGACTGCATGCAGAAAACAATGTAGACATGCAGCACCTGGGAAACTGATTTCTTAACTGCGCATATTTTGTGTTTGAATCCAGATCGATTTAGTCCTAAAGAATAGTTTAAAGAGATGCACACTGGTGAGGAGGTTGTCCTTTCACAACAAAAAGATTCAGTTTTACACGTCATGCGTGGGATTTTCTGGTCACTTCAGCCTCCTCCCATAGACAAAACTATGTCAGGGTAAAGGGAAATTCTGGTCATTTTACAGTTTTGTTCTTTCATATAGTTGTTGATTACATTATTAGACATAGAGCAGGGAGTATGGAGAAAATGCAAAGTCTTTGTCCAGGTTAGGCTAAATGACGACCTGTTTTGATATTTATATTATATCCTTAGACTTATAAAACAACAAAAATAGTGTCAGCATGAAAGAACACAACATTAGCTAATAATGGACATGATGTTTGTAAAGTATAAAATGAATTATGTTATTGAATCGTTTACATATGTGCAATTTGTAATTTTCAACAGGAACATTTCCAGAAAATATGAAAATAGCAAAGACAATTCCTCTTTATAAGAATAGTGAGAAATGTGTGTTCACTAATTACAGACCAATATCCTTGTTGCCATCCTTATCCATATCCTTGTTCCTTGTTGTTGTTTTAAAACAAGATGCTTGTTAGTTGGTAAAAATGTGGTGAGTCAATGACTTTGATTGTTGAAAAATCCCCTACAAACCTGCATTAGGGAGGGACATGCTTGTTCCATCTACTATAAAGTCAGAAATGCAATCTTGTGAAATTTATAAACACATTTAAAACACTAAGTGGTAAATATAAAAATCTTTTTTTTTTTTTTTTGGTTTTACATTAACATTTGAACTCTTGTTGGCTCATATAGAAGCTTTTAGAAAGAGCTGTGTGGGTGTCAAACGCAAGTGATGAACTAAACCATTGTGAGGTTTAATTATAAAACAACCACCTACTCTTAGATCCTCAAATGGAGGTTGGAAATTCATTCTGAAAGCACAAAGAATACCACGAAATTTGTTCATATTTTGAGCAGAATGTCATTAAAAATTACAACAAACTACTAATGCATTTATGCTGAATAGCAAAACATGTCCTGCATTTACAACATGGAACAACAAGCGGTGGTGCTAACTGCATCACTCTTTCCAAAAACCAAGGTGTTTAATTTTTGCGCTACAATAAAAAATTACATTAGTACAGTCTAGTGCTGCCAATCATCGCTCACAATGTGGAATTATCTCCTAATTAAGTTTTAAAAGATGATTCTGTTTATAAATTGCTAGAAAACACAACAAAAAAAAAGGTTAAATCGTGTCATCTGGACCAGTTTCTTTAAGTGAGAAACGATTCATCCCCCATCCAGAAGACTTCCTCAGTCTACGGCATGCCAACCAGATCTGTCCCATACGTAGCCTTCACTGCATGCGTTTCAAGCCAACTTCCTATTGGAATCTCATAAGTAGGCTTTTAACATGTGCAAACGGAGCACACCCATCCAAAACAATCAATCAATCATCATGTGCGAAATCAAATGTTTTAGGCCAGATGACCAACTTGCTACTCGCAGAAACAGCCTGAGGACAACCAAGGCTGAATTGGTTCAGAAAAAGGGTTGTAAGCTCCATCATCCAGGTAGATAACTACAAAAATTGTTAAATCGTGTCATCTGGACCAGTTTCTTTAAAAGAGAAATGTTTCATCCCCCATCCAGAGGACTTCCTCAGTCTACGGCCTGCCAACCAGATGTGCCCCGAGCGAGCTGTTTCTGTGAGTAGCAAGTTGGCCATCTGGCTAAAACATTTGATTGTTGTACATGATGATTGATTGTTTTGGATGGGTGTGTTTTCTACATGTTGAGATTCCAACAGGAGGTTGGCTTGAAACACAGCAATGAAGATGGGACAGATCTGGTTGGCTGACTGAGGAAGTCCTCTGGATGGGGGACAAAACTTTTCTCACTTAAAGAAACTGGTCCAGACACAATTTAACCTTTTTTGTTGTTATCTACAAGGATGATTGAGCTTACAGCCCTTTTTTTTTATAGAAAACACATTTTATTCTGGATTCTGGATTCAAGTGTTAGAAATTTGGTTGTTAGAGTTAACCTTGTGTGTCTGATGGCAAAAGTCAGCAGGTGAAGATTTAAATCTGAGACTATTCCTTCCTCTCAGTTAAATCCTAAAAGCACTAACCAACCCGTGGACTATCAAATACATCCACATTCGAAGGGACTGCATGGCGTTTGAAGCTCTAAATTACTATGATTGAGTCTGATAAAGAAAATGAAAGTTGTAAAAACTTGATGGCTGAACAAAGAGAAAAAAAGCATTTGCAACGAGGAAAGGAAATTTCACCCTTTTTCTTTTGGAAAGACACAAAAAAAGCTTCAAATACGAAAGAAAATTAGAGACTATTAGCTGTGGCGCTTCGCTAATGCCTACCTAACGGCTCTGTCAAAGTAAAAACAATTCAACAATGAAGCAATCGGCTTGCATGGTAATTGAGAAAGAGGTTCATGGAACAAATGCACTGAAGCATTAACAGCTCGGCTTGGTAAGGGAGGCTTTATTTTTTTTAGAAATGTGTGCATAATTGTTAAGAAAATGCCAACTTTAAGCACAACAGAATAGTTAAATGTTCCATGAAGCTTTCAGAGCTTGTGCATTTGACCTTTATTCTTTATAATTAAAACCAAAATCTGTACATAGACACCAGGATTATCCTAAATTCATTTTTACATTGTAAATATTAGGTACTATCGCTCGTCTTAATCGAGACGAGGGTACGGTGAGTCTTCTATCTTTAATTTTAAATTTTAAAATTGAATAAATGCCTTTGGGAAACAAGCCCCTCAGGCTTTCATCGTCAGAGTTTAGAGGAATCTTGGAGGCATTGCTTTAGTCTGAAACAGCGGCACCGGTGGATTTAATGACCCCTGGTATTTGTAGCAGATAAATCAAAAAGAGAAGTCTGTAGTGACCTGACTTACCGATATGTCAGCTCCTGTCAGATTTGCCTCCAAGCTGCAGGTGAGCTACTGGAACCTTTGACATCGTTCCACTGAGTGAAGGACAGAGGCTGGGAAATTCAGTGAAAGGGAAAGTGCACTTTCAGGTTATCTACTAACCGATCACAGCATATTCTGGACTTGTGCATGTAAGTTAGCCTCCTTCTGAGCTTTAAAGCAGGCTATCTTTATTCCGTGATGCAACCAGGACATAAATCCTCAATCTGTGAGACAAATCCTAAACCTGTTTCTGTGGTGGTACGAAAGAAAAAAAAACGAGTCGGGTCTTTGGTTGCAGTGCGACTCAGATGCAGCTTTAATGTCAGTTTCTCCCACTGTTGGATCTGCAGTGACATTAACCAGAATGGACGGGTGATCTGAAATGCAAAAAGGTTGAACAAGTTTGGTTAAAGTGAAAACAAAGGTGTGTTTGAACTCTGACCTTTTAGCTAAATAAAATGTGATTTTGTATTAAATGAGTTTGTAATATTTTGAAGGATGCCAAAATGTTAAAACTGAATGATAACCATCACATGATACACATTCACCCAAGGATTTTTTTTTTTTTTTTTTTTTTTTTTATAAATTGTAACTTTACTCCTAGTTTTAGTTTGTTTGAACTATTTCATACCTTACTTCAAGCAAAAACAAACCTATTCTGAAATAAATTATTTAAAAACACCTTGATTACAATTTGTGTCAGGATGTGTGGCTTTTGGTGGGTTGAGCTGGACTCTGGACAACCCTGGTCCTCGTGTATTCCTCTGTGTTGTCGGCCACTTCTCAGTCAGTATTGTTCCAGTCAGTCTGCCAAGTCCATCTCCACCTGTCCCCTGTTTCACTGGTCACAGCTGCAGCCACTCTACTCATCAGCCTCAGTTCTTTTAGTCCTTCAATTCTCACCAACTCCTCAGTTGAGCATTATGTGTTCTTACTCTACATCCTCCTTGAGTTTCCCAGTACTTCCCTCCCAGAGTCTGCTCTTTGTTTTTTGTAGTGTTGGTTGCCTCAACAGCATTTGGTCCCCTGTCTAGGAGCGAATAGAGGGAACTGAAAATACCATTTGTCTGTCCATCTATCCACGCTTGTTATTTGAACGTGATAACTTTGAAAAAATTGTGACGTACCTATTTTCTTTTTGGTGTGTGGCTGCATCTAGTTGTAAAAAAACGTTCCTATCGAATGCTGGGTTGCCACATACAAATATATACACACACAGGGCTTAATTTGTAAACCAATTGATGCTGGAACGCAAATTGTGGGCCGGCCAGCGGGGGCAGGGGGGGGTCCTCACCCAGAATATTTCAAATAAAGTATAATGCAATTTTTTTGCATTTTGGTGTATTTTAATGGGTCGTTAAACATCTATGTTTACCTACATTTGTAAATGCTTTGCTTCTGTCAAGCATCCACCCCAACGGCCGGGGGGGGGGGGGGGGGGGGGGG
>NC_056516.1:28074518-28095726 GCF_014905685.2 Nematolebias whitei
GGGGGGGGGCAAGCCCAACTCTGTCCCTGCACGTCGTCGTCCGACTCCACATGTGAAACCTCGAGGCAGCTGCCTGTGAGCTCCTGCCCTCATACGACTGCCTGGTTAGCTCGGCACTCACCCCCACCACTCTTTTAGGGACAGAGATTTTTTAAGGGTAGACACAGAAATGCTACTTGAAGAGGCAGCTCGTAAGTGGCTGTTGTGTTTAAAATGAGTGTTTATGTAATTATTTTCAGTTTACATATCCAATATGTTTTATTTTTTCAATGCAGTCATATTTGTTCATAACTTTATCATTAGTAAGCCTGAGAATTACCGTATCCAAACAAACAGTTACGGAACGCACCCTGTCAAAATAAGAGCGTTCCCGTATCCTGTTCCGATCCTATCACTTGTTTGTTATTTTTCTAAGCTTTTTGTGTTCTGTCTGCCTTTCAGGGTCCACCTTCGTACAGTCATGGCACTTGATTTGTTTTTTTTACTTGTGGCATGAGCCGGAGAGCATGAAACTAAATACATAAAATGTTTTAAATAGGTTTTTATTTACGTCCATTTACAATGTAGACCACGTCATCATGTTAATGTCATGAGAAAACGAGTCACTTGTGTCACGTGCTGATGACGCTGGAGGATCTGAAAGTAACAGGTGTGTTTTTTGTAGGGGGCAAATGTCGAAAGAAAGCATGACTGAAATCAAAGTTGGAAAAGTTTCACATTACTCAAAATAATTTAGTTTTTCTTTGTAGGTTTTTTGTGTATTAAGCTTTCATTAAAAAAAAATATTGGCATTTTCTTGATGGTTGGACACAATAATTTCTGAACATTTGAAAAGAAAACGTCTCACATCTCTCTAAAAGAATCAAAACTGGGAAATCACACAATGTTTTAATTGTACATGTCAGAGACAGAGAAAATTAGAGCTTATTAATTGTGTTGCGCCACTAATGTCTATTTAACCTTACCTGTCAAACGTAAAAAGATTTGACAATGAAACAAAGACGAGCTGGACAATTAATGAAATTATAATAGAAATGCACCAAAGTATTTGTAACACTGCTTAGTAAGAGAGGCTTTATTTCCCTTTCTGACTTTTTTCTTTTACAAAAAAAAAGTTTAATTGTTAACAAAATGCCAGCTTCAAATACAACAGAGCAGCTGAATATTCTGAAAAGCTTTTCAAAGTTTCACAGCACAAACACTAACCTAGTTAAAATATATACATTTTTAAATAAATCATCTGACTTTTTTGAACATAAATCACCAATAAGTAATGAAAAATGTAAAACCAGATATAAGATCCTGTCAGAAAATATTTGATCACGGAAAAAAGAAACAATCTATAAAAGTCTTTATCTAATGCTCAAAATAAAAGCAACACATTAAACATCCAAAAGCTCATAAATTAGGCTTTTTAAATAATTTATTAGATTAAAAATTAACATTTTTACACCACTGTAATTATTTTTTCTACTTTCTGTAGAAAAGGGTAAGTAATGAAATAAAACAGTCTTTAATTTTAAATCTTTATGATTTATTTACAGGGCAGCACGGTGGCGCAACTGGTAGAGCTGCTGCCTCTCAGCGAGCAGGTTCCTGGTTCAAACCCCGGTCCAGGGGCCTTTCTGGGTGGAGTTTGCATGTTCTCTCCGTGCATGCGTGGGTTTTCTCCAGGTACTCTGGTTTCCTCCCACAGTCCAAAAACATGCATGTTAGGCTGATTGGTAACTCTAAATTGTCCCTAGGTGTGAGTGAGAGACTGAATGGTTGTTTGTCTCGTTTGTCTCTATGTGGCCCTGTGATGGACTTGCGACCCGTCCAGGGTGTACCCCGCCCCTCGCACAGTGATTGCTGGACATGGGCACCAGCGACCCCCGTGACCCAAAATGGAATAAGCGGGTAAAGAAAATGGATGGATGGATGGATTTATTTACACATAAAGAACATGCTAAATGACTTAAATTAAACTTGTAGAGAAAAATGTGACAGACTTACTCCCAGTGACAGAAACCAGAGAAATTAAGACAAATGGTTCATCTTACACTGGATTTGTCTCAACTGATCAATTGAAACAGTCAGTTTTTACAGTTTTTAATTATTTAAATGCTCTTTAGTAATTTATGAGTATGACAGAAATGATAAAGGGGTTTTATTCCGAAAATCATAATTTTCATGGAGTGCAACATTATATTTTACAGTTTATCACAACTTATTTTTTATTTTAAAAGTATCTGTTTTAAAATGCATAAAAAGTTGAGTTTTCATAGTTTCCAAAGAACTACCTGTGTCGTCTTTTAGGATTTTCTGTGCCGCGTTTGTGTCAGTATTTGATTTACCTCTACAATTTTTAACTTTTCTCTCTCGTTTCATTCATTTACATTTTCGCCAATCACCAATAATCTCCTGGTTGCTGCCGACTCTGGACTTTTATCAGTTCTCATGACCTTGACCTGACCTGAGTGCACCATTTGATACCATTTCACATGATATTCTTCTTGATGGATTACGCTCCATTGGTTTTTCGGGCGTTGTTCTGAATTGGTTTCATTCTTATCTCTCTGACCGTCAGCACTTTGTCACCTTAAGAACTTCAAGTTACAGTCCTCCCCACTAATTTCAGGTGTACCGCAGGGTTCTGTTCTTGGTCCTCTATAATTTATCTTCTTCCACTTGGTCTCCATTTTAGAAAATTTGGTATTAATTATCACTGCTATGCAGACGACACCCAGCTCTACTTCTCCACCAAGCCCAACACCACCCTTCCATCATCCTTCCTTTCGGACTGCCTCTGTGAAATTAAATTATGGTTTAGTCAAAACTTTCTTAAACTGATCTCCAAGAAAATAGAATTTCTCCTTGTTGGCACCAAGTCTACCTTATCCAAATGTAATAGGTTCACAATTAAAGTTGGTGATTCCACAGTTTCTCCCTCCCCTACAGCTAAGAGTCTGGGTGTCATCCTTTGTAGCACTTTATCTTTTGAATCTCATGTCAATAACATCACTTGGTCTGCATATGTTCATCTTCAAAACATCAACCATCTCCGTTCATTTCTTACTACCAGCACAGCCATCCTTATCAATGCTCTAGTCACCTTTCGATTAGACTACTGTAACTCCCTCCTCTCAGATCTTCCTCTTAAAATCATCCATAAACTTCAGCTTGTCCAAAACACAGCTGCCTGGATCATCACTAGAACTACGTCGAAGGAACACATCACCCCTATCCTTAAACATCTTCACTGGTTACCCATAAAATATCGCATTGACTTCAAGATTCTCCTCCTCACTTTCAAAGCTCTCCATAACTTGGCACCTCTGTACCTCACTGATCTTCTTTGTTATTACACACCTGCCCCAAATCTTTGCTCCTCTTTATCCAGCTCTCTTGTTATACCTCCTGCCCACATGACAACCATGGGCTCCAGTCTTTTCCCACAAAGCCCCTCATCTCTGGAACTCTCTTCCACAGCACATTCGTAATTCTGATTCTCTGCCCTCATTTAAATCTAACCTTAACACTCGCTTTTTCATACTTGCTTATTCTGTTTGATGTCATTATGTTTTCTACCATTAATTGTGTTTGATTTTATTGATATCTGTATTTTATTGTTTTAATCTTCGTATTTCCTGTTCGGTGACCTTGAGTGATTTGAAAGGTGCCTTCAAATAAAATGTATTATTATTATTATTATTATTACTATTTTTATTATTATTATTATTATTATTATTATTATTATGTTTCTTTCTCCTTTTAAAAACCTCTGCAGGTATTTCGTTTGCAGATTTTAGGTCCAAAACTTCAGCATCACACGAGAGAGAAAGTGAAATATATTTGAGATTACTTGGAAAAGAAGAGACAGGAAGCTCATAAATGAACAACCTGGGCTGTACTTTGCCTGCAACCTGAGAGCCAGTCCTGCTGCCAGCTCAGCTACACTAATAAATCCACCAAGCCAAACTAATTTGTCCTCTCTGAAACAAACTTTCAGCCCTGCGATCTAAAACTGCACCCTTTATTAAGTCCTTGAAAACACTATCAAAGTTGCAGTGACTTTGTGAAACTAAAGGTGATCATTTAAAATGGAAAACACACACGACGATGCTATTTTCGCTGTCATGCTTTCACTATTTCCTCCCCATCATCCGCGATCAACTATTTCATAAATATTCAGTTTAAACCCGGCATTCATTCACTTTGAACACTGCAATCAGAACGAAATATAATTTGAAAAGGTTCTGCATCCTGCATGATAATGCACGGAGACAAAAACGTGAACAAACAAAAGGAGAAACAAGGAATGAAGCATTTTGACTAATACTGGAAGTAATTTTTACAAAAGGAAGGCAGAAGAAGTGTATTTAAAGCCATAAAGTTTTTTTTTTTCTGTCTCATGCATGCCTGTAAAAGACACAGTATGTTTCTTATTCTATTTTTAAAATAAATCTGAACCAATATAAGTATAAATTATGACCTTACACCATTGTGTTTCACACAATATTCACTCTTCCAGCAAAATTTATTGAAATTTGTCTAAAACCTGTCTAAAATGCACAGCAGATGTTTAATATTCTTAGGCATTAGGGGAAATGTGCACTGCTAGTGTGCATTTCTCTGCTTATTTTTATATGTTTGGGTGACACAGACATGTTCCCTCAGTTACTCTTGTACAGTAATTTATTCCAGGCACATGTTGGTGAAACGCTTTACAAGTAGAATATGTTGGTCTGATATCTGTACATCATGACTAGACACAGTGTGCAATCAGTGCCAAAACCAAATGCAGTGTAGACGCTGTTGATACCTGTACAATACCACCTTTCTACCAGCGGTACAATCTGTACACAGCAGCAGCTGCATGGTCATGTCAACAATGAGGTATTTCTGCAGTTCATACACCAATATCACCAAGGAACGGATAAAGAGCAATACCCAAAATGAATGTTCTAAATTTCAGGACAATGTTTTGCATAAGTTGTAGTCTTCAGCTTTTTTTGCCAATTTCTGGCCTGAATTGCATTTATTAATCACATCTAATAGTTTTTTTTTTTTTGTATCAACAACTTCCTGAACTGTGCTCAGAGCCAATCCACTGCCTGATATATTTTTGTTGTTTTGCAATTTGATGAAATTATGTTCACTTTTACCTGTTACAAAAGAGTCTGCTGTGTAAATTGTGCTTCGGTACACTGTAGCTCTGTGGTGTACTCTTTTAAAAACAGCCAGGGCCCGCACCTGCTGCAGTGTGTGCCTGTGTGTTTTACACAAAATGATAGAGAAGGGAAAGAAAGCTGAAAGGTGGTCTGCTGATAACAGCCAATAGCACACGGCTATCTGAGCTATTTAGTCTAAAAGCAGCTTTTTTTACTTTCTGGCCTACAGTGTGAACTAAAGCAGAATCATCAGAGCCCATTAGGTCAATTTCTGTTGTATAAAGAAAAAATGCACACAGTGAAGGCTTTCATCTAAAGTCACGAAACTTCTGCCTTTTCTCTGGCAGCAACTTAGTGTTTTATCTGCATTCAACCAATAAGTTTTAGTTAAGGTATTTGTTACCCGGATGGCGGATGGAGACTTTACATTAGTCATCGCACCCAGAGGGAGACGTGATCGCCAAAGAGACCTGTTCCTTAACTTTGTTCCTTTATAAATGCCTATCAAAAAGTATTATGGTATAGTCTCAATATCTATGTACATTAGAGCTGTCATTTCTAACCCGAGCCTGAAGCCTGGCCGGTCCAGGCCATGATAATGTACTTAACGTGCGGGCCCGGCCGATCTTGGGCTTTGATGCGGTTTTACGAATCATACAGCACAAATAAAACTAAATAAGAAAGCACGATACAAAATTGTGTTAATCTACTTGTAGAGGAGGAGGCAGTAAGTTTACATGTTGAGAGGATGAAGAAAGAAAGAAGAGTGCATCAGTTAATCAGACTGTAAAGATCACTGCTGCTGGTGAATTGCGCAATAATTGCGCACATGGGCTCGTATCTATGACGCTGTTTTTTTTTATGTAGCATACAGCACAAAGAAAACTAAATAAGAATGCACAATATAAAATTGTGTTGATCTACTTGTTGAGGAGGCGGCAGGTCCGACCGGCCGGTTGAAAGAGGTCAAAAAAGTTGGGTCGTCTCCAAGGTCAAGGTAACGAATCAAGGTCAAAGTTAAAACAAAATTTTTCTTGTAACGTCTGACCCGCTCAAGATATTTTTATGAAACTTGAGACGCATCTGCATCACCTTAGACAGGAGTGTGCCATCCACATGTCGTCACCACAGCTTCAAGGTCATTAATTAAGGTCAAAGATTATACAAGGTCTTTGGTTGTCTGGACCAATGCTATAGATCGCTGAATAATAGTTTGTCAGTGTGTTGTATGCAGTACTCTTTTCTTTAATTTGAAGTCACGTTGTTGAAAAACAGAATAACTCAATTACTGCTCAGAATGATTTTTAATACTGGTTACTACATTAGGCAGTAAAATTCCAGTTTTCCTGCAGTCTGCATGTGATTGTGCAGAAAAACACAGAGGAAGTTCTGAGGAGATGTTTGTTACTCTTACAATATTAGCTCGCCGTTAAAGCTGTTTTTTTGTTTTTTTTTAAACATCAGGCTTCAAATGTTTATATTCCCATTTGAAAAGTGTGGAGACAATTGCACCTAAATAATTACTGGAGTAGATGTGCAAGTAGCAGTCTGGGGAAGTTATTAGGTGACGTTACCAGCAGCAGATTGATCAACCTCCTTAATGAGCAGCTTGTGAGTTTGTAGAAACAAACAAACAAACAAACCAAAATCGAAGTTTTGCCCAGGATCCTTCAAAGGTCTGACAAGTGAAGATCCTTACGGTGACTTATTGACTTCGTAGCAGCCACAGTTGCCTCTTTAAATATTGTCATTGTGACAAGTTTGTGTGATAATTATTAGTGAATTGAAAATATTTACTGTAAATTAAACATTAATAAGCATGTTACTACTTGATTCTATGTTTCAAACAACCATATCAGTTATGTGCTACCAAGTGGCCATATATGGGTTTGTACAATAATAGATTTGATCTCACTTTGACTGGCACCATATTCTATTAACTGATGATGTGAACATCGCTTGGAACACTTTTCATAATAGTTTCATCTTTTTTGTAAACAAACATGCTCCTTTCCACCAGTTCAGAATAAAAAGACGAGACAACCTATGGTTTACTCCTGAGCTAGCTGACCTTCTTCACAGTTTGTTTTGATAATTAGACAAAACTCTCCTAGCGGCAGGGTTTAACATACTCCAGCTACAAGTACTTGGGTGTGCACCTGAATGACAACCTCAGCTGGGGCAACAACACCACCACCCTGATCAAGAAAGCTCATCAGAGACTCTACTTCCTCAGGCGGCTGAGGCGAGCTGGTCTGGGAAGCTCAGTCCTCACCTCCTTCTACAGGTGTGCAGTGGAGAGCATCCTGTGCCCCAGCATCAACGTGTGGCATGGAGGCTGCACAGCTGCAGAAAGAAAAAAAGCTTTGCAGAGAGTGATGAAGGCTGCACAGAAGTCTGTTGGAGTCAGTCTCCCCACCATACTGACATCTTCACCTCTAGATGCAGGAAGAGGGCCACTTGCATCATGAAGGACCCCACTCACCCAGCACACACACTTTTTGCCCCGCTCCCATCAGGAAGGAGGTTGAGTAGCATTAAGTGCAGAACCACTAGACTGAGGAACAGCTTCTACCCTGAAGCTGTTACACTCATGAATCTCTAATCAGAAAAATCTCTGTAATCCCACTTTAATTGGTCACATGTCACTTTATCTGTGCTGCTGATTATCCATGCTGCTGATTTCTTACCTTAAGCTGCTGTATTCATACCCATCTGCTCACAACAGACTGTTCGGGCTGCTGTTTAATACACCGTATTATATGATATTATTATTGTTTAGCATATATCTTAGATCCTTGTATACTGTTTCTTATTTATACTTTCTATTTCTGCTATTTTCGGGTGTAACTGGGACCTTGAGTACACAATTTAATTTCACCTCATGTACCACGTGATGCGAATGACAATAATGAACCTTGAACCTTAATTTTTTTTTTCCTTATTATAACGTTGACAGGAAACTTCCACAAGTTCAAACTAACAATAAATAATTGTTAAATATCCCTAAATATACTGACAATGCTTGTGTTTATAGCCAACAGCTGGATTTGTGTAATTAACTGGAAATATTGCTGTATTTAACCGTAACAGTTCCATTAAAGGATAACAGCCAGTTACTGGATATATTCCCAGTAAATTATAACTTTTTTTATTTATTTTTTTGGTGGTGGGGGGGAGCATTTTGAGCTAAATTAATTAATTTGGCATGTTTTGTAGTAAATAGTTTTGTTTGAGGATGAAGAGTTTAAATTTAAAGTACATTTGTATGCAGCCAGGGAACAAAGCGTCCATCATCGCCTCCAACAATGGCCAGCGTCGACACAGCAACGAGTTAGTGAGTTCAACTAAAACAGCATTAAACCCTCTTCTCTTTCTGAAGCCTGTGTGTCTTGGAGTGAAAAGCCTGTTCTGTGCAGATAACCAAGTGTAACTGGCCTCCATGCATCAAAAACGGTGCTGACTGATGCTGCTGGAGCTGCTTGGTGAAAATGTGGCCCTTGCAGTAAATTTAAAAAACAGACAATACTGACGATGAGCTGAAATGAGCATCTGAGACATGAGACAACTCTTTTACTCTCTGTGGAAACTCAAACAATGTTTAGCTTTTCCAAACTTCAGACTCAAGCCGTGCTGTTTTTGTGAGGCAAAAAAAAAAAAAAAAAGCTTTGCTTTTGCAAACAATCAAGACACACTTGCTCAGATTTGTCTTTAAATTACAACAATTTGATCATTTGGAGTCAATTAGAGCTTTTAAGGATTTTGTATTTATTTTATCTGATTCTGATCTTGTGTTTAACATGTTGGGACAACAATTTTATATTCCTTCTGTGAATAATCTTTGCATATATATGGATTTATTTAAAGGAAACTGTAAACGTTGCTCAAAGAATTGCTGTTGAAGACGTGTTCAGTGGAATAACTTCCAGGACTAAAAATCAGGAGAGTTGAGTTGTAAACAGCTCGGGAGCTTTTCTTTTATTTATAGACTCAAATTCATCATTCGAAGCTTTTCAAACTTTGCTCTTCCTCTATTTTAATTTGGAGTAAATCTGCTGTAAAGTTGCTTCTGGATTTAAAAAGACAGAACTGGACTGGAACAATCCTGTTTTGTTCTGTTATGTAATTGTGTAGTTTGTTAATTCAGTCTATTTTTTCTTCCAACAAAGTTCAGTCAGGTCATCTGTTTTTGTTTTGTTTTTTTTGTTAGGATGCTTCGTCCTTCATCCAAAGGACTTCATCAGTCCGAGGAGTCGCAACAAACTCAACCCATAAACAGCACACTCACATAGTGGACCAACCAGTTTGATGGTTATAAGGTGGTTTATGGAGTCCGCCCTCTCCCCCGTCAACTCCCCTGAGGCAGCCATAGCCAAAGTGGTTCAAAACATCAAAGTTCATGCTCAATAATCCAGGTAAAATAAGTCCAACAAAGTTCAGTCAGGTCATCTGGACGATTTTTTGTTGTTGTTGATGAAATGTTCTGTCCTTCATCCAAAGGACTTCATCAGTCCGAGGAGCCACAACAAACTCAGTACCATAAGTGGCTGAATTATGGGTGCATTATTACATAAGTTAGACCTGACTGTGGCATTGATGAGAAAATGGATACAGGTGTGCTGATTACAAACACAGGTGAGGAGCTTGAAACAGGAACAGCTGACCCGACTTAACTTTGCTGGATTTTCTTTTTAAACCTGGATTATTGAGCGTGAACTTTAGTCTATTTTTTGCTTATTGTTTCTTGTGTTTTATTAAACTACTCTCTTATTTTCCATTTTTTTCATGCCGTTCTCCATCTCATTCCCTGCCTCTAATCTCTCACCGATGACTGATAAGATAAACTGCGTTCACCTTTTCCCCTTTCTGTTCACCGAAGCTCCCAGTTTAAGTGAAGAGACGGACAAACAGACTGTCAGTTATTACTACTACAGTCTATAGTGATTAACTGGTGATGACTAAAGAGCCACCTACACAGCAGAGAAGAACAATGATCGTTTGCAGCTCTGACACAGTCTTTGTTCTCCATAAAATGCCATCAAATTTGCATCACATTTCTATCAGTTTGACTCTTTTAACTGCGACATCGAGTGAATTTCAATCAGCCAGCAAAGATGATGAGCTCCACACAAACAACAGAAGTGCCAGGATTTGCCTGCAGTGCTGGTCCAAAGGCCAGAGAGCCTCTTGGCTTCGCTAACAGAGTTAACAGAGAGTTGATGTGGCTCCATCCACAGGTGGCAGGCTGCCCACTCTGAACCAGGTCTGAGCTGCTGAGCTGACCGTTGTCCGTCTGTCGGACTCGGAGGAACTCGGAGGAACTGGAGGTCCAAGCTCAACGTCAAATTAGGTTTTACTTCTGCGGCTCGTGGCTCACGCTCCCCTCCACTGACAGTCTGCAGGCCTCAGAGTGGGTGTACTCTGACAGGAAAGGCGAGCAGAAAAGAGCCACTGCATGTGTGATGTGTTGGGTATTTCTACATCAGAGAATACAAAGAGAACGGGTGCTAAAGGGAAAAAAAATCATTGCTCTTTTCAGTGCTAACACACGCAGGGACACGTGCAAAAGCAATATTCCCTTGTATGATGTCCAGTACCCTTCACCCAGCAGTGGCGCAGTGATAATCCATCTATAGCAAGCGTGTGTGGGTGTGTGTCGAAAGCTTCTCGCTGTTGGAATGATTCATCCGTGTGTACGTGCGGGTGTGATCGCACGGGGGTTTTTTTTGTGTGTGTGTAACTTGAGCTATGGACAATTCATCTACATTAGCAAGAGATTAACCTGCTCACCTAACACATCCATCACCTGCACATGCAGACACACAGAAACGCACACAGCCTCCGGCAAGGGCAGCAGAGATTCACATTTACATGGAAATATACAAAACGGAGTGGTGCAGTGCTGCCACACACAAAATGAGAACGTGTAAGGGGTTCACACGAAGACTGACATTATCTAAGGGTACACATTTCCAGCAAAAGTGACAGAAATGTAAAATGTCACTTGTTTGGGGATTTGTAGAAGGACCCAAATGGCACAGACTTCTAATAACCTAAACCAAAACAGTAAAACAGCATGATAAGGAAACAGCATAAATAGAAGGATCTGTTAAACAAGGCTTGTATACAATGATGAGAAAATGGATGCAAGCGAGCTGATTACAAACAGGACACAGGTGGAGGGTGAGGATCTTGAAACAGGGACAGCTGAGGTCATCTAGTAGCATGACCACCAAAACAACCAAAGCTAATTTACCCACAATGAAACCTCAAACCAAACGAGGGTTAATTAAGAATCAAAGTTCTTGAAAGAAGAACTTGTTTCAGGTGAGGCGATGTGTGACTAAATGTTTTTTTGGCTTTACAACTAAGAAAAATTAAAGTGAAACGTGTAAAGTGACTAAAATAAATTGGAGTTTGCTTTGTGATCAAAATGTTTTGTCCAGATTTAATGAGGATGCTGGTTTCCAGATTTTATGTGAAATGTATTTATCTCTTTGCAGGCAGATTTTGTTATTATCATTTGGCTTGTTATTATTTATGACACTGTTTCATTAATCCATCTGTCAAAACTAATGGCAGGCTGTGCATTTCACATAGGCCTTCAAGGATGTCCTGCCTGAATTTGTCCACCTCTTAATACCGTCATTATGACGCCACGGCAACAATACAAAGAAACATAACATGGCAACAGCCACATATGTGTTTATCAAAAGCATCCGTATGAATGTAATGGACAAAATATAAAACATTTGAGTAAAATACCACAAATCAGGTTGTTTGGATTCACCATTGAATGTACCAGCAGAACTATGAAAGGCAGACATGAAACTCAATAGAGTCGGCCTGTCCCAGTACAACTGTTATTTATCTGAAACTGACTCCCCCACTTGGCCTTGGATAGGCCAACTTATCTCAAGTTGCTCCTGGAGGATATGTAAATCATGAACCTCTGCTCTCTCTGCTTTGACCCTAGCAACACATAAAGGTCAAAATATGATTGGATGAAAGCTCTATATAAACATGCTACTGGAAGCTGTGCAACCAGTAAAAAAAGTTATGAAATAAATAGACTTTTTAGAAGTATACCAAAATATAAGTTAGTGATTCTGATTGTGTTTAGGTCAGCAGAGAAGGCTTTGCTGGCCCACCACTGGTCAAAACGTGCAAAACAGTTCAAGTTTCTCATCAAGAAACAAAGTATTTGTATCTTTACACGAGACATTCATAATGGATTCATTACTACTGACAGTAGATACAGAGTGTTGTAGGGGATTGAAAGGTTCATCACTTCTTGTTAATGTACACAAACAATTTAGTTTGACTCAATGGACAGTTAAAACCACTGGTGAAGGGTTTTCCTTCATCCATGTGATCATCTGAAGTCCATCTAAACCTGAAGGTGTTTCAGTACTGACACAGACCAAGGTATTTTAACATTTTCCACTTTATGGCAAAATGATGTTTGTTGTTTTGTGGGTTGCCCCTAGCAATCCAAACCAAATCCCCTCACCTAAAAGTAACAATCACGGTGTTCATACTGATTCAATCAAATTTGTATTGATTGATTAACGTAGTGTAAGCAAACTGACAATGAGCAGACCCCACACTGGTAGATAAAATAAATCCTGCTTTGTGTACAAGTGGAGTGATTCTCAGGGGCTCGGGGAAGATCTGGAGAAAGATGGTCATGGTGATCCAACAATTTTCAGCCAGGTCATCTGGACAATTTCATTTTTTAATGAAACGTTTCACCTTCCATCCAGAAGGCTTCATCAGTCAAGGAAACACACAACATAAAACGGATTCTTCCCCCAAACAGCTTACTCCAAAGTGGAACAAACCAGTTATGTTGGTGCTAAGATGGTGTCTTTGGCACGCCCCCTCCTCTGGAGCCGGCCCTCTCAAAAAAAAAAAGAAACTCCAGATGTCCTGACTGAAAATTGTTGGATTGTATACCTGGATTATTGAGCATGGATTGTGTTGGTCGTGGTGAATTTCTAAATCCACAGATTACAAAGATGGAGGAAGATCTTTATGTAGAAGAAGACTTACAGGCCTGGAGAGGATCAAAGGAATGCTAGAAGCCACCACGATGGAGACAGGTAAGTGCAGGTGGAGAGAGTGGCAGATCAGAACTCAAAGGCTGTTATATTTCTTCAAAGGCTGGATAACGGTGGAGGAATGCCCAGGTGTCCACAGGAGGTCACCAGAAGGAAGAGCATGAAAAAGGTGTCGAGACGACAACTCACAACGAGGGCAGGTCAGGAAACCAGGAACTAAAAGCTCAAAGAAAATCAACATTAGGCTTTCTCAAAGACTCTGTGAATCTTGCTCAGGTTGTTCCACAGTACCAACTATCATGAAATGTTCCAGCAGAGAAACACTGACACACCAGGCCTTAAAGACAGGATCTCATCAGTCAGGATCAGGAACAGCTGGCAGTTGTTAGCACCGCCCTGCCACTCAGGAGGCTGAAAAGGTGTGGTTAGTGCACTAAACATTGTGATTCCTACAGTTATGTCGCCCCACACCATGTAGTTGAAAGAAATAATCAATAAAGCCATTTTTTGCCATGAGATTCAGGTAAACTTCCAAACCTGTTAGGTGTAGAATGATTCAGAGCAGACAGCAGAGCAAAAACTGACTGAATAATTAGCTCCGATTTTTTTACAAAAACTAAGCAATGAATAAAATGTCAACTTGTGTGCAAATACAGGTCATGACGTCAGTTGGATTAAGATTTAAGAATGGCCTCTGGATACTTTTCCACCAGACTGAAGCCTTCACTGGTTTGAGAACCCCCTGGAATCTCCTGGACGAAACATTAAAGCTGGAATCTCTGCTCATATCGGGTCCAGGAAAAGCCGCCAAAACGTACATTTTTATTATATATTTTGAATTCTCTTATCCAAATTTGTCAGGTGTTCAGAAAAATGTACACTCTGTTGATTTTGTGAAGACCGTAACTTTTTTTTTCCCCTGTTTCATGCAGGAAACGAGAAACTGAAATTTAATTTTGCTGCCTAATTGGCTGAGTTGCCTGAGGGTAGATGACTGATAGAAAAGAAATCAAAAAGAGAAGGCAAGGCACACATGAGGGAATAAAAGCAGAAACTAAAAGAAGGGAACGACAAGTAAAAAAAAGAGCTAGATTGTGAGGTGGGAAAGAACAGGAGAGGCAGACAGGAAAGCTGAGAAAAGAGTCAACAGATGAAGCAACGAGGAGAGGGAGAGAAGAAATGATCCAGAGAAGGAATGATGGCTGAGGGAGTGAGGGATGCTGGGAGTAAGGGAGTGCAGAGAGAGAGAGAGAGAGAGGAGGGAAGGGAGGAGAGAAGACAAGAGAAG
Source organism: Nematolebias whitei (assembly GCF_014905685.2). Taxonomy (NCBI): domain Eukaryota; kingdom Metazoa; phylum Chordata; class Actinopteri; order Cyprinodontiformes; family Rivulidae; genus Nematolebias; species Nematolebias whitei. The sequence goes on from NC_056516.1 coordinate 28,089,023, forward strand.
CATTGTGCTGTGTGGCAGCCCCTGGTTGCTGTTTTCCTCGGTTGCTACGACAACCGCAAGAGAGGGAACTGATAAGTTAACCAGATGGTTAGAGACTCAGAGAGAAGAAGCAGAGCGTCCGTGTGTGTGTGTGTGTGTGTGTGTTCAAACAGAGCGGATCCAGGGGTGTTTCCGGAGTCTCCGGTGACGACGGATCAAAGTGACGGTTCGAGTTTGTATATTAATTTCTCCTCATTGTTCCGCCAAGGCAAGAGCACATGTGAGGACCAGCGAACACGTTTTGTTTTCTCTCACACGTTGTTCTTGCATATTATTTAGGATTTTCACATCCCCCACACACACACACACTATTTACTTACTTTCCATCTTAATTCCCTTCCCACACAATCGTCAAGGGCTTCAAAGGTTGGCAACAGATCACTGTAAAGAATTTCACCGTGGCACTGTTAAACCCTGGCAGCAAACACATCAGCATTTTACTGTTGATTCACAGTGCATTCACGAAACAGTTTGTCTATCGTATTAAAGCACTGCGATGGTTTGTGTAATTTCATGGCTTCTACCCTTTCTTCTGCTACTTTTATGCTGAATTTCTTTTGATTTGAACAAGTTAATAAACAGAATGTTGTTAAAATCACATAGTTTTGACCAATATAGGATGTTTTTGTTATACTTCACCAGCAAATGAAGCAAACTTTACGCCAAAGACAACTTGCTGTCACATGTAACGTAAATCAAACCCACCATCAAGTTTCTTCAGCAGGTCTGTTTCCTCGGCTTGGCCTCTCCAGAAAATACAAGATCTGTCTAGTAAAGATTTTCATTCATGGCGTTTGTCCAAAAGAAGGGCAATATGTTACGCTGATAAGTTATGGTTATTTACTTTAACTAACATAAACTGTAAAAAAACAAAAAAACACTAGAAAGTTCCTGGAAAAGCTTTGACAGGGACTGCCACGTTGCAACCATTTTAAAAAATTGATTTGTCAGTACTGTGTGTTGAGGTTCGCTCTCAGCTAGTATTATACCAATTTTAAGCACAATATGGCAAAAATATCAATGTGTTATAGTCATTTTTTCCTTTTAAGCTATGGTGGCCATCTTGGATTTTTGTTCTGGATTCAGTATGAGATGGGGAAATGTTCTCAGCTATAACTACACCAAATTTCAACTCTATGTGTAAAACTAGCTGAGTTAGAGCCATTTAAATGTAGCTTGGCCATCTTTGAATTTTTTGTTTGCATTCTGTATTTATTAGGCGTTGCTTTCAGCTAGCATCACACCAAATTTCAGCTAAATATCTCTAAAACCCTCTGAGTTATATCCATTTGAAATTAACTTTGGCGGAGACAAAGTATTTTAATATGGTGATCATCCCAAAATCCATTTGATATCAAATATTCCTCATCAGGTGTAAATGAATACCCAGTAGTTGCTTTTAATTAGAACATGACCATTGGTCGATGAGATGTTTTGCTAACAGACAGAGTCGACTCCAACAATTATTAGTTCCATTATAAACAAAGATCTCATACAATCAATTCTTGGACTCTATGTGACAACTCCCACACCAAAGCTCTATTTCTGTCACTTTAATTGGGTTTTAATCATATTGTGTTTGCAAACGTTGATTTGCTGTGGCGGCCATCTTGAATGGCTTTGACTCCACACATTAATCATTGTTGCGCATTTAAGGAAACTTTTAGAAAAATCCACCGTTCCTAAATTAATTTTGTTAAAACAGATGAAATGAACTAAACACAAACATGAATGCCTGTTTTTTTTTTTTTTTTTAGCAGCAGGCGATTAAATAGAAATATGCAACATGAGTCAGGCCCACGTGGTGCATGCAAAAATGTCAAATTCATTTTTATTAGGAACACTTTTAGAAGCAGTGAATAAGAGCAGTAATTTAGTGCATACATGCATCAACACCACCTAAAAAGAGTTTTCTGTTAAGTATTACTCTCCCGGATATCAGAACTATCTATTCTCGTGACTCAATGAGACTACTGTATAAATAAAGGGTACATGAAATACAACCCGCTGTCTGAGACGAGTCAACAACATCCTGCGGGACAGGTACCATCCTGCACATGGCCTTTTCCCTACTACCCTCAGGCAGAAGGTACCGGTTCATAGGTGCCAGGACTACCAGAATGGCTCACAATCTGTACCCACAAGCTGTGAGACTGTTAAACGAACAGCATCTCTCTATAACCCCGCCCACTATCCTTACATCTCAAATCTCATTATGACAATAACTGTGAAATGGATATTGCATCGCTGCAGCAACAACTACTACCCTTCAACATCTGGCTGTTTACAGTTGTCCCTTCTTCTATCTTGACCTTAGATGCTGTATCATTATCTGTGTTTACATTGATCATCAGAACTTTGCAAAGTTCTTTCGTACCACTATGTGCTAATTCACTAATGTGTAGGTGTATGATTCTCCATCAAAATTTTATTGCTGTTAATAACTGCTGTTATTATGGCAATGACAATAAAGTTAAGTTATTGCACCGCAAATGCTGTTTTTACATCTTTTTGTGTTTTAGTTTTTCTCTCATGATAAAACTGTGGCCGTCTCTTTTTGCCAAACCTGCAGAGTTAGAGGTTTGTCTGAATCTCCGAGTCAGTAATGAGGCATCGTGTTAGAATGCATCGCCACGATTTTTTGTTTTTTGGGGGGGAAGGCACTCTCCCAAAAAACAAGTCTCCCGTGAGCGTCTGTTTGTTTCCTCACATATGTGGACAAAAATCCCCCAAACCTCCCCCCCCCCAAAAAATGGCAAAACAAAATACGTTGGGGCATTGGCGTGATCAAACCATACGGCCTGAAAGGGCTGGATTTTGGAAGCATCTTGATCCGACTGCGCTAAATGAATTCTGGCCATGCAAAAGCTGTTGCAGTCATGTGTCTTTTCCATAATGAAGACGAACGAGTGCATTCCAATCTGCACTAATTTAATTCTTCTGGGAGATTTAGGAGTGCAGTAGTTCACATTTCAGAAGAGTTTTGTATTTGTACACAATGCTCCTCTGGTATTTTGCAGCTATTGGCTGAATCCACACAGAGACTTCTCTTTCTATAGGATTCTGTGCACAAATGTCATCCACTACATTTTGTGCTGGAGGGGAGGAGGAATAGCATGCATCTTTTTTTAATTCCTCTTCCTATTGCTTATTTATGTGAGGTGTGTGGCCAGCACTGTGGTGTGTTTGGTGAGGGGTGTGTGTGCGTGTGCTTGGAGAGTGCAGGTCGTTGTCAAGGCCAACTAGAAAGAGAATTTTATCAGTTTAATTTAAAAGTGAGTAAGTCTATGTGTGCCCTGGTGTGTGTCTTTGCAAAAGAGGACCGAGGGAGATGAAAGAAGAACCCCCCCACCCTTTTATGAAGATTAATTTTTACAACCTGAAGGCCCGAAGCTGAGGGAGAGGGGAGGAACGGGGAGAGCTGAGGTGGAGGGGTGGGAATGAAGGAAGTGAGGAGCAAAGGAAGCAGGCAGGAGGAGGCGTGCAAAACGAAAAGCGATGGAGGAAAGAGGAGTAAAAAAAAAAGGGAGCAAGAATAAAGGAGCGAAATCAGCGTTAATCTTTGATTTAATCCATTGTTTAGCTTTTGTTGCTGTGTCACAAAGAGGCTGAGACCTCTCCCTGCTGGCAGTCTGCAGCTCCACCCGGGACAGGATGTCAGGTCGTCGCTGAGCGAACACAAAACGACAAACCGCTCGAGATCAGCTAGCAGGAAGGACATGCTAACAGAGACAAACTAACGCATGAACCACGGTTTCTTTGTGCCATCAATGGCTATTGACTATTGTCATAAAGCAACAAGCATCTTTTTTTTCAGCAGTTTTCATTGATTACTTTCTGTATATATATATTAAAAAAAAAAGTTTGACAGGTCTGGGACACATTTTTAATATCAAAGTTCATGCTCATTAATCCAGGAAGAAAATCCAACAAAGTTCAGTCAGGTCATCTGGGCGGTTGGTTTTTTTTTTTAGACATTTTGTCCTTCATCCAAAGGACTTTATCAGTCTGAAGAGCCACAACAAATTGAGTCACACAAGCAACAAGCCCACATGGTAGATCAACCAGTTTGCTGGTAATAAGATGGTTTCTGGGGCCCACCCTCTCCCCCATTGACTCCTCTGAGACAACCATGCCAAAGTGGTTCAGAACATCAAAGTTTGAACCACATCATCCATCAAAGGATTATTGAGCATGAACTTTGATGTTTTGAACCACTTTGGCATGGCTGCCTCAGAGGAGTCAATGGGGGAGGGGGTGGGCCCCAGAAACCATCTTATTACCAGCAAACTGGTTGATCCACTATATGGGTTTGCTGCTCATGGGACTCAGTTTGCTATGGCTCCTCGGTCTGATGAAGTCCTTTGGATGAAGGACGAAACGTCTCAACAACAACAAAAAAAGAAACGGTCCAGATGACCGGACTGAACTTTGTTGGACATTTTTGATACTTTAATATACATTATTACCATCTATCTACAACTACTTCTCTTCTTTTATTAATGCATGTAATCATTTTAAGGGCCTCTAATACACATCTAACCTTCATTTCTTATATTAAAACTAGAACTCAATTATTATTTAATTATAGTATTATTGATTTTTTGTTTTTTTTAAACAGTGATATGTAAAATACATAAAGGCTGGAACAAAAAAAGAGAAAAGTTACACCAAGAAAGTGTTAAGCTTAAAAAAAGCAAACATATTGACCTCATCAGGTCTGAACAGGCGACGGCTTGCAAACGTTTTTCCCATTGCAGATCCAATCTCACATGTGTCTGGAGAGCTCAGAAGAAAAGCGAGTGTTAGATTTCTGGCAACTGATTGCAAAAAGATGGCATGCGCTAAATTATATTTTGTTTACTTAATGTAAAGAACTTTGTCATTACAGACACATGAAAACTTTATTATATTGTTAAAAAATAGTAACATGGCAGTTTTTATAAACCATATTTTTAGAGATGCTGTTGATATTTTTGGTAACCAAGGGATACTCTGTTACCACTGCACCACTGTGCATGAGCATTTTTTCATTCATTCAACCTTTATTTAAACAGATAAATCACACTGAGTGGTAAAATGGACACATGTAGGAGTTATTGTCAGTCATTTTGTTCTTTTATATTTTATTTTTATAAAAAAAAATATAGCCATTTAAATTCAGACGATTTAGGTTTTTCAAGTTTTAAAAAAATTAATCAAATAAAACAACTATAAAAAAAAACAAAAAAAAACAGAAAACTATGTCTAACTTTTTTTTTTCTTGTAGTCCACTTTTAGCAGCAAAAACTCTCAGTAATCAACATCTTAGTGGCTTTATTTGTCTCTCACATGTCTGTGAAGGAAGTTTGATCCAGGTTTGCAGACGCTGATCTCTGCAGAGTTCTGTTAAGGTCCTGACACAGCATTTCGGTCGGGCTGCACTTTGGACAGCCCTGAACTATGACATTTAATGTAAATGTAACATGAAACTATTACACAATGAGTGCAGAGTTCTGTGGCGATGAATTAGTTTCAGGTGGACAGAAAAAAGAAAAAGTTTTTAAATGTCAGTTCTGCTTGTTTGTTTGTGGAAATGGATGTTGTTCACAGTAAAATATAAAAAATGCAAGCATATGGGATGAGTTGGAACGTATTAGTACATACAGATGACTTTTAAATGAAGGCAGCATTGATGTCGAGCAACATATTGAAGAATATGAACGAACATATGTTCCCTGCAAGGCAATCTTTTCTTTTCCTTTGTTTACTGGGACATTTATGATCAATTCTGCAGAATATTGTCAGCAATCTTTTGTCCTGCAAGTCAAAATATATATTTACACAAAAAGATCACACATAGTTTCAGCTTCCAGACTGATTTAATATGAATTAAACAAATAAGAATAAAAATGAACGAGAAAGTTAACAACGCCTTTTCTAGCAGATCACTTGCATGCAATTCTAGATTTGTTAACTTTTCTAAGTATGATTGGTTGTAAAAATTTAAAAATCCCATGTTTTGTACTTATTTTAAACAAATCCAAAGTTCATTAAGGTCATCTGGATGTTTTCTTTTTTGTTGTTGTTGCTGAGACGTTTCATCCTTCATCCAAAGGACTTCATCAGTCCAAGGAGTCACAACAGACTCAGTCCCGCAAGTAGCACACTCACATAGTGGATCAACCAGTTTGATGGTGATTTGATGGTTTCTGGGACCCGCCCTCTCCCCTGTCGACTCCTCTGAGGCAGCCATAGCCAAAGTGGTTCAAAACATCAAAGTTCATGCTCAATAATCCAGCAAAGTTCAGTGATGTTTTGAAGCAGTTTGACTACGATGAAACCCTTTGGATGAAGGACAACACGTCTCAACAACAACAACAAAAAGAAATGTCCAGGTGACCTGACTGAACTTTGTTGGATTTTTTTACCTGGATTATTGAACATGAACTTTGATATTTTAAACAAAGTTACATACACATAAACAAATAGCAGACAAACTTTTTCCTGCAGCTTTTCTGAGAAGGGAATTTATTACTAATTAATATTCTTTTTGTAAAATAACCCCCAAAATGAGGCTACTCCTTTTGTTTAAAAAAACCAGATGCTTTTAAACAATTTTATATTATTTAAAAAAGTTCTATCTATCTATCTATCTATCTATCTATCTATCTATCTATCTATCT
>NC_056516.1:28095736-28108788 GCF_014905685.2 Nematolebias whitei
TCTATCTATCTATCTATCTATCTATCTATCTATCTATCTATCTATCTATCTATCTATCTATCTATCTATCTATCTATCTATCTATCTATCTATCTATCTATCTATCTATCTATCCATCATCCATCCATCCATTATCTTTACCCACTTATCTAAAGTCTTTTGAATCTTATTTAAGTAACTGAGATAAAAATTTCTGGAGTTTGTCAGGTGACAAAAATGAAGCTGCAAGAGTGAAGTGAATAAATAAATGGCAAGTAGAGATAAAATTCAAAACGAGTGGAGAAATAAAGACGAGGAGGCAAAAAAAGGAGGAGAGGAGGGTGTCTGCACAGAAACAGAGAGCGTGTGTTAACAGTATGGCAGCAGCAGCATTCCTGGCCGAACAGATCAGCTGGCCTGAGGAGAAAGACAAACATAGGAGAGGAAACCATGTCTAGACCACTACCACACACACACACACACACACACACACACACACACATGGAGACAGTACAGAAATACACACAGTGAACAGAAAAAATATGCACATTCACAGACGCACATCAACCTGCTAGTTAGACGAGGTGGGCGACTGCCAAGCGCTGCCAAGAACCAGGCTGAGGGAAAGAAGGGAGGAAGAGAAGGGTTCGGAAAATAGATAGGCTGGAAGGAGACGGGGAGAGGTGGGAGAAATGGGCTCAGAGTGCTGCTGCCAACAGGACACCAGCTCAGCATGGAGTTTCTTCAGGATCTGGAAAAGTACTGAACAATATAACCCAGAGTGCTGATTTCTCTTGAATTCACAACAGTTTTGTAACTTTACTGCTCCGGTGCCTTATTTTCACCGGGGCCGGGCTCATGTTTCATTAGAGATCCGTGACCTTGTGCGCTCATGTAAACATGAATGACATGTCTAACGAATTACGGCATTCAAACCCTCGCAGGACACGTTGTTTGTTTTCCAGCGATTCACATATGTCTGATTAGGTATTCATGGACAGATAACAGTGACATACATCAGACCTTGAGCACGTCCTTGATTGTGATGGTGAGGATTGCTGTGTGCTCCAAACCTCAGGGCTATGAAGGAGAACAGCATCTGATGGCAGATTAAAGGTTTATTAAACAGGGAATGCATGGAATAATAATTTTTTACAGAACTCCTATCATGATTGCAGTTACTGTCGACCCCAAGTTAGCAGACTGAGAAGGAAGACGGAGCCAGATGTATAAAAGTAAGTGATCTTTTCTTGACAGGTGCAGCAGCTTCGGTGCTGGAAGGAAAAAGAGGACAAGGTGAGTATCTTGGATTACTCGTCAATATTTGCAGCAATGGTTTTAATAACAGTAGATGACTCTTTGGTGCTCTTATATTTGTAGACGAAGCCAGGGAGGAGAAGGAGACGAGGTCCTGGTTTTTCGTGGAGGAATTGAAAATCCGGTGGAGGTGAGTAACGGTGGCGTTGTGGTTTGATAGTTTAAGGGACAATGTTGATCCACAGGATAGCCACGAGGAGCGAGGAGGTCTTAAGAAAGACGAACAAACAGGACTAGGAAGTCCCCAGAGAAGACAAGAGGTTAGTAACTAGCTGTTTGGGAACAGGTTAGTCGTCTGTCCATACAATTATCAGATGGCAGTAGATGTCCCAGCACTGGGAGAACATCTGGCAGGAGCTTTAATACTTCAGCAGAGCAGTCCTTCCCAATCAGTGGCAGGTGGTGAGAATTGGTTTGGTGCAGCTGTGGAGATAGAGTGGCAAAGAATCCCAGGACTCCTACAACCCCACTTAAGATCTGAACTCTCCCTTGTACTTGAAAAATAACTATTGGATTTTGCTGTAGGATAGTTTGTACATTCATCCATACATTATCTTTACCCACTTCTTCCTTTTCGGGTCGTGGGGGTCACTGGTGCCCATGTCCAGCCATCACTGTGAGAGAGGTGAAGGACACCCTGGACAGGTCACAAGTCCATCACAGGGACACATAGAAACAAACGAGACAGCCATTCACTCTCTCACTCACACCTAGGGACAATTTAGAGTTACCAATCAGCCTAACATGCATGTTTTTAGTCTGTGGGAGGAAACTGGAGCACCCGGAGAAAACCCACGCATGCACGGAGGGAACATGCAAATTCCACCCAGAAAAACCCCCTGGATGGGATTTGAACCGGGGCAACCTGCTCGCTGAGAGGCGGCAGCTCTACCAACTGCACCACGGTGCTGTCCGTCAGATAGTTTAATTACATGCAATCTACACCAAGTACAAAAAATTTAAAATTGAGCGATACTAAAATAAAGCAATTCTAGCTTACAATTCCTACTCTGCAATGAGTGGTAATAGTTCACAAAATTTACTCAAAACCATAATTTAACCAATCATCAGTTCCAATTGTATTGATTTGTAGACTCTGTGTTCAGTTTTGGAAGTCCATTTGAAAAGTCTGAAAGGTGATTTGGTGGCCCTTCACTTTAAGAAGCTTAGTCTTAGTTACCTTCAGCCCTTTTTGTTATCAAAGGTCAAAACTAAGCAGCAAGCTCGTGGACAAATTGACTAATCCTCTTGCTTTGACATTGGCAGGTATTACATATAACGTCCTTTTGTCACCTTTGGTCTAACTTTAAAGGTAGTGTGGATCCTTCTAATCTGCAAACATCTGGTAGTCTGAGCACAATCTGTCCTGACCCAAGACTGAGGACCTCCTACTGGACTGGTGTGACCCCACACAAGAAGCAGAGAACGTCTCAGAGTTCAAGAAAAACAAACAACAGATAATTAAATATTCAGAACATACAACTGTTTTTGTTTCTTTTGTGTTGTTTCTTTTCTGAGGGTGGTGGGATCCAAAGGTTTTAACAAACTCTTTATTGAAGTCCTTCTCAACATGCTGTAAATATCCATGTGTCATGATTTTATTAATCTAAGCCTATTACATACCACTGTATGGGTGATCGCCTAGAAGTATCACCTAAAGTAAGGTAACGTCATTTCCATAACTTTAATATCTGACCTTTAAATAAAATATGACACTAAAACATTAAAGTTCATGCTCAATAATCCAGGTAAAAAATCCAACAAAGTAAAGTCAGGTCATCTGGAGGTTTTTTTTTTTTTGAGACGTTTCGTCCTTCATCCAAAGGACTTCATCAGTTCAAGGAGCCATAACCAACTCAGCCCCACTAGCAGCGCACTACTGCCAAAGTGGCTATGCCTTTGGCTTTCACTTTGGCTATGGCTGCCTCAGAGGAGTTGACGGAGGAGAGGGTGGGCCCCAGAAACCATTTTATCACCAGCAAACTGGTTGGCCCACTATGTGAATGTGCTACTTGTGGGACTGTTTGTTGTGGCTCCTCAGACTGATGAAGTCCTTTGGATGAAGGACGAAACGTCTCAACAACAACAAAAATGGAATAAATTGTTCAGATGACCTGAATTAATGTTGCTGGGTGACACTTTAAAGTTTGTATAACCCAAAAAGGCTCTTGGTTTGAATTTCTTACAACAGCCTGTCAACATTTAATACTGAGGTGTCCTCTGTACATTCATTTTAACAAAATGCAACAACCTGAGTGTAAACACGTATTATGCTGTTCCCAAAGTATAGCAGAACAAGACAAGTGGCATTTAAACAAAAAGGAAGCTTGTCTGATTTATTTCTGGAGCCGAAGTGAAACGGCATCAACTCTAGGCTCAAAAGACATCGGACAATCTTAACAGATTGTCCAGAGGACCAGATTGAACTTTTTTGGATTTTTCTACCTGGATTATTGAGCATGCATCAGGAAATCTTAACAGAGGTAGAAACAAACAGAAGGCCTTAGCCTTTCAAATACATCTGTGAAATGGTGAGAACTGTCTCTAATTTGAGATGCTGTCATTAAAAACAGCCATCACTGGTGAGGTTGTGACCCGCCCGTCTCTCAAGAGCTTCAGGTCAAACGGACTGTATTGGTAATTGGTCGCAGTTTAAGTTGAACTCCAAGGTCTATCGACTACAGTACCTGGAGTGGAAAATAGACTTCCTGTGACACTTCAGCAAGTTGCAGCAGACAGTGTCCTCAGAGATGACCCGCTGCACTCTTCATCACCTTCTTCCTGCTGCAAGTTTGTACGGTGTTGAATGATGGGATGCTGGCGAACCGGTTGTTTTCTCTGTCTGCTCCTCTTTTAAACTGGTACATCTGGGAATTACTAGCTTTTTAAACAAGTTAAAAGTATAAATAAAATGTCTGCAGGTAATTAAAACCCAAGGGAGACAGCTGTGTTTTGGTTTGGTTTCTTTTCAAGCAAGCTTCTTATCCTGTCTCTTAATGTAGGTTTTCTTTTGTGCATTCAGGTTAAATGATAGCGAGCCTTCAATATGCTCCATTTTTCTACAAAATCACACATTGATAAGCAGATGGTCAGAAATTCTATATCATTGCAAATAAAATTAAACCGTAATTTCTGGACAATAAGCTGCTACTTTTTTCACATGCTTTGAATACCATGGCTACAACACATAAGTTATGGATTTTTTTTTTTTTTTGGCAGGCTAAGCCGCCAAAAGATTAAGCATCGTCACACCTGGGCGCTCACATAGCTGCACAATGCACGTCTCTCTTGGGGGGTGGGTCCTATGAGACTACCTGTATAAATAAAGGTAAAAAATCTGACTAATGAAATTACTGAACAGGTCACAGGTCTCAGAATAAAGCATTTACTGTACATATTTGTGTATGTTACACGTATTTAATGAAAATAAATTATTTCTGTTCAAATATCTCATGTTACAATGTGGACAGCCGCGGCTTATATACAAGCGTGGCCTCTATATGTGCAATTTTTTTATTTATTTAGTGGGCGTGGCTTATATTCGGGTGCTCTCAATAGTCTGGAAATTACGGTACATTTTTGTACTTCTGGTTTCGGGCCATCGTGGCTGTTGCTTGAAGTTAAGAAGTAAAGCATGACTGAGAGGAAAATAAATCTCAAATGTAGTTTACATACACATATTATCAGAGTTTTAATGCACGTTACGTTTGAAGTCAACTACAACCTGTGTTTTCTAAGACATCAGTTTAATTCCAAATAATACAGGGAATTTATCCAGCATGACTCGGCGCTTTTAGGAGCCGAGAAAACTGTGTGCTGCTTCAACAATTCACCCCATGTCACCGAGTCTATTGTTATAAATGTATGATTTTATGTTTTCTGGCCACAGTTATGAAAGAATAGAATATTCCACCTTAAATTCAGTCCTTAGGTTATTGGTTAGTGGCTCACTTTAATGACAGGGGTGTCTTGGCACCAGTGTGGCAATACTTCTGTAGCTGGATAATTCCTAACTTCATTACAGTCGTCTTTTTAGAGGAGTGTAATAAAAGAGGGATTTAACGCTACATATAATAGCATTAGTGCACCTCTCAGTGGCAGCTGTACTTTCTAAATCACCGGAATGAGCCGAGTTTCATTTGAATATGCAGATCTTCCTGTTAAACACAAGTTAAAAACAAAGACTCAACAAAATGTTTTCAAAAGAACTGATAATTCATAAATGTTGCCTTTACAGCGATTTAATGACGTTTGGAAATATATTCACATGAGCGGACAGGGCGCCAGAAAATGTGTTTAGAGTTCAAAGATCTCTTTTATTTTCTGGTAAATATTTAAATTTGGCATAACAATTGCATAAATCTTTAAAAAGCATGAGCACAGAAGAGTTATTTAGGCGTCCGCTATGTCTGGCTAAGAAATCAAATTAAACAATGATTGTGTCAACCTGGAGGAAGAGGTCACGTTTCTTTGGGGTGTATTTTTCCAGAGAAGCCGATGGATTTTCTCGAGTCATCGCCAGCTGGTTGAAGTTCGTCGCCTCGCAGCCGTTTTTCAGCTGTCATGAACACGACTGCCTCGTGGTGCCAAGCAGCAAATAAAGCGTTAAAATCAAATGTTAAGAGCCTGAGTTGCCCATGGATGTCTTTTAATGTCATTTGTATAAAAACACTAAATTCTTTTGCTGTGTTTGACACAAAGAAGAGATATAGGCTAATTTAACGACTCTCGTGGTTCTTAAAATACCTAATTATGTTTTAGATAAACATGCATTTCCTCCAAATCTCAGTCTTGCTCTCAGGTTTGTGTTCTTAATTTGAATCCGAAGGGCTGACACAAATTAAACACCTCCTCTGAATTCATTGTCCCAGTTAAGTCAAATGAACTAGTGACAAGATCATTTAAAAAAATCACCTGTAACAGTAATTTTCAAAGCTTTCTGAGACCGCTTCATTATCACAAGAGGACTTTGATTGTCGCTTATAGAATTAGTTTAAATAAACTAATAAACACAAAATGACTTAGACGTTTTTTCAGATATGTCCCAATTAGTGTAAGGAAAATTGTAAGGAGTGCTGTTTTCTATCCAAAGTATATAAAGCTGCAGACAAAAGTAAAATGCATTTAATACAAGTCCATGTTTGCTTTACTTGTGCTTTGTAGACATCTATTATAACACCAATAAAAAATACCTTCTAAATAGATACAAACATCTTTGTTGTTATACTGAATGATCAATTTTATCAGCTCAGGAATAACCAGACTGAGAGGAATAGAAATCATTTAATTTGTGAAATGTCAAAATTAAATTTCCACACAAATAATGACGTTTGAAACCTTAATCAATGTTTTTCTGCCTCCTCTCTTGTTTTCTTTCTTTCTGCTTTGTTGAGTCATTTTATAACTTCTTCAACAAGGGCTTTCCCCAAAAAAAATGTACTGTATATATACTTCAGAGATTAATAAAACTTAGGTAAGGCATGGTTTTACTGTGGATGTTCTGATGCAGCTTGGTCAGCAGCTTTTTGTAACGATGGTTTGAGAACACTAGCTGGACGAACATGCTGCATCGATGTATTGCGTAATAATTGTAAAAAGTTATGTAACCATACAATTATAGTTGTAAATGTCTAATAAAGCCTTTTTATTGCTAATAAAAAATATTAATTTGTGGTTCCTGTCACAAGAACAGAATACCCAGAGTGAAAGGACTGAATATGAACAACTCAGTGATGCAGTGATTTTATTTACAGTGTAACACCTGGAACCCTGGGGAGCAAGGAGGCTTATTTGAAAGTTATCTGCATTCAGTTTAGCAGATAAAACACTGTTTTTGTTTTGTTTACATTTATTTAACAACCATAAAGTCGACTAAAATAGCCGTGCAGGGTTCAGGTACCTGTTGTGCTGTTAGCGGCTGCACGAACAACCAGACCAAACTACATCGGTGGCTACAACAACAGTGTTTTGAAAAAACGAGTGTTCCTGTGAAAAGTGTTATCGTTTCCATCGCCTACCTGCACGTGAGGAATTAAGAAGAATGTGGCTGAAAAACCTGAACTTGAAGAAACCACCCAAAATGCTGTATGTGTGCTCATTTCACTTTGTTGAAAAACGGCAGATGGAGGAAAACCTGCATCCTACTTTGTGGCTGGACTACAATAAATCACCGGAGAAGAGATGCCGGATCCTCAGAAGGACTGAAAACAGTGTGACAAGAATATCAGGTATGTGTAAGTGTATGAAGGGCACAGCGTTATAGTATTTGTTCATCTTCAGTATTACGACTTTCTCTGCAATCAACCCAGTCTTGGTGATGGAAGACTTTAAGGCTTTGGCTGGGCTCTATGTCTGCTTTAAGGTAAATTAGCTTGTGTCCCATCAAATAAGATTGTGTCCCACCTCTTTTAACAAAACACCACCGACCTTATTACTGTGTAGACGCGAATACGCCTCAGAGCTTTTCAGGTTGTTCATCGCTTCACTCTCAGAAGCAACCGAGTCAATGGAGTAGCTAAATATGCTCGTAGTAATCTGCAGCCACTTCTTCAGGTCGTCCTCCCATCTCTCGTCTGCAGTAGGCAGCGGTACGATTATATTGTTCTGCTTGAGCTCTGACAGGTGGTGTTCCCACGTTTAAATTAAAAGCACAATGCACGGAGAAACTACATTAGCTCGTACTGTACTAGAGAGCACAGGGGGGTCGAATATGTGTCTGCTCAGAGGTCAGAGGTTGTAAAAATATCCATTTGTTGTCTGTGTAACAACTTAAATACGCTTTAATTTTTAATTATAATGTTTGAAATTTCACCAAATCCTGATGAACACTGAAGAACCCTCATTTTGGTTATGTCTGAAGAGTTTTCTATAACGTATTATGGTAAAAACTAAAATGTGTACTGTCACTTTAAGAGCACTTTGTTGTGACGTCAGTACTGTGCGTGCGGCTTTCAGTCAGTGTTGCCAGGTGTACGATATCTATCGTATTTGTACGACAATTTTGCCCTCTGTACGATCTATAATCCCAAAAAAGGCCCAATATACAATAATTTGACCATTACGTGAATGTGTGGTTGTAATCGGTTGGCATCAGCCTGTTGCAACTGTTTGTCGGAGTTTTTTTGTGAACCCTGAAGGCACCTGTGTCAGCAAACAGATCTAAATGTGACCTTCGAGTGACGTGTTTGCGTTTGCCTCAGAACAACGGCCATGATTGGCTGAATAGTCCACTGTGCCCACCCCATAAGTGAGGAAAAGAAATAAAGAAAAGAAGAAGCAGAGCCGGTCTGGAAGCGGACCCATCACTACTATAGTGCATAAATAGATTTGTTATTTTGGTTATGACGGGTGTACGATAATTTCCCTCAAAATATGATAATTTTATGTCTCTAGTACGATAATCCTACATTTCTCACCTGGCAACACTGCTTTCATTGAGAAGACGTAGGAAGAGGTCGTGGACCAACCTTAGGCTCACGTTTTATTAAATATATAACATAAACAAAAGCACATGCAGTTGTGAATGTTTAAATGTGTAAAAACACACAGAGGAGTCATTTTTCTGACAACATAAGAACGTTTTCCCCTACTTTAAAACAGACGTTATTATTGGTGAAAGTTGGAAATACTTTCAGAAGCAGTTGGCACTGTCAAAAATGTCCCCTGACATCAGAAAAGCCTTTGAAAGAGCAGGTAGTGATTTGAACACAGACACAGAAGCATCTTTTGAGTGTTCCCTTTTAATCGCTAAGACTAAAAATCTGCACAATATTGGAGATTCCGTTTTTTTCAAATGTAATTCTGTTTTTTATAAAGTGATTCGGGCCACTTCCGCTTTGGCTTCATGCAATTTCGTTTTTTTTTTTTTCCAAATGTAATTCCGTTTTTTCAAATGTTGCTCATTTACACCTTAACTACTATTACTTATAATACTACTTATAATATTTACTTTGTTCTCATCACTTTGATAAAGAGACTAATCTGAATGAGTCTTTTGGGAGAGGGGAGTATAGCGAGGGATTGGGGGGGCTCAGATTGGCTAGGAAGTAAGAAGAGGGGTCTTTGAGGAAAATAGGTTGGGAACCACTGGTCTAAGACCAACAGTTGCAACAAAATAGTCGTATGTTGTGTTGGGAATGAAAAAAACGCAACTGTTAAAGTGAAATTACATGACTTCAAACCCATGATACACATAACTGCAGTGTGTTAGTCTTCTGTTCATGACACCGAGCAGAAGTGCTCACACACATGTTCTGCAGGCTAAATGTGTGTGTTGTCTCTGCAGACAGGGCCTGCCACCCACTCCCCTGACACTCGGGTGAGATATGAAGAGAGACAGAGGGCGGCAGAGGAAATATTAATGTGTTGACATGCTGAAACACTCACGCACACTGACACACACAGTCTTCCTCCTCTTCCACCATCTGCCTGTCTTTCTGCCTTGCTCCTCTATCAGGAGAGACCTTTAACCGCATTGCATTAGATAGCTTTTAATCTTTATCTGGATATGTGTGTGTCAGGAGAGCTCGTTAGATTTCTCTGCAGGTTGGTGCACATGATGAGAGTTTAAACACCTTTGCTCAGCAGTACTTCATCATTAATGGGGAATTCAGAAACCATATCAACTGTTTGAGTTCAACTCTGGATGACCTGAGCAGTAAATGGAGAAAATTCAAATGGACTCTCTGAATAACATATCTTTAATCAAGCGTTTTTCTGATTATTGTGTGAGAGCTGATTCAGCGTTCACATTTTTGTTTTCCTGTTTATAATTTCCCGCACTTTTTTTTTTTTTTGTAATCAAACGACTTTTGCAAACGTGGCACTTTTTCGTTCAGCTCGATCGGGAATAGTGTGCTGGGATTTTTTATTTGACCTTTTACACTTTTTTTTTAAATGTATTTAACTTTATTTCAAAATATCTTCCTAACAGATCAACATTGTGATGTCTCCAAGAACAATGTTCAGCATACATCCTCTATTTTTGCCTTTTTATGATACTTTTAGCTTTTAGCTAGTGTTGTGCTAATTTTAGACTTTAGTTATGGTTTGCTAATTGTAGTTTTTAGCTCTGGTTTATTTTTTTAGCTTTAAAAAAATGCTTTTGTGCATTTATATTTTAACTTTTAGTTATGTTTTGTAGTATTATGTAGATACTGTTTGAGAATTCTTGCTTTTAGCTACAATTTTGATCATTTTTGTTCTTAGCTTAAGTTTTTGCTTATTTCAGATTTTAGCTACAGATTTAGCTCATTTTAGCTTCTAGTGGCAGTTTTAGCTAATTTTACCTTTTAAAGAGAGTTTTCACCAATTTCAGCTTTTAGCCATGGTTTTTTGATCACGTTTGCTTTTAGCTGCTGTTACTCTGATTTTAGCTACTGTTCTGTTTGTTGTTTAGCGGAGCAGTCATTCACGTTACATTTTTGCAGAAAATGTCATTTCTTTAGTTCATTTGGGGGTTGAGTTTAACTGATCTTCATGCAGAAAATAACATTAAGGCTCTTCCATGTTCTATTTTCAGAGCGTGGCATGTTTGTTGGTGAGGTTTATCACTGTATAAACAGAAATATAAAGTTCTTATGATCCTTTTGGCGCTCAGCATGAGAAGAATCTCTGACTTGTAGTTCTGCAGATGGTCAAACAGCAGGTTCTGACGGTCATTGTTGAAAGAAAACAATCACATTTTAGGAGGAATATCTAGTTTGGAGGCAATTAAAAAAAGTTTTATTAATGTTTCAACACAAAAAAAATGTAAGTGCTGCAAGTAATATAAAGTGTCATATTTTTAAATAATCTATGGAGAAAAGCACAAAATGTCCCTCAGAACGTAACACCACAACCTGAGCTCACATTTCAAACTTTAACATGTATATGTTTTTGAGCCACATCACATCTGTCCACACGAGTTGTTTACAGCTGTGAGCGGCCGTGGAGCAGGATGTATGGCCGGGAGGTGAAGCTCCTGCGACAGCTCCGTCAGCGGTGGCACAACTGTCAGCACGAGGAGTCCAACAGCAGACCTCTGATGCCCTGTTAGTTCATGCTTATTCACTTGACTCTTAAAGAGGCTTACTGGTCTTTTTTTTTAAGTTTGGTCAGTTATTTATTTTTTAAAAATCCTTTTTTGATTTTCTGCAGGTCAAGCGCAATTAAGTTCCTTGCCGAGTAACGAATTTGCTCTAAAGCAGAATATATGTATGGCTGCTTTGTTTCTGAGGAGTGTGCTGGTCTCCCCTTAACGTTGATGCACAAAGGTCAAAGGTCAAACAATGAGAGGCACCCTCCCTGCATCTCCTGACTGAACACGTTGTCAATAACATTGCTGTCCCCACTGCTTATTTAAAGGTAGTTTAACCTTTTTGCATAAAGCCTACGCCTATATTTGTTGGTGTCTGTTAGCAAGAATATCTTCCCACCCAACTAGATGAGTTTATTATTTTATTATCAGCGGATGTGGATCTATATTTGATTAAATCAGTCAATTTTACAAACATTGATCTAAAGTATGGAGTGCTTGTAACTCTAGGTCATTAACATCTTAAAAGTATTTGTTTGGACCAAAAATTTCTAAAATCAATCCTTTCTGGGTGGAGTTTGCATGTTCTCTCCGTGCATGCGTGGGTTTTCTCCGGGTGCTCCGGTTTCTTCCCACAGACCAAAAACATGCATGTTAGGCTGATTGGTAACTCTAAATTGTCCCTAGGTGTGAATGAGAGAGTGAATGGTTGTTTGTCTCTATGTCCCTGTGATAGACTTGCGACCCGTCCAGGGTGTACCCCGCCCCTCGCACAGTGATTGCTGGACATGGGCACCAGTGACCCCCGTGACCCAAAATGGAACAAGCGGGTAAAGATAATGGATGGATGGATTGATAGAGTGCAATAAAAAAGAAACAACACAGTTTTAGTTTTTAAAAGCACTCAATTGCATCATAAAATAACAATGTATATTAAAAAATTAACACACTATTTTGAGTTAAAAGTGCACTTAAGTGGTGTCATAAAATAACCCCAAGGGTGTCAAATATTCAACACTATTAAAGAGTTAAAATATTAATACTTTTCAAAGTGTACTTTTAACTCAGAATCTGAATATTACAAAAATTCAGAAAAAGTGTATATATATATATATATATGTATATATATATATATGTGTGTGTGTGTGTGTGTGTGTGTTTGTTATGTTTTAACCATTAACTAAAAGCAGAATTTTTTTTTAACTTCTTGAGCTATTTAATTCTTGATCAAAAACTGCAACTTTCAGCTATTTTTGGTTGCAGCTTGAATGACACCACTTCTAAAAAAGCAAATGTGCTTTTGAAAATGTGCCGACAGCTAAATGGCATAAGATTACTCTGAAAAAAAAAAAAAAAACACAGCTGAAGTGCGGAAATAATGAAAGGAAATAAACCACAATCTATATTTATGTTCGGAAAACAGTGAAGTCATTTTTACATTTTCAAAGCTAACACCAGGGGTTTTAGCTTTGACCGGGTTACTCGTTCCATTCCCTGAGGATATCTCTGGACTTGTGTCAGAGCTCTACCGAGCTGGCTGACACTGCACCATCACGTATCAGGACTATGACTGAGTGAGACAATGTTCACGGACTCACTCCCCTCAAACGCACCGCCTTCGCTGGCCTCCCTCCTTTTGCCCCCACCCACCCCGGTGCAGTAACCTAGGTTAGATGCTAAGGTGTCAGGTGGCTGCGTCACTCACTTGGGCGGCCTGTGCTGGAGCCCCCCCCCCCCCCCC
>NC_056516.1:28109188-28122576 GCF_014905685.2 Nematolebias whitei
ATATATATATATAGATATATATATATATATATATATATATATATAGGAAAAATTATATATATATATATATATATATGTAATTTTTCCTTGTTCTACTGAAATTAGAATAATTTTTTGTTTCTGAGAAAAAAACTGGCACTTGTGGTAGAACCTACTGAGATAAGTGAACGCCAAAGAGTAAAGAGTGGGAACAAACATCCAGCGCCGTCATTTTCCCAGTGAACTCATCTTCTGTCTTCTGTGTGTGTGCCTGTTTTTTTTTTTTGTTGTTGTTGTTGCTTTGCTCGTCAAAGTACAGAGGATCATTATTTCTTGCTGTTTACTGAAGTTTGAGTCACGGTTCAAGTTGTCATCTCTCTTCCCTACACAGCAGCAACACATTCACACAAACAGTTCATATCAGATTTAGCCTCCTTTTCATCGACAGCCTCTTGAAAAAAAAAAAAAAGAGAGAGAGAGAATGGAAACGATTCGGTGACCAGTAGATAACGCTTTTAAATCCCCACGGGCAGAATAAACTGTGGGAGTAGTGACTGAGAGGTAATCCACTCTCCTGAAGTGCTCCTCAGCAAAGCCCTTCACCAAGAGGATGTAAGAAGAGAACGAGCTGACAGTAGACGGTGCCATTACATGCAGCTTGAATGTAACTGAGGAAGAATGAGAGGCATGGGACTCCATAACTTAACTTCATGAATCAAACATCACTTTGTGGCTTTTGTTATTTTTTTTTCACTGATATTTGGGGCTGCAGTAACAATGGTTTTGACATTATGGGGTGTCTGCTTTTGTAATATCGATACATCAAAGTGGACGAGGTGATGTGAGGAGAAAGACAGTGCAATATATACAGTGTGTGTGTCAAAGAGGGAGAGACCGACAGAAAGCGACTCTCCATCTTGAGCTATGGGCAGCATTAAGTTTGCCAGTCTCTGCTTATTTGTGTGTGTGTGTGAGAGAGAGTGTGTGTGAAAGAGATGGAGAGAAGTGAGATAAAGCAACAGTGCCATCTACTGCGTACAACTGTGAGGATGTTACACGGCAGTAATCAGTGTGTTCAATGGTGGATAAACACAAATAAGATCACAAGTGATAAAACTCATGAGCTGCATGCTAACAAAAAAATAAAAGAGCATCAGGGAAATCTGGAGGGAAAGTTTTATAAAACTAGTTTTGACATCTCCTGTCTTCAAGGAAAAACAATAATTCACTTCTGTGTGCCTTACAGATGAATACGCAGATGCTTGAAACTCGCTTAAGACGGGCGATCCATCACCACGACGTTTAATCAGCCCTATATTTTTTCCTCACACTTGCAATATTTTTGCACGGCACTACATCTGTGAGCGAAAACTGTTTATCAACTGCTGTTCGCGGTGCGTTGGAGGATGCTCGGTAATGACACTTCTGCCAGGATGCCTAAAAGCATCCTTTATAATGTGACACAATTTACATTTTCTGTGGTTTCTCCTGCGGAGAGTAAATACGTTATCTTTTTTTTTAGGTGGTCATACAGAGGAGCTTTGAAGATCTACAGTTCTGATGCTGAAACTTCAATTCATGTTAAAGTGATATTTCAGATATTTTGAAGTTTAATCTGGGGAAGCGTTATGATTAGCAGGTATTATCTTACCTGCGGCAGATAGCTCTTTGAACAACCTCATTTTATTTATTTGTTTTATATTAAACATGTATCTTTATTTCTGTAAAGCACTTTGTGATTTTATCTATAAAAGGTGCTATATAAATAAAGTTTACTTACTTTGTACTTACTTATAAAAACAGAGTTTTGAAGTAAGTTTTAAGTAACACTTTTATGCCTAAGCAAAGATAAGTGGATTGTATTTGTTCTGGAACAACTCCGATCTAATACATTATAGCAGTTGATGCAAATGCTATTTTATAATCAGATTGAGCTGACATCAGTTTTGTGACACATGGTTATTCAAGAAGAAACATAATTATATTCTGACTAGTATCATGTTTGGTATAAATAGCAAGCCCCAAAAAGTAGAACCAAACTCAGAGAACTCAAAAGTAGAAGTCCATCCATCCATTATCTTTACCTGCTTCTTCCTTTTCGGATCGCGGGGGTCACTGGTGCCCATATCCAGCAGTCACTATGTGACACCACCAAATAGTGTCGCTGTGTGTATGTGTGTGTTATCCTGTCTGTTATCAATATATCACATTAACCATTGAATGGATTTGAATGACATTTTCAGTAAAATATTCATGAGATGTACAGTAGTCTCTCGCTACTTCGCGGTTCATTTATCACAGACTCGCTCTATCGTGGTTTTTCAAAATAAGAATGGACATGACACACAATTTGCTAACTGATGGATGAGCCACACAATCGGCATGGAATTTTTATTTAAAGAAAATTATTTTAAATTATTTAGCACCTGCTGCACCATTGTGTAGCCCAGAGCTGCAGAAAAAGCTTCTTCCTGCAGCTGATCACCGTGCAGAGAGAAGTGGGCGTGGCCAAGAACGCTAGGTGGCAAAAAGCAGAGATCATGACATTATGTGCTCTTTTAGAGCGTTTAGAGTTTAGAAGCATTGTTTTGAATATTGCAAGATATACATATACCTTGTATATATATATATATATATATATATATATATATATATATATATATATACACTAAAATAAACTACTACTTACAACTTGTGCTACTATTCCTATTTAGCGGTTTTTCACTTATTGCGGGGCAGCTTCAGGTTACGAATCCCCCGTGATAAATGAGGAACTACTGTACCACTAAATTGGGTTAATTTTTGGAGCCAATCCAATTTAAGATGGCCACCACAATCAAGGCATCTTACAAAACACAACAAAATGGCTATAATTTAGTAAGTTTAACAGATACTGAGCTAAAATTTGCAGTGGTTTTGATTGAGGAACACATGTTCACAAACAAGTCATCTTGAAAGCAGGACTCTGGGAAAATCGGGTAATAAGGAAAACGATTTATTAACAAAAAGATAAAAACAAAGATGCTGAAGGGGAAGCAATGCCACTTAACAAACCTTGAAATAAACACTGGAGGCAAGACATACGAGGGATTCAGATAGTGTAACCATTAAACTCCTGAGACACAGGAGACTCAAACATTTAAAGGATGATATTAATTACAGGAATACCTCAAACCTGGTGAGGAAACAGTTGAGCCAGGCAGGCACAGATTCCCACTCAAATAATCCAAGTGTTACTCATTGAACTAGATCTTTAATTAAAACTTTGGCATTACCTCTTAAAGTCAACAGTGTTTGCTTGTTTGTATGTTAGCAAATTGTTTCCTGAACTACTGGACAGATTTTAATTAAACATTCAGGATATTGTAATTTGATATACAACTACATTTGATTACTTTTAAAATTAATCTAATTTTGGATAAGCACCATTACTCATCAACATTTATCAAAACACAAAAGTGTACAACAATATGATGATCTTAGTATAAATGTCTGGCATGAGAAGAGGCAGTTAAAATGCTTTTCAAAAATGTATCTTCAGCAGGTAAGATACTCATTGTTCATAACCGCACTTGGAAAGATTTGAACTTGCTCTTTAAAATTAAGCTTTAGTTTTTGAACTTAGATATTTTCCAGGTTTAAACTTTCTGTGAGTGGTTGAGTTGTTATGAAACCGTTGTTTACATGAATCCTTATGGCAGCAGGTTATAATAATGAGGCTCAAAATAAAAAATTTAAAAAAATCAATCAAATAAACTTTAGTGGAAGAGGGTTTGTTAGAATTAACGGCTATGCGTGCCGCAAAACATAAAATAAGCGTCTAACAAGCCGGTAGATGGAGAAACTCAAGTCTTAGATGAGAAGAAAATCATTTGCATGAAGGAGAAAAACCTCTTCAGGTCAAAAGTGCCATCCGGTGTGTGGGTGTGTGTGCTGCGATGGTAATGATGAAAAGAAGAATTTGTGGCCAGATTCACCATATGATGCAAACATAATGAAACAAAAATCAGACGCCATCAAAACAGGGGAAGAATGTGTGAAGATAACAGAAATAGCTGATGGCCAAAAGCACCAGCGTATGTGTAAAACATCATGTTTCTGTTCCTCCTCAGTCATGAATGGGAGCCGTCAGCACAAAAAGCTTCTCAGACTCCATGATAGGAACATCAGTGGATGTGAGATATCACACGGGTAATAAGTGCTTCATACTGCACTAAATTTTATGTTTGATCATTTTATTTTGTTTGTTTATAACTAAATTTTCTGTTCAAAGTGAGTAAAATGTCTATTTTAAGCCAGATTTGATCAGTCTGGACTGGACTGAGTGTCAAAACTATTGATCACTTGTGCATCATCATTCACCGAGGAGTGGACGAGACCAAACCGCCTGGTGTTGTATTAAACGAGCCAATAGGGAGCCTGAGATGTCTCTAAAAGAACAGAGGTGAAACAGGAGAAGTTTCCAAACGGTGTAGCAAAAAACAAACAATTTTTTTTTTTTATTAAAAATGAAGTAAAAGCAGCCGAAAAGATAAAATGGACAATGACTGATATAGAGATTTTTGTTTATTTAATTTAGATCTAGATTGTTTTAAAACAGCAATGGCAGAAATGCTCCGACAGTGTGTAAAGGCCCCAGTATAGTCGGGCATACGTCAGTCCGCACGTACCGGATTAGAGTGGAAGCAGACGCCCTCAGGGCATGCCTGTGCAAAGCTCAATTTTTACGACTGCGTACACGTACTCAGTGTCGCACAATAAACTGCCCGGCGACTGACTGTTTTGTATGTGGCACCAATGTATTAGATTCCCCTTCTTCATCCCTGATATGGTTTAATGGCCTTTTCTTTTTTTTTCCCCAAGAGGCAAGCGATCTCTTCCTCCTCCTCCGTTGACACCATGACTGAAATTGTGAGAAATTAAGGAATTTGTCACGAGCGAATTAACTTCAGGTCCAGCGTGGCTGTGGGAGGGTCTGGGGATTTCCTGGTGGGCTGGTCTGATGCGTGGGCTGCAGGGCCAGCACTCCCAGTTTTTTTTACTTTTTTTTTACTTTTTATTGACAACATATAAACACAGAACACCACTGCAGCTGGGGCTGCCAGCTCTTTTTTTTTTTTTTGTGACCTCTCAATCAATCTAGTAGGCATATCAGCAAATGACCAATCAGGACCTCAATTTGTCCCGAAGGTAAACGCCCCTTTCCTGCGGAGCTGGGCTGCAGCCACTCATGGTGAACGCTTGAGTGTATGAAGTCTCAACCCTCTGTGTACATTGCGCAATTTCCGCGTGGCTGACAGGATGCGCGAGGTTAACCTTAAGACACACACTGGCAACTTATGGCCCGAGAGCTAGAAGTGGCCCCTAAACAGTCACTATTGCTCCTTTTCCATAGCTCCTCTTCGGCACGGTTCAGCTCGACTCTGTACGGTTCCAAGGCTTTTTCCACTAGTAATTTTTTGTGGAACCGCCCCTTTTCCAGTCCCCTTTTCTCTGGGGTTCCAACCGTGCCAATTTGGCCCTAAAACGTGACGTCAGAACACTGTCGGTCACTGATTGGTCAGGGGATGGAGTCACTGGTTGTTTGAGAAACTTTCAGAACAACCCGATCTGCCATTTGCAATAACTTGAACTCGAGGAGTGAATGGATCAATTTTTAAGATTTTAAAAACAATAATGACGACACAGTGGTTTAATGCTGAAGTGCAGGCATTTTTTTTTGTGTGTGTGTTTGGTGGCCGACGACAAAATTCTGAGCGAGCTAGATGGAGCTCCGATGGTTCCCACAGTCCTCTCCACCAGAGCCTCGGGTGTCATCTCCCCGGCTCCAAGTATCGCCGTTCACCGCGGAAGATCCTCCTGCGGACTCTAAGCTGAACCCGCTCACTAGAAACGTTACTGAAAGTATAATAGAAACACAACTCATACCGTGCTGAGCCGAGTCGAACCATACTGTACCGGTACTAAAGGTACTAATAGAAAAAAGGCATATGTGGCCCTCAGTGTGCTCTCTTAAAAACGAAAGGACTTGAAAATTATCTGTGAAAAACAGAACTTTATGAAAAAGTTTGAAAGCCCGAAAGAGGAAATGCATAGAAATTTATTTTAGGATTTTTGTTTTTAGATAATGAGTTATTTAGTTATCTAAAGATAAATTAATTTGTTTAGTCATTTCTAAAGCTTGTTTTCTTATGATGAAAATCACAACTAAACAAGATGGATACTTCATCAGACAACAGGAAGACTATGTTGACAATTGATATTCACAAAAAATATCACATCAAAAACATCCATCTTATAATTGTTGTAGATCAACTTAAACTGTCATGGCAGTGTCACTGGATGAGGAAACGTAGTTAAGCACAAGAAACTCTCATTTCTGCACCGTGATGTTAAAACTTTGTTCTTTAGCTAATGAGCCATTTATGAGATAGAAGTAGCTTGATTATTGCAAGATAAGTCAACTTGTGAGCTCAAGAAAAACTTCTAAATGAAACTAGAATTACTAGAAAAAATGCATATTGCATTGAGTTTCAATAAAATCTACTCCATGGTTCATGAGATATTTTGCTAACAGACAGGGTTGACTTCAAGAGTTTTCAAAAAAGATCTTGCTTATCATCTAATAATATTCTATTAGACTTAATGACGTTTGCATTCTTTACTTTAGCAAGTGAGCAGTTTCAAAACTTTCCTGGGACTTCTGAGTGGAAGATGCACGGTTTAGTTCTGCTCTTATAGCCACTGTTCCACTTATAGGTCAAGTGCCTGGCCCAGAGGCACTTCAGGAGCAGCTCAGAGGGCAAACAGCTCACACACATTCTGCACAAATTTTACAAGGAATCCACACATTTGAGACAATGTGGACTTTCATTTCCCTGCTCACGGGGCTATTGAAGCCTGACTAACGTGAAAATATTACACGCGTCAAGAACATAATACTTCCACGGGGCAGCTGTGGCTTCTGAGCTGGAGAGGCAGCTTGGTAGTGGGTCTGTTGTCTGTCATTTTTCACAGCTTGAATGCCTTTGAGCAAGGCTACTTAACCCCCTACTGGCTCCTAAGACACTGCATTTGTTGCTGTTGTCTGCTCAGGGTTTGTGTATTAACGGCCTCTTGGATGGGTGTGCCTTTTTGTTTATTGCCCTGTGCATGCTCAGGTTTCACAAATGAGCTAAATCTAGAGGTCAAATGCCTTTCTGTGTAAAAGACACACTTGGTTAAAAGCTAATAATTATATTGCTCTTATTCAAGTTAATTCCTTTTGCACTTTAAGGAATTGTGACAGTACAAAAATATTTTATTCACACAATGGAAAGTCAGTAAGTACTGCATTGACTAGACAAAGTACAAGAACAGGTGACGATGTGCAAAGCGAGATCAAGTAAGTCATGACCTAGTCAACCAGTTTGATGGTGACAACCAAAACTTGCTGTTCACATGATAAATGAGGGCCATCAGCCTTACAAACATTTATCAGTGCCCTGATGGCCGCTTGCTATTCACAGAGGGCTGAGTAACCCTTGCAATCACAGCATTGTAAGAGGTGGATAATTGAACATGGAGGCCTCCATCCCTGTTTAATGATGGATGAGTTCTCTTCACAAAGATGGCCTCCTTCACTCTTCTATCAAACCATTGTTCCTCTCTATCCAGGATGTGAACATCTTCATCCCTGAAAGAGTGACTGCTGGCCTGGAGAAGAATGCAGACCACAGAGTCCTGGCCTGATGATGTTGATCTTCTGTGCTGGGCCATCCTTTTGGCCAGTGGCTGTTTAGTTTCCTCAATGTAGAACTGATCACAGCCCTCCTGGCACGGAACAGCATATAAATTACTCTGTTTGTGCCGGGGGACTGGATCTTTCGGATGAACCAGTCTTTGCCGTAATGTATTTTGGGGTTTGAAAGCCACTGGGACGTTATGTTTAGAAAATAAACGTCTCGGTTTCTCTGAAACTCCCGCAACATATGGAATGACCACTGGTCTGGGTTCCTCCTTTTCACCTGAAGACTGGAATCCTGTTTGGATTTCTTCTCTGCTTTCAGGAAGGCCCATTTCAGATATCCACATTGCTCCAGGGCCTGCTTTGTTTGGGATTTCTCCTTCTGCCTGGCTCCTATGGGGGCCAAAATGGGGCAGCCGATTTGGGATCATAAAGTGGCAGATGGACTCCCAGCCATTCCCATATGTGGTGGTGTCACTGAGCAAGACACCTAATCCCCAATTGATCCCCGGGCACTTACAGAGTCCTGATGACTCCTAACTTGTGCTCCAGTGGGTGATGGGAGTCAAACCACAAGTACTGGTCTGTGTGGGTGGGTTTGCAGTACACAGCAGTTTGCAAATGTCCTCCATCAGAGACCAAGACCTCACAGTCCAAGAAAGCCAACCTGCCATTTTTCACATCTTCTCGTGTGAACTTAATGTATTTATCCACAGAGATGTGAACAAATAGGTTAGGCTATCAGTAGCAAACTGATTGATCCACTATGAGAAGGTGCTATTTATAAGATTGAGTTTGTTGCAGTGCCTCAGACTGAAAAAGTATTTTGGATAAAAGACGAAATGTTTCAACAAAGAAGAACCTGTCTAAGGACCTGACTTTACCTTGCTAGATTAAGCAAGTCATGTTAAGGTACTGTATTAGAAAGGTTAAGACGGGTGGTATTCTCTGAGACTCCAAAAGGTGGATATAACTGCCTTGGTCTGACAGCAATAGTCATTGATTGAGTTGTTTTGGTCTTTGTATTAAAATACTTTCCCTTTAGATTTTTATTTTTTGTATTTCACTGTGATTTGGGGTGGTTTTAGATTAGCAGTCTGTCAGAGAGGAAGGAGAATTAGCCTTATTTAGACCATTGGTTCCCAAACAAGAGTTCCATTTTAAAACCGGGTTTGATTTCTAAACTGTGTTTGGGAGGCAAGAAGACTGAAAATAAACAAAACAACGTTGACACCTATTTTTTTTTTACTTTTTTCGTCACATATTCATGGGTTCTACCATGAGCAAATATGAATCCAGATGTACAAATTTTTAAAAGTTCAAATAAAATTTAAAAAAATACATATCTTTGAGAGTGATGCCAATAGGAATCGTGTCAATGGAGATCTATTTCACACACAAAAAAAGTGACATTTCAGGTAATGCTGGTGTTGAAGCACTCAACTCATAAATATGCAGATAGCTTTTCCTCTTGAAAATGGAAATATTTCTTCTACTGTGTGTGCGTGTGTGTGTTTCTAAACTAAAGAAAAGGGTCATCAGTAGTGCTAGTGATGGCCATATCTCTCCCCACAGACACACAAACACACACCCTATGACTCTCACACACTTTGTTAGTGTGGCCTTTTCCCTTCACAACACTGTTTTCCAACAGCAGCGTGCCCCGGGCTGATAAACTTTATCAACCGACACACCTGAGCTTGCACGCAATTACCCACAAAAATACAAGTTCACATAGGCATGTATCTTTCTTTGCTCTCTTGAAAAGGTAGACACCTGCGTCCACTGTGTGTGCATGTTAGTGTGTAAACCTTATATATGATACTGGGGGGTCTGAGGAGACAGCAATACACTCCTGGTTTTAGTCACCATACACATCATTCAACACTCACAAACAAAATCCTAACTTTTCAGGAAACATACAAGGGTCCGAACACACACCTGTGGGGCGCACACATTCCAAAACTACAGTTTTATACTGTACACCTCTTTATGGTTTGCCATTATTTTTATTTGTTATTGGGATTTTAGATTATGTTTATGTCCTTAGTGCTGGTCCTGAAAGGTTTTGGGTTCACAATTCTGACAAGCACCCTTCTTGTGATCCAACAAAAAACCACAGTTGCTGTTTGTAGAGTTTTTAAAGATAAATGGACAACTCAAAAGGTTATTAAGAAGAGCGTATACATAAATTAGCATTATCAGCTAGAAGCCATATGTTTGGAGGAAAAAAATCTACAGTATTTTATCAATCCAGCAATGCCAATAAAATCTTTGCCCACAATGTGATTTTTCACTGAAACACTTCTGGTACAACTTTTTGCTTTAGTAAAAACTCTTAGTATATCTCCACTCTCTTCTTCATTATTCTCTTTTCAAGCTTTGATTTGAGCTCTTCACATGATAACAAGCTGCTGCTTGCTGTACACAAAACACATTAGCTTAGCATGTTTTGTAAACAAAAAAATTAGATAAAAATAGTTTCTGATAGAAGTTGTCCTGCGGCATCCTATACTGTGTTTTTTCTCTCTGTGAACGTGGTTTGGGGTAAATGTGCGCTTTGAATCCTCCTGCTGCCCTTGGGTAAACAAACCCCACAAGGCCTCAGTTGGCCTAACTGAGGCCATATGGGTCATTTGACCCAAGGGAAGCAGGAGGGTTAACCATAAATGATTTATAACTGTTAAAAAAATATATTATTTGGAAAATTGAAACACTGCTCCACATGAACTGACCCCAGAACTAGTAGGGGTTTAAAATTGTACAAGAGTGGTGGTAGGGTTTTAGAATTTCCAGAAAATGCAGAAACTGGATATTACTTGTTAACACCTGAGATGCACCCAGGTGGAGCAGTGGGCAGCTGTGTAAGCAACTGGGGATTGGGTGTCTTGCTCAGAGACATCACGACATGTGGGAATGGCTAGGAGTCGAACTGCAACTTTCTGGTCCCAGGTCGGCTGCTCTACCTCTACCCCATCTTGGCCCCCAGAAAGACCCCAACCAGGAGATGAATGCAGGACCTTCAGCATATTAGAAAATGTAATTTCTATAGACCAAGCGTATCACAAGCTATATATTTTTTGTATCATATGGATGGTTTCAATTCTTTATGCTTTAAATAAAACTTAAAATATGTTTTCTTATATTGTAACTTCCCAATTTCTAAGTTACCAAAAGTGAAAAGGTTGTTTAAAGAACAATTATCAACCAATTTGAACTCAGCATTTTTCTTTTCTTGACAACAAACTGACTTCTTTGTATTTTAAAATGTGGAAAATGTAACTTTTTCCTATCTTTTTTGGGTGGGGCAAACGTCATTAAAAGAACTCCAGTGATTTCGACCAACTTTCTTATTCGTCAGAAATGTTGCGATGATGAACGTCAGTCACTCAGCCTTTGTCGCTCTGTCACCCTTCCTGTCACTCGCTCTGTCAATGTCAACGGGCTGGCGGGCTTCGCAGGTAGGGAACTCTGGCATCAATCAGGCTCTGTCGGCAGTGGGAGCCATTACTTTCGAGGGATTATGACATCAGAGAAGGTTGGTCTGCAGGCTAACAGACTGAGACAAATCAATGTTGAACTTTAAAAAAGTGCCTCTATTATAATCTCACCATGCTCAATTCATGGTGCAAATATTTGCAGTCGCATAACTTGTTTTGCAGATTCTAAAATACATGCGCCAAGCATAACCATTGGGGACCTTAATGGTTTTTATCTACACAGGCAATATACAAACATAGGCAGAACTGTGACCTTTTGAAAAGCATTAAGAGTGTGGATTTAGATATAAAGGAGTTGGAAAAACATCAATAAAATGCTTTACTTAGTCTAGACCGAGTTATTTTAAATTATGTCAAAGGCATTGCACTAAAGGTGCCATCATGATGCCAGTTTGGAGTCTAACAGAACCACACAGTGGTTCGTGTGGACACATAAACTCTACTCTTCACTCCCGCTCTTTCTTTTCTCTCGCAGCTACAGTGCCACAGTGACCCTGACTGGTGGATAAGCAGAATTGCTCCACTGAAAGAGTGTGTGTGTGTGCTTGTGTGTGTTTGCTGTAATTACTTGAGAAGATAAATCTTATTAATGAAACAGACGGAAGGAAAAGAACTCCGGCGAGGAGAAGGAGCAAGAAGACGGAAGATTGAGGGAGAAGGAAGAGGTAAGGCAAGCAGCAAAAAAAAAAAAAAAAAAAACCAAGAAGAAAAAATGAGGTGAGAAAAGGATGAAAGAAAATATATATAAAAAAACAAATCAAGGCATTGAAGGATAGTCTGAGGGGAGTAAAGTGCAGTTAAAAAAAAACGTTGGCTATCATGTTTTCCTTCATTGTGTTGTAAATCTGTGTAAAAACTGATGCAGAGGAGAAGAAAACAAAGGTTGAGAGAAAAACTGAGGAGTGCAGCCACAGAGGGAAGGATGAGACAGGAAA
Source organism: Nematolebias whitei (assembly GCF_014905685.2). Taxonomy (NCBI): domain Eukaryota; kingdom Metazoa; phylum Chordata; class Actinopteri; order Cyprinodontiformes; family Rivulidae; genus Nematolebias; species Nematolebias whitei. Next base: position 28,121,329 of record NC_056516.1, read on the forward strand.
ACAAAACCTGCAGAAGTCACATTTTCTTAAGAAAATGTGCCTGAGTGCGCCTGCCAAGTTTAAAGTGTCGGGAGTGAAACTGGTCATGAATATTAATATGAACAGACATCTATTGGAAGGACACCGAGTAAGTGCACAAAATCTGCATGGCATGAACGCTATGGCAACCTGATGCAGAAAAATGGATGTTTAGTCAGTTTGGAGTTCAGAACAAGAAGAGAATGTGCACAAGTGGGGAAGAAAGGAATTTGATCTAAAACCATTTGAACAGAACCTGGTTTTGAGCCTTGTTAAAAATTGGTTAACAGCAGAGATGGATTGGTCAAAAAAAGCTGATTTGGGTTTTATAAGCCTAATTTTACCTTCTGATATCCATGTTTGTTGTACATTTATGTATTTATTGTAGCCTAAACAATACTAAATTGACAGTTTATTGGTAGAATTACTCATTATTTAAATCACATATTGACTGTATATAAGATTTAAAAATTGTCATGATAATTTCTCCAGGTATTTTTACATCTGAAATTCCACCATGCTGAAATGGTAATGTGCTAAATCACTGCACTGTTTGGACCGTCTGATGATGTTTAAAACGGCTTTAGACCCAACAGTTAGGTCTGTGTTGACATGCTGGTGACCTGCTACTGATTAAAAAAGTAATTTTATTTGTTCTAATAATAGGGTAATGCAATATTAAGTGATAGCACCAAACAAAATCTATTTCTATTTTGGGATGGACAACTAAAATACAGTCCATTACAGACGATGTAATCAACTTTTCCTCAAATGAATCAAAGATGAGGTTTCATCTTCTAAGATTCTTGTGATCCCTCAGCCTAGATTTGGTCAAAAAGTAAGACTCATCTATCAAAAAATAAATAAATACAAATAAATACATATATATTTGCAATTAATGGGTATAGTTTTATTTATTTTTGTCCAAATTTTAGCTATTGGATCCAACAAACTTTCTCACTTGTAATTTAATGAAACTTAAAAGTACAAAAGTTTGGGCAGAAATTGTGTTTTATTAGAAATAATATACCTGATAAATGCATTAACTGAAATGATGACTGGATGAATAATAACAATAGCTTCAGTTTATTATATTATGTACCACAGTGGGGTCAGCCTTCTTCTGAAAGTCTGCTAGTTGGTAATTTACAATTAAACTCAGACGTTTTTTTTTTTTTTTTTTTGATTTCACATCCAATTGCAGTGAACTGTCTAAGGAATTAAAAGCTG
>NC_056516.1:28122976-28144240 GCF_014905685.2 Nematolebias whitei
ATATAATCTTCAAATCTGAAAATGTACAAATAATTAAAAAAATGCATTAAAACACTGAAAAAAATGGAAAAATCCAGATTTGAGGTTTATTTATTTAAGCAGGTATAAGTATGCATTGGTGAAATTGAACCATCATTGTCAGAATGGACACTTTGATCATTTTCAGTTCTCAGGAGAGGAGGGCAGAAGACTGTAGTAGAGACAGGTGGAAAGAAAGGGAAATGAGATGAGTGTAGGAGAAAAATGGGTGAAGTGTAAAAACAAAAGAACCAAATAAAGTATTATATAAAGCTAAAGTGAAAGAGCAATAAAAAATTTAAGAAAATTTCAGGTCTAGCTTTCCTTAAAAATAATACATATCATTCATTGCCTTTCATGCCAGAGTTTTAAACCGATTTAACCTTATTGTGAAAAATCGTGACATTTTAGCCTTTAGGCTCAAATCTTTAAAAATAACCGCAAAATCCTACATGTTTAATTTATTGCTCATATGTGTTGGGAATGATTCACAGCTACTACCACACCAAACTTCGGCCCAATATCTGTCAAACTGACTGAAGTTTGGCCATTTTTTTTTTTCTTTTCTGAGATGGATTATAGTTGTTCAAAATGGCTGTCGCAGCCATCTTGAACAGGACTGACGCCAAACGTTAAAAGAGTTGCACGTGATTTACTGAGGGTTTTATTAAAAATCTGTCCTGTGGTCCATGAGATATTTTGCTGACATGACAATAAAACGCAGTTGAGTGCACACACATACAGGAATATTCCCTATCTCCTGCCTCTTCCCAGTGGGTTGTAATAATCGTTAAATACTTTGACAAAAGAAAGTTGTAAAAAAAGGAGTTAAGAGGAAGTATAAAAAGGAGGACAGGAAATAAATAATTAGAGATAAAATAAAAAAAACACAAAAACAGGAAATAAAGTGAAAAAGGAAGGAAAGATGAACAAAGCATATTAATAAAAATGTTCATAGGTTAAAAAATGTGTATATATGGTAAAAAAAAAAAAAAGAAAATTAGATAAAATTCAGAATTCAGAAGAGCAAAGTAAAAAGTTAAGTATATCAAAAACACAAAAAAGTACGAGGGGAACGCTCAAGGCCAAGAACAGAATGAAACTGGTATGAAAACAATAGACAAAGGAGAAGGTAAAAAAGACAAGAAATTACACAACAAAAGAAAAAGGAAGAAACTGAGCAGGAGGGAGGGAAGACAGAAATGGGGAGAAGTGTGAGAGGAACTGATAGAGGGAATGGATAAGGGATGAAAGCCTTTTTCACTGAGTGATGAGGATGTGCTCACATCACACGCTACTTACCCAGGATTCATAGCGTGAGATGAGTTCCCAGCATCCCTTTCATCTCCACAACATGCAGCACTGGTCTATCAGAAAAGAGCCTGGGGAGACACTCAGCCATGGACAGTTACACGTGGACTCACAAAACATGCACACACACTAAGACATGATTGAATAAAGACACACGTTTCTTGCGTTTCTTTCACTTTCCGCACGCTAAAATAAGGAAACTCTTTCATTCTGACACAAACTTTTAGCATTTAACATACGTCTAAATTAACCTAGTTACTAGAACATGCCAACACACACACACAGACGAGCACTAGAAAGTGGTTGGCTGTCTAGACATATCCGTAGTGATCACAGAAGCCGCTCTCTGCTATGGTGTTTGATCTCTCAGTTGCCACGGTTGTCTGCGTAGTTGTCTGCAAGATTAGAAAAGGACAAAAGCGCACAAGTGTGTGACTTTTTTTTTTTTTCAAGTAAGTGTGTTTGTGTCTAAACCAACAAGTTTGAGAGATTTAAAAAAAAGGAATTATAGTCCGAGCACAGAGACATGAGATAAGAACAAAAATTCTGCATAAGTGACATGACTGAGGTTGAAGGAGAGGTTGGTGCTGATCCACTGTTAAGCATCAGATCTGGCTGTGGTGGTAGTCACAGAGCAGAGTTGGTGAGTATGTAATAAGTGAGGCTAATGCTATACTCCATCCGTCAGTCATTCTGCTGATGTAAGTAAGTAATTAATGTTTATTTTTTACTTTTCATTGATACAAATCACTAAAAAGTGCTTCACAATAAGACATGAAACAAATAAACTAAAAACTGAATAAAATGAATTTAAAAACATCACAAAGAACATTACATTCATACAAAAGTGCAAGTAGAAAACAGGTAGCTATTAGATAAAGGCCTGTTTATAAAGGAAAGTCTTCAGATGTTTATTAAAAGCATCTATAGAATCAATGCTGAGTAAAGACTGGGGGAGTGCATTCCAGAGCCGGGGGGTCACTGACTGGAAAGATCGATCTCCTCTGGATTTAAATTGTGTACGGGGTACCACCAACAACCTCTGATCTGATGACCTCAAACTGCAAGATGGTGTGTGAAGCTGGATCAAGTATGAGATATATGAGGGAGCTTGCTCATGTAAGGCTCTAAACATTACAACCATAATTTTGAAGTTTATTCTAAAACAAACTGGAAGCCAGTAAAGGGAAGCTAAAATGGGTGTGATATGTGCTCGTTTGTTTATGTTAACGGTCTTGCAGCCGAATTCTGAACAACCTGAAGGCGGTCCAGCTCCTTCTTGTTTAAACATGTGAATAGGCTGTTACAGTAGTCCAAGCAAGAAGAAACAAATGCATGAATGACCATTTCAAGTTCAACTTTTGACAGGAAATTTTTCAACTTAGAGATGTTCCTAAGATGGAAATAGCAGTATCTAGTCAGTTGTTTTGCGTGTTGTTTCAAAGACATTGCAGAGTCAAAAGTGACACCCAGGTTTCTAAGGCTGGACTGGACAGATTGACCTAAAACACCAATAAACTGTTTAATTAGAGGAACCTTATTTTCTGGCACAATAATCAGAGCTTCAGTTTTATTGGAGTTCAGTTGCAGGTAATTGTTGCTTAAGTACTGTTTAATGCTAGCTAAACAGTTTGTTAAGGACTCTAATTTATGAAACTCACTATCTTTGAATGAGCAATAAAGCTGGATATCATCAGCATATAGCTGAAATTGCACATTTCTGAATTACTGGATTACCTGCCCAAGGGGAAGAAGGTAGAGAATAAACAGTATAGGTCCCAAGACAGAACCCTGGGGTACATCACATGTCAAACTGGTAGTGTCGGACGTGATGCCGCTTACAGAGATATTGAAACTTTGGTCAGACAGGTACGATGAGAACCACTCAAGAACAGAAGTCAGCTTCATAAATGTAAGCACACGTTGACAAGATGCTAATCTGCCTTGGTTGCGTGAGTAAATTTAAGCCAGTCTCTAAAATAGCCAAACATGTTTATAAATGTTGATTCAAACAATGCTCAGTCTAAACTTCAGTTTAGCTGCTGGTTTTACACACTCAAACTGGAGGGAGATAAAAGACCATTCTAACTATTATTCCTTGATAGTGTGCATACCATCGCCTCTCATGCAAAGTGCTTGGACAAAGTGATGGGAGTGATGCTCAGCTATTACCACACTAATGTTTAGCTCAGTTATTTGTATAATTGACTGAGGTGTAGACATTTTAGTGATCTGCTAAGATCAGCTGGATGTGGAGGCCATCTTAAAGGAGTATGACTCCAAAAATTAATCAACTGTAAATTTACATTCAACGACTACATCCTAAGAGTTTCTTTGAAATCCATCAATATAGTTTTTGTGATATTAGCTTCATAAGACTCTTTCTGAAATTAATTACACCTGTTTTAGTTCTTCTTCTTTCGGCTGCTCCCTTCTTCAGGGGTCGCCACAGTGAACTAACTCGCATGAAGAATTGACAATTATTTTTACAGCGGATGCTCTTCCTGATGCAACCACAGACCACCAAGCTACCACAGCCCCTTGTGTGAAGCAGACAGCTGCCATCTAGTGTGCCTGAGGGAGCAGATAGTGGAGGTTAAGGGCCTTGCTCAAGGGCCCAGAGTGGGGCAAATGAGGGCGGAGACAGGTGTGGGTGTTTCACCTTTTCCACCCACATTTTGATGTTGTTGGTCAGGGGAGTTGAACCAGCGACCTTCCAATCACAGGCCCACCTTCTACATCTGTTCTAGTTTTTTTTTTTTTTTTTTTTTACAGGTGCAGAAAATGTGGTCATTATACATTAGTTTCTTGTAGAATATATAATTTGTATTTAAAAAGAAAACCACTGCCGTTATAAGAATGGCTTGCCTTTTTTCTTACTATTGGCTCTCTAAGTTACCCTCCTGACCACCATCCTTTATCTTTATAGCTCAATAAATCACACACCTAATTTATATACATGTGCTGGTCATAAAATTATAATATTATTAAAAAGTTGATTTATTTCAGTAATTCCATTCAAAAAGTGAAACTTGTATATTTTATTAATTCATTACACACAGACTGATGTATTTCAAATGATTATTTCTTTTATTGTTGGTTATTATAACTGACAACTAATGAAAACCCCAAATTCAGTATTAGAAAATTAGAATATTGTGAAAAGGTTCAATATTGAAGACACCTGATGCCACACTCTACTAAGCTAATTAACCCAAAACACTTGCAAATTCCTTTAAACGGTCTTTCAGTCTAGTTCTATAGGCTACATAATCATAGGGAAGCCTGCTGACTTGACAGTTGTCCAAAAGACAACCATTGACACCTTGCACAAGAAGGGCAAGATACAAAAGTTCATTGCTAAAGAGGCTGGCTGTTCACAGAGCTCTGTGTCCAAGCAGAGTAATAAAGAGGGGAAGGGAAGGATAAGATGTAGTAGAAAAAAGTGTACAAGCAATAGGGATAACAGCATCCTGGCGAGGATAGTGAAACAAAACCCATTCCAAAATGTGGGGGAAATTCACAAAGAGTGGACTGCAGCTGAAATCAGTGCTTCAAGAACCACCGCACACAGACATATGCAAGACATGGGTTTCAGCGGTAGCATTTCTTGTGTCAAGTCACTCTTGAATAAGAGACAGTGTCACAAGTGTCTCACCTGGGCTAAAGACAAAAAGGATTGGACTGCTGCTGAGTGGTCCAAAGTTATGCTCCCTGGTGAAAGTAAATTTTGCATTTCCTTTGGAAATCAAGGTCCCAGAGTCTGGAGGAAGAGAGGAGAGGCACAGAATCCACATTGCTTGAGGTCCAGTGTCAAGTTTCCACAGTCAGTGATGGTTTGGGATGCCATGTCATCTGCTGGTGTTGGTCCACTGTGTTTTCTGTGGTTCAAGGTCAATGCAGCCATCTACCAGGAAGTTTTAGAGCACTTCCTGCTGGTGACCAACTTTATGGAGATGCAGATTTCATTTTCCAACAGGACTTGGCACCTGCACACAGTGCAAAGCTACCAGTACCTGGTTTAAGGACCATGGTATGCCTGTTCTTAATTGGCCAGCAAACTCGCCTGACCTTATCCCCATAGAAAATCTATGGCGTATTGTGACAAGGAAGATGTGATGTAACAGCCCCAACAATTCAGAAGAGCTGAAGGCCACTATCAGAGCAACCTGGGCTCTCATAACACCTTTCAGTGCCACAGACTGATCGACTCCATGCCATGCTGCATTGCTGCAGTAATCCAGGCAAAAGGAGCCACAACTAAGTATTGAGTGCTGTACATGCTCATACTTTTCATGTTCATACTTTTCAGTTGGCCAACATTTTTTAAAATCCTTTTTTTATTGGTCTTAAGTGATATTTTAATTTTTCTGAGATACTGAATTTGGGGTTTTCATTAGTTGTCAGTTATAATCATCAACATTAAAAGAAATAAACATTTGAAATATATCAGTCTGTGTGTAATGAAGGAATATAATATACAAGTTTCACTTTTTGAATGGAATTGCTGAAATAAATCAACTTATTCATGATATTCTAATTTGATGACCACCACCTGCATAATCTATTGAGGGATACCAGATTTGCAAAGACAGCAGAAGCCAGATGTTTCTTCATTTCCATTCTGCTACTTCCCACTCAGTGCATCATTCCTTTCGGCCCTCAGTCGTGCCTTTTCTTGATGATCCACCCATATTTGCATCGCCATGGCGACCACAGCATTCAAAGTGACAGTCATATCGAGATCAACAAACCTGAGAGGATGGAGTAGCGAGAGAAAGAATAAAAAGTAAGAAAGGAGGAATGAGGTGAGATATTGAGAAATAAGGTGATCAAATGCTGAGGGGGAAGGGGAAAATGAATAGGAAATTTGAAAACTATTTTAAAAAATGTGGTAAAGTCAAATCTGAGTGATTGCTGAGTGGAGCTGAGTCTCTAAATCACTGAAAAGAAGAAAAAATAAATAAAGAAAAAAGTGCAAGAGAGTTGAAGAAAAATAAGTGCTAGTTTTTTTAGTGTCTTTGAAACGCATAACTCCAGAGTCAACAAACCTCAAAACAACATTTTTTTCTTTTTTTGTCAAAAAAACAAAAAAATCCCAAAGATGAAATGTGCCCAAAAACAAATAAATAAAGATGGAAATGTTTTTTGGTGGGACTTGCTTCTACTTCCTTTATTTCTGACAGTTTCATCACTGATGTTCATTCTGCTTTTAAGTCAAAAATAGAGGAAACCATCTCTACGTTTCAGTCAAATGCAGAAAGTCAACTGGCCTCCTCGAGCTTCATATTCCACATCTACAGATGAAGAAACAAAATCAAGGTGGCAGACGATGTGGTGAAAGTTGCTTGGATGTGTCTCTTTTTATATGTTAGATACTGACATTATATTTGTGTCACATTCTAAGAGCCATGAAACAAAAAATGTGAGAATTGGCCAAGATCCTTAAAGAACAAAAGGCTTTTTCTCTCTTTTGCTACTATTATTGTTATCCGTGCTCGAATTAGAAGATTCTATTCAATTCGATTCGAAGATTAGTCTCCGTGAAAATTGGCAGTCGCTTCTCCTTCACACTAGCCCTCACCAATGGTACACCTCAGGGCTGTGTCCTCAGTCCACTCTCTCTTCACGCATGACTGTACTGCCAGGTACAGCTCAAACATCATCTTAAAGTATGCTGATGACATCACCATCTTGGGCCTCATCAATGACAAGAGTGCCTACAGAGATGAGGTGAAATCACTGACCAGCTGGCATTGGGAAAATAACTTCTCTCTGAATGTCAGCAAAATGAAGGAGATGATAATGGACTTCAGGAAACAGCATGGAGGTCAGCACTCCACCATCCAAATAAACAACGCAGTGGTGGAGCAGGTCAGCAGCTTCCAGTTCCTCGGCGTTCACATTACTGAGGATTTGTCCTGGACATTACATACAAAAATGCACCAGTCAGAGCCAGAAAGCACTGCAGAGGGTGGTGCAAACAGCAGAGAACATCACTGGTAGCAGTCTCCACACCACCCAGGACATGCTGCACGCAGCATCATTAAGGATCACATCCACCCAGCACAAGGACTTTTCAATCTACTACCCTCAGACAGACGGTACAGGAGTCTGCCATCAAGCACAAAAACACAGTTATTACCCACAAGCTGTCAGATTTCTGAACTATTGACAATAACATTGCACCAAGCCACATCTGTGACACCTAATATGTTTATTGCTGCTGCCCTATGTATCTGTATCATGTATGTCACTACCTTACCATCATAATTCATCTCAATGTTACTCACTACCTGTGCAATAACCTGTCACACAAATTGTGTAGTATGTTATGTGCATTATATACCATGTGCATTTAAGCAATATTACTGTGAAATACTTATTTGTACTAATTAATCCTACTTGAACCATTATAGTCTACCATGTTGTTTACTGTATTTCTTTTGGACCTTAAAAAATACATTTCTTTTTCATTTTTGGCATTTTATTTGGTACTTTTATTGCATGCTTTAGTATTTCTTGTTTTTTAGCAAGTCATAATGGTTCTTCTCATCCTGAACATTTCATTGCATCATTGTCCTTGCGTTAAACTGCATGTGACAAATAACTATAAATTAAAACAATAAACTAAAAAATTAGATCATCTTCTGTCTTTTCTGCTTTTTCATAAGCAGAACTTTTAAAGCCTCAAGTTAAGCATTTGAGCTGTGACAATTTTATTTGTTTATTATAAATGGTAAGCACAAGATCTAAAAAACTAATTTACTCGTAAAGTTGAACTATTTTTGTCCAAGTATTATGACTTCTAATCCATCAACAAAAAGTAAAGAATTAAAGCTAGAATTTTATAGAATACTACTAAACTAAACTAAACTAAACACATTCAAGCGATGTGCATAATTGGGCCACTTCGCTGTAGACAGCATGTAGGAGCACTTATTGTGTTGTGTGTGGGGCTTAAGAGACATGAAAATAGGCAACTTGTTGGATAAGCAGAAAAGAAATGTTAGAAAAGGACTGGGCAGAGCTTTGGTAACATCAACGTGTGTGTGCAGCTTTTTCCTCAGACCTCAGCAGGGACAGATAGCTGACAAGTGAAATGAAGCTGTGTCCATCTCCTCACTTGTCTGCTCCCTTTTCTCCTTCGTCTCATTCTCTCTCCTCCTCAGCTCGCTCCTTCAGCTGTGTGACAGATAATTGACACATTATCAACCAATGACCTTGTGTCGCAAGCAAATTCCCACCAATTAACAAGGCTCCATTTCCATGTCAAGTCTCCGTAATGGAAATTTATGTGCTCTAGCAAGTCATAAACACGCGCGCTCCTCATGTGAACATGCAAAGAAGCACTTACAGAAAATGCAAGCAAGAGAAGATATACGCCGTACATTAAGCGTAGCATGTGATATACCAGCTAGAACGGGAAAGCCTTTAAGAGCCGATGAAATCTTGCAGATGTAAAGGGTAGTGCGAGAGCACCTGTCATTAACCTTGGAGACAGTGGAAGGGTATCTAACTAACTTAACTCACTCAATCACGAAGAGATAGAGCAAGGCTGGCTGCAGACCGATGGAGAGCTGGAGAAAGATGGATAGAGACAGACCAAGAGAGACAGAGATGGAGGATGGCACAAAGAGACAGATTGAAAGAGGCAAAAGATTCAGATCATCAATGAGAGAGCGGGGCAAAGTGGAAGAAAAATTAATGAGAAAAGACTTCATGGGACTTCGGATGAGTGGCAGTTTGTGGGAAAACTCTTCCAAGTGTTTGTACAAATTAGGTTATAGTAAAAGCAAAGAATGTTAAATCGTGTCATTTGGACCAGTTTCTTTAAGTGAGAAACATTTCGTCCATCATCCAGAGGACTTCCTCAGTCTATGGCCTGCCAACCAGATTTGTCCCATAGTAGCCTTCACTGCTGTGTTTCAAGCCAACCTCCTGTTGGAATCTCAAAAGTAGGCTTTTAACACATGCAAAGCACACTCATCCAAAACAATCAATCATTATGTACAATAATCAAATGTTTTAGGCCACATGGCCAACTTGCTACTCACAGAAACAGCCTGAGGACAACCAAGGCCAAAGTGGTTCAGAAAAAAATGCTGTAAGCTCATTCATCCAGGTAGATAACAACAAAAAATGTTAAATCATGTCTGGACCAGTTTCTTTAAGCGAGAAAGATTTTGTCCCCCATCCAGAGGACTTCCTCAGTCTACGGCCTGCCAACCAGATCTGTCCCTTAGTAGCCTTCACTGCTTTGTTTCAAGCCAACTTCCTGTTGGAATCTCAAAAGTAGACTTTTAACATGTGTAAAACACACCCATCCAAAATAATAAATCATCATGTACAACAATCAAATGTTTTAGGCCTTTTTTGTTCTCATCTATTTGGATGATTGAGCTTACAACCATTTTTTTTTAACCACTTTGGACTTGGTTGTCCTCAGGCTGTTTCTGTGAGTAGCAAGTTGCCCATCTGTCCTAAAACATTTGATAGTTGTACATGATTATTGATTTTTTTGGATGGGTGTGTTTTACACGTGTTAAAAGCCTACTTTTGAGATTCCAACAGGAGGTTGTCTTGAAACACAGCAGTGAAGGCTACCTATGGGACAGATCTGGTTGGCAGGCTGTAGACTGAGGACGTCCTCTGGATGGGGGACGAAACGTTTCTCACTTTTTTTTTAAAACTGGTCCAGACACGATTTTACCTTTTTTTGTTGTCGTCTACCTGGATGATTGAGCTTACAACTTTGTTACAGTAAAAGTATTTGAAAGTGAAAAAAGAGAGTAAGAGAGGGAAAAAAGGAAAGTTGAAGAACAAGAAATGAGGAAGATAAATCATGATTAAAGTGGAAAACTAATGTTAGAAAGAAAAATGAAAAGTGCATGTTCGTGTAACCGGTGCCAGACCTAGGGTTATATGGTCCAGTAACCTGTAATTCACAGGCTAAGAAGTGCTGTGGCTCTGTGATGCACTGGCTGTGGATCAATGAAGAGAACAATGGATTAGCCTCCGCCATTTTCTTTCTGATTCACGCTAAGTACAGCTTGAGAAGAAACTGCTCAATCGACCCAAAGGAGAACACGAGTGCCACCTACTGCTTTGTTGGAGTAAGTCCACAATGTGTTTAAGTCTCTCTGTTAGAGTAGTAACAAATTGAGAGCGGTGTCCGTTTTCTTTTATAAGCTCTAAATACAGCGTTTTCAACCTATTACATTTGCCGTCTAGAAGTTTGTAAGTTAAAACTGGCCACAGTGCACGTCGATAGGAGCACTTTTTGTTATTTCAGCTGGCCGTGCACTTCCTGACTTTTACTGGAAATGGTGCACTGTGCAAAAGATTTGTTGTGTTAGTAAAATACCTTATGAGCTCATAAAAGCAAGTAATTAATGGTTGTACATGTACAACTAACTTACTTTTGCAGTCAACTCAATTCAAGATAATTGTTACGGCTAATCGCCCTTGGTGAACACAAAAATGGCTCAGGCGACGTTAAAATTACTGAACTAAAAACTGGGGTGGTAGTAGCTGACAGTGATTCTCAACAACTAATTATGCGCCTGTCGGGAGTCGGTAAAAAAACTCTTTTCGTTTACGTCACAACTTGCTTGCATGACCAATGTGCAAGTGTAAAAAAATAAATTTAAGAAACTTAAAATTAGCTCTTGCCATCTAACTTCTAACTTTTTCTGTCCTTTATCGAGATTCAACTGCAGAAAAACAGAGAAAGCCCACATGCAACACTTTATTTTTCCAACTTCTCCTTGGTAAGGCCTGATGAAATATTTAATCTCTCTTCTGTGTTTAGGGTCTTGCCTGCGGTCTTCCTCTGAGAAGTGTCCTGATCAGAAGACCAATCCACCACTACTGGTCACTGATCAAAGAACATGACTGGCAGCTGGAAAATACACAAACCAGTTAGTACTCATCTTGTTGCAATGCATAGTTGTGGAAAGAAAATCTGTAATCTTCTTGTGTTTACATGGACTTTGGCACTTGCCAGTTTTCTTGTCCGTGTGATGGTGTGATGCTCAGTTTTACCTTCACTCATTCGTTTCATTCAATTATTCATTTTGTGAGTTTATTTATTTGGCACCAAATTTACAACAGGAGTCATTTCAGGACACTTTACAACTCAAATAAAAAGTTCATTTAAGTCAGATCTAACCCTAATTACAGTCAACTCTACCTAAATATACTACAATAAGTCTTAAACAGTACGTTATGAAATGCCAATTAGTAAAAAGGTTATCTATCTAAGGAAGCCAGTAGATTGCCATAGATAGCCATCATGTGCATTATAGATGGGAAGAAAAAAAACAGGTAGCAACAATTGCAAATAAAAAGATGGAGACAACAGAGTAAATGCAGCAGCAGAGTGAGGTAATGTTGTCGTTTTGTCCTTTAGCAGTCTAAGCTTATAGCGGCATAACTAAAGGATAGTTCAGGAAACCCAACCATAACTATAAGATTTATCAAAAAGGAAATCTTTAAGCCTAGTTTTAGAAATAGATAGGGTGTCGGACTCACAAACAGAAATTGGTTCCACAAGAGAGGAGCCTGATAAGTGAAAGCTCGAACCTTAGTCCAAACTGAATCTATATTCCTTCTCAAAGTCTCTATTATTTACGTCATTCACTTTCTGAAATAATACCATTGGTTATTCATCTATATTTCAAATTTGCCATAATTTCATATTGTCATTATTCAAACTGAAAATAAACATTACAGAATTGTGTAATGTCTCAACAAGACCCCAATGAAGTCAGAAGATGTTTTTGGAGACCTTTGGGCCAAAGCTTAGGGGTTCTGAATCTTTTTCCCAGCAGCTTCATACTTGACTGTACACTGCTTCAATGCATTGTGAAATCAAAGTCTGAAAAGTGTAAAAGAGGCATGCAGAGGACAGTAAAGGCTACAAACTTGTAATCAGAAACAGCTGAGACCCCCTCTGACTGTAAATGTGCCTGATTTTGTGTCAGGACCTCAAACTTCTAACGTGGTATTTATATTCTTGTAGGAAAAGTGTGTATAATTACACACCACATACTAATTGACAATATGGATTCTTACTGAAGAAAAATGTGTAGAAAACAAATGGCGGGGGGGTCGCTATACTGCAGCCCTTTACAGAAAAGATAAGAGAGAACAGAAGCATGTGTAATGATTTTCAGTCTCAGCAGCAGTGCGGACCACTGGTTCTTGACGTCCTGTGTATTTATGCAGCACTGCTGTGCCACAAAAGATGCATGAAGAAATAAAAGATTTTTATGGGAAACCATGGCTGGAAAACTGTCTTTGTGTCTGATCTATGAGCTCTCACATAATATATTCCACATTCTGCGAACCTGTTGCCATTGTGCTGAATCTTCAGCTGAAGACAAATTAGCATTTAAATGAGGCAAGTTATTTTCCTTTTACGTCTGCTCTAAATTACTAATGCAATAGCTTTGATTGAGATGAGAGGAGGCAGACTGGTGTTTTTTTATCATATATTTTTTCCTCCTTACTGTTATTGACCCAGAAAAGGTTGAGTGAACACATTTGCTTTTTTTTTTTTCTTCCCAGCAACACCCCCTGCATCAAACTCCCTGAGTTACACTCGTTCAGACGAGAGCTGCAGCTCACTAGCCTACAACCAGAATCACCGAAGTTTGGCACCGGAACAGCTTGACTGATGCAAGCTGCCTTGCCTAAAGGACCACTCCGATGCTTTTGAACCTTATCTCTACAGTGTGTGCGTCAAACAGAGATACGTTAATGCACCTTACACATGGCGGGACCAGTGTATCTTGTAGGGGAAGGCTCTGTTCATCTCCCCACATCCTGCACACGATGATGCAGAACCGGAAGTGAGGCAGCATCAATCTTCTCAAAGTTCAACACTTAATGTGCGGAACAGAAAGGCCTAAATTTAACATTCACGATTAAACTGTGATTTTACATACTGAGGAAAAAAATATGTGGAAGTTCTTTAAAGCAATTTTCAGGTTACATACTTTAAAGCAGATGTTCTCAAACTTTTTGGGTTCAGGGACCCCTTACAAGGGAGAAAAAGTTTCAGGGACCCCCTCAATAACCCTCATGTTTATTGAATAATTTTATTCAATTTATCTCTTTAATGCAATGGAAATATTTGTGTAACATAAATACTTAAGACCTGTTCTTTAATAGTGTTAATTCAATTTTTATACTTTTAAACATGTGGTATTTTTCATTCAAGACACACTTAAAAAACACGTTTTTTAATTTCAACTTCCAAAAATTACAGTTTTGAGAAAAGTAACAGTATCCAAAACCATTTAAAAACTTTCTCTATTCACATAATGAACATAATAAATGTATTGTCACTTCTTCAAACTATTATAGAAAACAGCAGTAGTCGTACCAAGTAACGGCCTAATCTGTAAACTGATCGATGCCGGAATGCAAATAACGGGTGGGCTAGCGGGTCGGGGGTTCCTCTCTCAAATTTTTTTTAATAAATGTTCAAGCCAAGAGCCATTGTCAACTCTGGGGGCTAAGCACCCCTAAGGGTCAGATTATAGAATTGCACCTGGATCGCACAATGACCTCGCCTTTGTGGAAAAAGGATTTTAAAAGTCTTCAAAATTTGGAATTATTTGTCAAAAGTATTACAGTAAAAAAAATATATATATATAACATTTTTAGAGTTTGTAATTCTGAGGTAAAATAAAGTTTTAAAGACAAAACTGTCAACACTAACATCAGTTTATACAGAATATGCTGATTTATACTTTAATTATTCTGTGTCTCTACGTTTTTTTTTTTTTTTTTTTTTTTTACCATAGCTGTCTATTGTTAGAAGTTTAACATTATTTCACTCATTTTACAAGTTTTATTATTGATATTATCAATATGAAAATCTTAATCAAGGACTGGATTTGCAAATTAGCAGTTATCTAGAAAACATGCCTTGTTATCAGGTCTCTCTTGTAAATGAGTCCTTGAGGCTCAATGGGATTTACCTGTCTAAATAAAGGTTGAATGAATGTTTAGTTTATGTTATGCTCATTTTTTGGAGATTTGTTGATGTACTTAAATGAAAAAGAAAAGGTTCCTGCATGATGATAAATGCATTCTTCTGTATTTCACAGTATTGTTGTATTCATTTTTTACTTATTCAATGTGAAACAAATGAGCTGTAAGTCTAATTAGGTTAGAGCAATGATATGCTCCAAAGTTCATTTTTTTTATTAAAAAAAAAAATCTGTTTATTTAAACAAAAGGAGCAATTTGACAGCAGAGAAATGAGAGGGAGTTTGTTAATAACCTCAGGCTTGCGATTGAAAATGTGCAAACAGGGATACATTATCTCTATTTGGGAGGTCATTAAAAAAATAAAAATTGTGCTGAGTAAACTTCTTTCAGACCCCTGACTGAAAGGCTGTCTTTTTCTCTTCTACAATCTCTCTGCTCCGCACTCCGACTGTGAAACTCCATAAAGAGTGATGGATGTTGATGGAGACACACAGCGAGGTGATTATAGATCATGGAGTATCGAGGAGGGATGCAGACAGACACGAGGAAACTGAAAAAAGGCTCGATTCCGGGCTCTGGATCTGGAATTAAACAGCTGGATCTATCTGCTTCGTACGTGGAGCAGTTGTGCCACAATGTGGTGAAAGGTTGAGCTGCAAACTTGAAAGCTGTTTAATTTTTGATACTATAAAGTTTAGAGTAATCTTGGAATAGTACATATAGGTACAAATATTGACATAAAAAATATGTTACATTTTATTTTTTTCGATGTATAAACATAAGCAGGATGTTGATAACTAAAACAGTTCATTTCTCTAGTTATCTCCTGCTGTAATGACTACCAAGTCAAAGTGTAATTGCCAGTGTGTGTCTGTTAGCAAAATATATCATAAACAAGTAGATGCATTTTAATGAAAATCTCTCAAAGTTACCATTGGTTGCACATCTACAACTGAATAACTTTTGGGAAGATTCAGGTTCAATACGGCCGCCGCAATTAACTGAAAAAAATGAATATAATCACCAGTTTTACAGATGTTGAGCTAAAATTTGGTGTGGTAGAAGCCGAGACTGATCCTCACATATTCCGTGAAGCGTTAACATACCAGGCATGTTATTTGTTTAATATTTCACCTATAAGTGTTTAGCCTCTACTCTGTCTGTCTGTTAGCAACATGGTTCATGAAACATTTTACAAATTCTAATGAGACTTTCAGAAAGTAATCAGTGGAGACACATCAATAACTGATTAACTTTTGGAGTCAACCTGATTCAAGATGGCTGCTCAAGCTAATCAACCTAAGCCAAAACAAAAATGCTACAACCCACTCATCCGTAAAACATACTCTGAAGACCAAGAGGTCATTCAAGTTCTTTGCTTGAAACTGTGGCGTGCAAGGTGGCGGGCGATATGCATTCCTTACAAAACAAAACATTAGTTTCATTATCATAGCAGTTTAACTGGTGTGACAAAGATATAATATGCATTGTGATTCTAAGCATTAATTAAACAACAAAAAATGTGCAGTTCAGGAAATAATTAAAACCAATCTATGTTTTATTTTTTTTTAAAGGAAAGTGTATATTAACTTTAAATGTCTTTAAACGAGGCTGTATTTCTGGTGTTGAACATTTATTTCAGAACAAGCAGTCCCCGAAAGCAAAAATCTTTAGTTCCAAACCGGGACTCGGGAAGATTTAGAAGAACCTGCCTGAGGATTAAACCGTCTGTTCTCCCGCTTACAGGAGACAAGAAATGCAGCAATTTAGCTAATGTATGTAGCTCTGCTTTCCTGAGGGAAGGGGACAGCTACGTCACTGGTATGTGGCTGGTTGAACCCTTTTAATTATTTCTGACAAGTAAATGGACAGGGAATGCACTGGGGGAAAGTTCATCCCCTTCTCTTAGTCATATATTTTAAAAGGTGACACTTTCTCTGTCTTTAACGTTTTCTGAAGGCAGTTCCAGTCAAGGGCTTGCACTCCACCCCCATCCCACCACACACTGCTTCATTTATTCACTTTGAGAAATTTGATGTTCACACAAATGCCCTCTGTCGTGCCTTCGTGTTCTCGAGCTCGACAATAATTCAAAAAGATGAAACATGTCGTTTAAAGAAATGATAAATAAGACATCTAGTCTCTGTGATTTATTATTTTAAAAAATTATTTCAAGCCTTGGCATATCCTTTACAACAATGTGAAAACTCTCATGGTTGCAGCTCATGTACTCAAGACTTGCATCACAAGGTGAAATGTGGATCACACGGACACGTTTAAATGCAAGAAGAGTCTATAAAATATGGTTCTTTTCTTTCTTAATGGTTATTGTGAAAAGGCTTTGAACAAGTAAAACAGGTGACAGGTAACAAGTAACGAGTGGTGACAGGCCAGATGAAAAGCGATTCCAAAGACTTTTTATGGATAAGTCAAAACAAGGAACTCAGTGTCCCTTGCCCGGACATGGGTTACCAGGGCCCAACCCTGGAGCCAAGCCTGGGGGAGGGGCACGTTGGCAAGTGCCTAGTGACCAGGTCTCTGCCTATGGGGCCCAGTCAAGCTCAGCCCGAACAAGCAGCATGGATTTGCCTTCCTGTGGGCCCACCACCTGCAGGAGGGGCCATATACGTCAGGTGCATGAATCTATGAGCAGTGGCCGAAGATGCTGTACAGATCTGGTAGATCCAAACGTATAGTGAAGGTCTGCTGGGAATGCCTAGCAGAAGAATCCGTCAAAAAGATCTTCAACTCACACCTCCGGGAGAGATTTAACCACATCCCAGCTGAGGCAGTGGACATTGAGTCCGAGTGGGCCATGTTCTGAACCTCAAATGTTGAGGTGGCTGCCTTGAGATGTGGTTGCAATGTTGTCAGTGCTTCTCACGGTGGCCATGCTTGAACTTGGTGGTGGACACCCCAGGGAGGCTGTCAAGCTGAAGAAGGAGCCTTATCAAGCCTTATTGGCTGGTGGGACTCCAGAGGCAGCTGAGGAGTACCGGAGGGCAAAGCAGTCTGCTTTGCAAAGCAGTCAGACTGTTGCTGAGGCAAAAGCTCGGATGTGGGAGGAGTTTAGTGAGACTTGGATAAAGACACTTGGTCAGCTCCGAGGAGATTCTGGCAAACCATCAGGCGGCTGAGGAGTTAGTTCTGTTTGTTCTGTTTGTTTCCGTTAGTTCTGATTGTATTGACAAGCTAGTGACTAGTCTAGCAGGGACATAACTTTATTTTTTAAAACAACCTCAACCTCAATCACCTATGATATAAATTTTTACATCACCATTATTTCAAAGTGCATGTTTATTCTGCCATAAAATATATAATATTCCTGCAAAACATGTGTCCCAGTCTGGACTAGACGTGCTATAGCTAGCTGTTGATTTGTTTTGTTTTTTATATAGTTTTGATATTTCTGACTTATGTTTTCTGCTTCGTTTTTAATCAAGTTTTCTTGACTTTACTATTTTTACTTTATTTATATGTTGTTGTTTTTTTCTGTATCTTTGAGTGATCTCCGGATTCTGTTTTGTTGACATTCTTGGTGGGTGCACTTCTTTTGAATCAGACAAATGATGACCTGGGTAGAAGTGATGACAAGCAGGAAAGAGTGGGAGGAGGTGTCACCTTAAGTCAGGGACAACTTATCATTGTGATTTAAGTTTATAACACCCTTTACCAGATGGGCGTAGAAATGTAAGCCACACTATAAAAATAAAAGTTGGAATAAGCACAGGTCGTATGTGAAAATATCAGATTTTGACGTACCGGCAATTGAGATGTGTGTAAAAATTAGTCAGTAAAGACGCCATTTATCGATCTAATCTACCTTTAAATTAAACATTTTCTAACGGGTAGGTTTTCAGAAATAACCCTTTACGTTCTAATCCTTTTATGCTTTTTTTTTGATTGACAGTTTTTCTTTACCAGCTGCAGTGCCAGGAAATCTCTTCATATAAAGTTTGGTGTCATTGGAAAACTTGGGATTTCCCCTTTTTAAATATAGTGTTGAAATTTTGGATATCACTCCAGATCAATAACAATCAAGTTTTCTACCAGGACACCTGCTCTGTGTTTATAATCACCACACCTGTACTGATGATCATTACTCCTCTCTGCAAATTTTCTTTTCTTCCTCATTAGGTTTTTGACTTCTGTGTTGCCCTGTATATGTGTGGTTCCTATATTTGTTTTAGGTTTGATTTAGGTTTTCTTATACTTTTACACTCTTGGATTCATGTTTATTAAGAAGTAGGTGCCAATTTATTCAAGATGTAACCACAACAAAGCAAAATAACAGAAATCTTAAGGTTTAAACAACCACTGGGTTCAACGTTCTTTTCCTATTTTAATAATTTACTGTATACGTCCCCTTTTAGATTTTAAGTAGATTATTTTAAATGGAATGCACATAAGTGATTTTTTTGTGAATGACATAACCATTTTTTATACCTGAGCTTACACTGGGCAAAGAAAATCTAATGATTTCCCCCTGCAGATTAATGAAGTGATGTTCAGCTGGGAAATTTGCCCACAGAGCACTTCCACGATGATGGTGCTCAAGTCTACTGTAAAATCTGTTTTACAATAGCCTGATGCCTGAGTCACTGAGGTTATACGGAGTTTCTCACAGAATTTATGGGTTGATGTTGATACAGGAGATACTCCAGTTTGTGGGCAAACATCAAGGAGTGAGGCTGTGATATGTGTGATGGAGAAACAAAAGGCAAGAGGTTCCAGAACTTCATTAAGCTTTGGAAAACCTTCTGCTTAAACATCACATTGACTTTTGGGGAAATGGGCAAAAACAACCTGATTGTGCTGAGATTATGTCTTAAGATGGAAAAACAAACCAGTTTGAATCCAGTTAATGGAGGGCCCCCTCTTTTATTTATTTTTTTTACAGTTTGAGAAAGTACAATAAGTTCATGTTTAGCATTGAATTACATTAACCAAATAAAATGCGAGAACAAAAAACGTATGTGTTAAGCACTTATTAGTATCACAGGTTAAGATAGTCCTTGTCAGCTCTTTCTGTACCCAAACTTTTTATCCAGTGCAAAACTAAGACAACTGCAAAGGCTTTAATATATTTAGACTTGTTTTACAAATATTATTTACACTTTACACCACTGAAACTGTGTAAAACATCCATCCATCCATCTATCCGCTTTACCTGCTTCTTCCTTTTTGGGTTGCAGGGGTCGCTGGTGCCTATGTCCAGCCATCACTGTGTGAAGGGCGGGGTCCACTCTGGATGGGTTGCAAGTCCATCACAGGGTGACATAAAGACAAACAACCATGCACACTCTCACTCATACCTAGGGACAATTTAGAGTTACCAACTAGCCAAACTTGCATGATTTTGGTCTGTGGGAGGAAACCAGAGTACACGGAGAAAACCCACACATGCACAAAGAGAACATACAGACTGGGGGGGACATGCAGGGATATGAGTTGGGGTGACATTTTGCTGAGAAGCAGCAACTCTAACAACTGTGCCATGATGCTGCACTGTGAAAAACGTTAGTTGTACATGTTCATCCGTGTTGACATATGCAAAAAAGATGTGATAAAATTAGCATATTGTTTGCAGCTATGATAGTATAGTGGGTAGTTCTTTGCAGTGAGGCCGAAGTAACCCCCGTTCAAATCCGGGTCACAGCAATTTGATCTGCATTTGGATTAAACTAACCATTAGGTCTTGTTAATGATAAGTCAAGAAAAATAAGATGTAGGAAGACACAACTCTGTTGGACTGCTCGTACAGAGCAAAACTGAATCAGCTGCAGATGCTTTATTTCTTGAAATTTTCTTTACGAATAGTTGGTGCCTTTGTTACCGTGTAAAATATTAATAGGTTAAATGGTGAAAAATATTGTTGAAAACAGAAGTGATCAAATAGTGGTGAGTACTCTGCATTGTGACCGCAGCAACCCCGGTTCGAATCCGTGTCACGGCAACTTGCCAATGCTTTTTGTTTAAACTAACAACCACCATAAGATAATAGCTCTTATTAACGTTAAGTCAAGAAAACTAAGATGAAGGAAGACACAACTCTGTTGGACTGCTCATACAGAGCAAAACTGAGTAAAAGTCAAATACTTTCAATTCTAGAAACTTTCTTTACGAATAGTTGGTACCTTAGATGTTACCAAATGTGTAAAACGAGTATAAATGTTGAAATCTATTGTGAAAGGCAAAAAACTCTTGAATTATTTACAACATGTAAACAGCCGTGATCGTATAGTGGTGAGTACTCTGCGTTGTGGCCGCAGCAACCCCGGTTCGAATTCTGGTCACGGCAACTTGCCATTGCTTTTAGTTTAAAATAACATACAACATATGACAATAGCTCTTGTAAACGTTAAGTCAAGAAAACTAAGCTGAAGGAAGACACAACTCTGTTGGACTGCTCATACAGAGCAAAACTGAGTCAACGTCAAATGCTTTCATTTCTAGAAACTTTCTTTACGAATAGTTGGTACCTTAGATGTTACCAAATGTGTAAAACAATAGTGTAAATATTGAAATCTATTGTGAAATGCAAATAACTCTTGAATTATTCACAACATGTAAACAGCTGTGATCGTATAGTGGTGAGTACTCTGTGTTGTGGCTGCAGCAACCCCGGTTCGAATCCGGGTCACGGCAACATGCTCAGCTTTTAGTTTAAACTAACAACCACCATAAGAAATTTTGTGTTGTGTTGTGAAATAAAATATATTTGTGTGCTTAATTCTTTAGTTTTATGTATTGGTGAAACTTATTTACTATTCAACAAAGTCTGTGTAAGGCTGAAGAGGACAGGCATTTTCTGTCATCAGTTCCTTTGTTTAAACTCAGCAGAAAACAGCACGATAGGGGGAGGTGAACAGAACTTTCTTGTTGATGTTACAAGAGGTCTCACCCTCTGATTGGTTTAGAAAGCTG
>NC_056516.1:28144340-28154834 GCF_014905685.2 Nematolebias whitei
TATATATATATATATATATATATATATATAAACTACTACGTACTACTTGTACTACTATTCCTACTTCGCGGTTTTTCACTTATCGCGGGGCTTCAGGGTTTGGGTTCCCGTGATAAACGAGGGACTACTGTATAAATAAATAATTTATTTAAATGACAAACAAATGCTAATGTGGCAGCAAAACTTCAATTTCCAAGGAAACACGGAGGGAGGACAGAACACAACCCCATGCAGGACAATCCACGGACCAGGGAACAATAAAGAAACTCAGAATATATAGACCCACTAACGAGGGGATAAACACAAACACCTGGGGAAGGACAACAGGTGGCAGAGGCAGGAGCTGATTACATGAGGGAGAAACACTGAGGAGGGCGGAACAGACGACACAAGGATCACTAATCACACACAGATCCTCTCACTTTAACTTAAGCCAGAATCAGAGATTAGCTTCAGATACTGTTTCTTCTGTTGGAAGTTCATTCTAAACTTGGCTGTTACAGTATGTTTTGCACATAAACAAAGCTTCTGTTTAACATTGAGTCACTCTTGTTTTTGACAACACAAACCTTTAAGGCTATGTCTACAAAGTACATCGAAATGCATTTTGTACACAAAAATCTTTTTTTTATTTTTTTTTATTCACGTAAACATGTCACCATTTCCTGAAATGTTCCCATTTGCACAAGAACACACAAATAAAATTAACACTATTCTGTAGTAGCCTAGTCAAGTCAATGCTATGTAGCCTAAACTTTTTTTAATAAAAGGTGTGGTATAAATTGTAATTTGAAATTACATTTTTGTTATAGTAAAATTTAAAGTGTCTGCCAAGTTTTTTTTTTTTTATGAAGCTACAAGTGTTGCATACTCCAATTCCTAAATAATCAACATTTCAGTGCTTATGTTTTTCTGGAGCTCATTAAGAGTCTGTGAAAGGGGAGTTGCTGTAGCTCAACGGTCAGTGCTACGGTCATGCAGTCCTGAAGCTGCAGATTCAAGCCCATGGTTCAGTCAGGAAGGGTGTTAGCTGTAAAACATTTTCAGCTGTGATCCTTGCAGAAGGGAGCAGCCGAAAGAACAACATTAAGAGTCTATGAATGCATACAATCTAACAGGCCTATTTGGACTGGGAGGAAACCTGAGTATTCAAGCAATCTAACACATGCATAAGAACATAGAAAATCCACACACGTGTGTGTGTGTGTGTGTGGGGGGGGGGGGGGGGGCTGGTAAAGGAGACTGTTATACATAGATTTATGAGCTGCACTGTATTAATAAGTCTCTGTCAAGCTAATGTTTGACCTGTTTGTCTGCACTTATTTTATTATTGGTTCATCCTGTGGGGGCTCGTCCGGGATCTCAAGATTAGCAATCACCAAACCTCTTCAAAGTAGGTAAAGTTTATTTGGTAATGTGGTTTTCAAAATGCTTTATGTTCACAATTCAGGTGGTTTTTTTTTGGAATTTGTTTACCGCAGTGTTAAGTTTGCTATGCTGTCAAACCATACATGCAAAAAATAGCTTGGTTGATTTATACAACTTCGAAGGCTAAAGTGGATTTTTCAGTTTATTGTTACAATGTAGATTTAAAAGAAAATAAAAGCCTCAGCAGATACCTAAACTTCTGTTTTATGGGAGTCATGCGAAGGATGAATAAAAAACCTAACGGTCATGTGAAATTATTTTTTATATTCTTTACATTACTGTTTAGAGTAGGATGAATTAAAAAAAAAACACCCTATGATGTCTTTGGCAATGGCTGCCATCGTTGCAGAGGCTTACAATTAATGGAGACATGAAAACAGGGGAAACCGTAGACTTCCGTGATGTACCAGTAAAAATGAGAAGGGTCATTTTCAGATGGCTCTTCTTAAACGTGTCCCATTAGCAACAGAAACATAATATCACAGCCTCTTCTCTTCCTCGGTTAAGAGGTTCACGGAAAAGCATGATTAGAGAAAAGAGTGATGAGGATGGAGGACAGATATTAAAAGAAACAAAACTTAGTAAAGTCATTTAGTATTTAAAAAAAAAAAAAAACATTTTAGGGCCCAACTATTTTGACTTATAGGAGCTGTAAATGCACCGGTGTGTTAACAAAGGCTGCATTCCATTTAGAAGTTCTGCTTTTATGCTTTTTCTACAGCAATCAAAGTAAACACACTTGTGGAAGTGCAATAAATCAGTTAATACACCTGTTTATGCCTCACCTTTTCAAATCAAAACATCTGATGTGATATAAACCTTTGTTTTGTTCTCATCTCTCCTACAGTATGATTTATGGATTATTTATTTAACTGTAACCAGTCCTGAACTATGGAGTAACCACTGACTTGTTCTGCTATAAATTACATAATTTAGTCTATATTAAAAGCTGCACATATTGAATTTATTATACATTTTACCATAGTACTGCAGTACTGAAGTACAGTAAATATAGCAAAAGTACCAGAAAATATTAATAGTAGATTTTATATTCAGCAGTTTAAAAAAAAGTTTTTTTTAACGATTATACACTTTAGCATCATTCAGTCTAACTAAATATTGATGCTTTAAGGATCTTGTTTTTTTTTAATCTCCTGTATTTGACCAGATTTGTTGATAACAAAAAGATAATTAATTTAAAATTGACATTTTTGGTGAAAAATAACTACATAATACACATTTACGCATTTGTATGCAGAAGTACAGCTGAATTAGATTTAAAAATAATTCAGCTGAAGTTACAAAAACATGATGTGCGATCAACAAAATCTAACTTTTTTCCATGAATTATATATAAAACATTTTTTAGACAACTATAGGTGCACTAAGAGTTAAAACTTGCAAATATTGTTAAAAAAATAATATTCATTTTGTTTGTTTCTTTCATTTTAAACTCAGCTTTTTTTTTTTGTGGCAGAACACAATATCTGAGAACGAGTGACTTTATTTTCATAATTAGCTTGAGTGCTTTTTAGCCCACAAATGGATCCCCGGTGGAAGTTTCTCTAAGTGCAGCAAACGGCAAAATCCTAACGTTTCTGTGTGTGTGTGTGTGTGATTTCTCTGACTACACACTCAAAAGTAACAGGAGAGCAAAATGTATCGAACAAGGCGGAGAGGGAATGAGAGATGCTCTAATTGCAAAATGCAGTTGTTCATTCTGGAACATCCTAATCACTTATCGCTGATTACACTTCTCTTCTCTCAGACTGGCTGCTGTGGTTCTTCTTCTTTTGTTTCTTGCTTCTTTTCTTGTCTGATTGCTCAAACTTGTAATTTACTATTTAGCTTGCTAGCAATCTGTTTGGCCCTTAGTTCGTCAGTCTGATTGATCGCTGAGGCTGGATAAGTGATTGACACGGCGATCGGCTCGTTATGCCTGCTTGATTAAAATGATATTTATAGAGCGCCAAGGGGGAAATCTCAACCTGCATTGGCTCCGCTCTCTTCGGGATCACCTTTCTCTTTATTGAGAGGGAATGAACGACCGAGCAAACATTCGTATTCTGAACCGAAGGGATGGAGGTGAAGGGTGTAATGGCTGGAGCCGTGCAATAAGAGCTGGAAAATGGAAATGGAAGATTTGATTACCTGCGGTGGCAAGTGGCATAATGTGCATAACGCCATCAGAAGGCCCAGCAGCAGTAACAGTGAGCTCATGCACGTTGGGCTCTACATTAAAAGGTGTAATTAGAGTAGGATGAAAGAACACTAATATGTATTAATTTGTGCTGAATGCTGATAAGGGAAACAGCAGGAGATCACATTAGCTTCAGTCTACAGTCTAATCTAATATAGATTTGAAGGTTGCAAAAAAAAAAACTTTTTAATAACAGTCAACCGATTAAAAAAAAAAAAAAGGCTGAAAATGAGCAATAATTGTGTTGCTCATTGCTCATCCGTTGCCCTGCCAACGGCAAAGTAAAGTTAATTATTACAATAAGTTCTAATAAAACAAGTGAATACCTGGGAGAGCGATCGACTGCTTCATAGCTTTTCGCACAACGGTAAACATTTAAACCCAAGTTGGACGTGTAAAAGTTGCTAAAATAGCTAAAGTTTTTTTTTTTTACAAATATTTTCCCTAAAAAGATCAGACCATATAAGGAAACACGAGCGCACAAAATCAGAGCTTCTCATTTTTGGAGTGATTTAATCCCATTGGGCGTTTTAAATTAAGTTTTTAACATCTGTCAAGTGGTTAATAAGATATTTTGCTAACAGGCTGGTTAACTATAATATTTAATGGCAAAGCTTGAGAAGCAGTAATCAGTTGGTGCTTAAGAGGTAACCTTTAGGATGACTCTCAGCTACTACCACACCATATTTTAGCTCAGCATTTGTAAAATAGGCTGAGGTACAGACATTTATGTGTTTTGCTCTTAGCTGTGGAGGCCATTTTGGATCGGATTGACTTCAGAAATTAACAGATCAGGCTATATTCAGTTATAACTGAGATAAAAGGCAGTGGCTCATGAGTTATTTTGCTAACAATGCAGGCAAGCCATCATCTCACACACACATGTGCATACATGGGTAAAACATAATAGCCTTTTCCCCTTTAATAACGAGTAGTAAGTCAGACAATCGTGCATGCAAACACTTAAAATCACACATCAATCACAAATTAATCCCTGCCCCGCCTCTATTTGCATCCAGTTTTTTGTTTTTCTAGTTTCCTGATTAGTTAGATTCCACATTTTTTATTCTCTTTGCTCTGTTTTGTTTAAGAGTCCTGGCATGTGAGGCAAATCTAGACGATATCAGAAACTGAAGCCACGTTTGTCACAAACTGTGCTGACACTTACGATCCAAGATCTACAGCACACGTGGCGGGGCAGACGCGCAGACCAAGAAAGCGCTCGAGTTTTTGAAGACGATGCTGTGAGAGGTTCAGCCTTCTGTTCTGCAGACACGGAGCTCCAAGCTGGCGTCGAATGAGAAGCACCTGCGACCCATTCCCCTGATGAGGACCCTGGAGTACTCCAGGCTGCAGAGGAGCTCAAATCTCTGCTGGAGCATTAAGATGCCTACTGCCTTCATGCCTGAGCTCCTTCGGATCCTGACCTCCCTTGACCAAGCCCGGGTCCCCAGTGGACTACCTCAAGTGTCTCCTTGCCCTGCAGCCACTCGCCTGCGTCCTCGCACTGGAACTCCTCTGGGCCACCTTCTTCTCCTGGTTCAGCTCAACCAACTGTAAGGAAGGAAAACCTGTTAAGATCATGGATCAGTGAGAAGAACCTACCTGACCAGTCTCCTTGCTCCCCAGGGTTCCAGAGTCCATCCTTGTACATTGCATCATCGTTATTCACTGTAAATAAATCACCGTTAACTTGGAGTCCTGCCTCACGTCGTCTCGTCCCTGAGATCATTACAAATGCAATGTTTTTTAAAAAAAAAAAATGTTTTAGTCCATCCACGGAATGAATAAAATGTTAATGCACAAGGGCATATTGTGGAGTGAGAGGAACTAGAACTTTACAGGTAAGTGTAAAACTCAAAGAGCGACGAGAGACGGCACTTACCGGTAGTTGTGAATTCAGGCATAAAAGCTTTTTTAGGGGCCGAGATGGGTTTGAGGAGGGGCAGCCGACTTGGGACCAGAAAGTCTTTGATCCCCAGCCATTCCCACATGTCATGGTGTCTCTGAGCAAGACACCTAATCCCTAATTGCTCCCCGGGTGCTTACATAGCTGCCCACTGGGTGTATCCCAGGTGTGATGGGTTAAACGCTAATTTCACCGTAGGAACATACGACGATGACAATCTCATCTCAGACTTCCCTTTTTTTTACACAACAGATTTAGGCACAAAAAATAACAAATTGCTGAGGACCAGACTGACGTCATTAAAACAACCAGAAGGACACGCATTCCTCTGAAACATGAGCCAGCCATGTTTATCATCGTTCAAACACCATCAAAGAAAGGTTTGCTCCGTCTCACTGCTCTGACAGCACGGCGCTAACCGCGGTGACTGATGTGTGGATGGTTGACAACGTCAAATAATATCTTCCAAGTAGCTGTGGTTGAAGCCAACTTTAGTTTCTGTTTGAAGCTTTCAGATGGTGATACGGTTTGTAGCACCGTGAGCATGCTTTGTCAAAAATATTTCTTAATATATCACCTGCCATGCCAAAGTTTCAGACAAATGTCTTGCAGGTATCTAATAATGTATGTTGGTGAAGCTTCTCAGCTGGTACCGCACTTCAGTTTAATATCTGTAAAATTACCTGAGTTATAGCCATTTTTGTGTTAAATAGGATTGCTTAGTTGTGATGGTTGTCCTAAGTTGCACTGACTCCAAAAGTTAATCACTTGTAAATGAGCATTAAATGATTGTTTGCTTAGAGTTTCATTAAAATCTGTCCAGAAGTTCACAAGATACTTTGCTAACAGACAGACATGTTTGACTCCCAACACTTAATTCAAAGTTTTAACCAAAGATCTTGCACAATCTGTGAGCTCTCAGAGTTTGTGTTGAGGATGACTCTTAGCTAGCAACACACCTAATTGTAGCTCGATGTTTGCAAAATTGACCGAGTTATTTTCATTTTTGTGTTTGCTTAGAACCACAAGTTGTGGCAGCTGTTTTGAATTGTGTTGACTCCAGATGTTAATCAGCTGTAGATGTGCATGCACTTATTAATTTCTGAGATATTTATTAAAATTTGCAGAGTGGTTCATGCGATATTTTGCTAACAGACAGACAACGCACTCACAGAGGCAATTACATCATCACCTTCCTTTAGGGTTGCTTGTTTACAACAAACAAAATTTTGAGCAGGGGTGGGCAACCTTTTATTCCAGAGGTGCCAGATCAAGATATTTAAGCAATAGGAGGGCTGCACAGACAACTGGAATTTAAATTTTCCAGATTTTTTTTTTTTTACTTGTTGTAGAACAGTTAACATGTTTGATTAAAAAAAAAAAAAAAAAAAAAAAAAAACGTTTCCAATACTCTTTAGGGATATAAAACATACTTTCTGTAAACTTTATCTTGCGACAGCGTATTTGTGAGCTTAAATGGGCAACAACAACAAAAAAAGTCGCAATTTGCTTTTTTTTAGGTTTTCAGTCTAGTTCTGAAAAAACATGACTCAAAATAACGTTTTAGACTATCCTGTAATCAAAAGTTTTCAATATATTTGTCCAAGATGTTTAAATCACTAAAAAGCAGGTTTTCATCAACTTATTTAAAAGTTGTTGTCTTTTTAATTAAGAACATTGGGGGCCGGGTGGAGATTGCCTGAGGGCCACTTTTGGCCCTCGGGTCATATGTTGCTCTAGACTGATTTATAAGTTTTAACTTTCCATGAGATGTATTTACAAAATGTTAATTTTAAAAGTTTAGCACAAGTTGTTTACTTGTCTGAAGCCATCGAGGCCCTGATGGCGCTGGTCCAGACCAGGGGCCACATTTGACCCTTGGGGCGTATTTTCCTCATGTGTGGTATACACACTGCAGTAAATGTTCGTACAGTGAACGATAAATCAAAAGTTCTGCTCGGTGAGCCTTCGAGCGAAGAGTTAAAAGACGCGGCCAATCAGAAAGTTGAACTGCAGCTCAGGCCTGTTTACAATAAACAACCACACAAACCTCGAAAATAAACAGCGGCTATCACGAACATTCAAACAAGCCGTCAACCAACAAGCAGGAAGAAATGCTCTCTCTCACTCACACACACACACACACACAAGCAGCAAGTGACTCTGAAGAACGAGATCGATGCTGTGTTTGAAGAAGTCCAGATGGTGTGTGTGTGTGTTAAACAGAGCTCTCTGCAGAGAACCACACACACACACACACACACACGCACACATGCTAAGTAACACAAAACAAACATTATCATTCATCTTGGTGAAGGTTTACTGTAAATTAGTTCCTTAAGCATCTCGTTCAGATGTTCAGCAAATTTACATTTTCCAACACCTTTCATAAGAACTAAGGTTCTTATGAAAGGTTCTTAGTTGTTTATTCCATCAACACAACTAGAGAAATTGCATTTCCTGCAAAAATACAGTGTGAATGCTGACTGCTGAAGAACTTGCTGAAAAACAGCTCACATTAACTAAAAACATGCTGAAATGTAGCTGAAAAGGAATAACAAAATAAAGCAGAAAGAACACATATTTGCTGAATTTGGGTTTAAATAAACAGTAGTTAGCACAAAAATGTGTAAATTAGCTATAAAGGCAGAAATTAGTAAAAAGAAAAGCTGAAAAGTAGCTGAAAAGGTAAAAAGAACCAGAAGGGGGTGGAGAGTGCACAATTGTGCCCATTTAGGCTGCAAGAAGCAGAAATGATCACAAAAAAAGCTGAAATTAGCAACAACAACCAAAAAAAAAAAAGGCTGAAAAGTAGTTAACATAGCAGAAAGAAGCTTAAATTGTCTGAATCTGTCTCAAAATGAGTAAATCACTTGATTAGTCAAATAAAATATGATAACTATTGAATATTCTCTGATGCACAACATATTAAATCTATTATGAACTGTTTATTAAGACATCCCATCAAATCAAAATCAGAAAAAGCAGTAAACTTTTCCTTCCCAGTCCATGTGTTTTTAAAACTTTTATAGTCTAAGCAGCTTCTCAGTGGTGCACAGCAGGGAATATGGTTTATAAGTGTCTTTGTTTCCAAGTGTGGTTTTCAACTATTTCATATGCTAGTTAAATAATTATCAAAAAAAACCTGATCAAATTGAAAAATCTTCAGTAAAATTTGGTAAGCATATTATACATATCTATATATATCTATATATATCTATATATCTTTATATATATATATCTATATATATATCTATATATCTATATATCTATATATCTATATCTATCTATATCTATCTATATCTATCTATCTATCTATATCTATCTATATCTATCTATCTATCTATATCTATCTATCTCTATCTATCTATCTATCTATCTATCTATCTATCTATCTATCTATCTATCTATCTATCTATCTATATAGATATAGATATAGATATAGATATAGATATAGATATATAGATATAGATATAGATATAGATATAGATATAGATATATATATATATAAAAAGATGGATGATGATGTTATGGTCAGGAGCTGCAGTGACTTTGCTCAAAATGTATCCAGAAATGTTTTAGTTTAATTTTCAAAAGATAAACATAGTTTATTCAAAAAATAAAAATAGTTATTTTAATAAGCTAAGCTAATAGGCTGCTGCCTTTGAGTAACACAATGCTCTGCAAATTTGCCCGCCCCAGTTATTACTTTGTTGAGGCATTTTCACTTACCAGTATCTGAGAGTAACTGCTGTGAAAACAAACACATATTAAAGGCATGAGAAGGTGAAACATGACTCTAAATTAAATCGTACTCCAAATATTTATGGTGGAACTCCTGTGAAGACACCGCATTCAATATAAAAGCAACTTTATATTAAAAAAAAAACATTTTTTTAATACAAGAATGAATGTAAAATGGTTTTCAGTGCTTCTGATGAATATCTAATATCAGGGAAATAGATGGAGCATTTTGTGAATTAAAAGCTTCTGTTTTTATTGACCTCGATAAATTTTGATCCTGTCTGTTCGCGCAGCTCGCGGTCACTGACGGATACATTATTACTGAAGTACCTTTTAGAGCTGCTCCCTTCATGTGTTGGCTTTCCATTTGTTTAACAGATGCAAAGCCCTTCGGCATAAAAACTGAGCCTTTCATTGAGTTTTCTAATCATCATTAAAGCAGGTCTCTTTGATCGCTGAGAGGCTTTTAGGGAGCCACTTTTCATGCTCTGAAATTACCAAGTGTGCATGTTTAAACTAAATCAAAATGACGAATGTCTCTGAGTCCAAGTTATTTGATTCGAGTTTGTTGTTTTTAAAACTTAAGTTTTAACAGACATGAGCCAAATGTCAGAGGAAAGTTCTTGATTTTTTTTTTATTTAAAATGCTCTTTTTTCAAGCAAATGGAGTCTTTGGATTGTGCAAAAAGGACTTTCGAATTTCCTTTTTTTAAAGCAGGAGGAGCTGCTGCTAGTTTTAAACTTCTGTAATGTTAAGAGCACACAAAGGATAAAACTCAACATTATTGCAGATCTTTTACCTGTTGATGCAGCAAAATGAAACAAAATTAACACCAAGTCCTGAAAGTGGAAACAATAAAAAACAAAACTGTGTGTTTACTGCAAATTTCTTATTTTCCAGTTATGTGCAATGATTGTGTGGCTGATGATAAAAACATGAATATTTTTTTAATCACATTTTGTTAGCACTTTTTGGGCATTATGTTTGAACTGATTTTTAAAATTATTATTATTTTTAACCACAGATGGAGTTTGGCTTTCACCAACATTTTCCTTTGAGCGTTGCACCCATCTGAGGGAAACAAAAATAGATTATTTGTGTTTTAAAACACTGAGAACTTGGTCTATGAGAACCCAAGATGTGGTCTGATAAATGTCTTTCACTTTGAAATCAAAAGTTAATCTTACAATAAGCCATGTTTCGTGAAAAAAA
>NC_056516.1:28154934-28156563 GCF_014905685.2 Nematolebias whitei
TATGTTACCTATATATGTATATAGGTGTTTAGAGAACGACTGATGAGATGTTTTGAAGCTGAAATATTAACTTTGCTTGCAGTTAGTGTGTGCCCACTGGCCTCCAGCTGTGTGGGGTTTTAAATATGCAGACTGCATGTTGGACGCCTGCTGGGATACCCCGTCTCTGTCTGACAGAACAAGTTGAGCTTTTTAACAGGACTGGCCAAAATTTTACACTCAGTTCTTTGATTTTATGAGTTTTTTTTAAGTACAAATCATCCGTTTATGAATTACATAAACAGGGCCACGGCGCTCTGTTTTAGAGATGGAACGTGAAGTAAATGACCAAATATCAGGTGCGTTTTGTCTCTTGTTATACGAAAGATGGGTAAACAAAGTAACCCTGGTTGTCATTCATCAAGGCTTTTGTGATCCAGGACAATTTGTGGAAGTTCCATCGATATGAGATGAATGCATTCAGTCAGATTTTTTTTATTATACAGAAAGAAAGAAAAATACAACTGAGGGCAAAAGTAGGAAACAAAATTATCCAAGTAATACAGACATATAACGAACAGTAGATACAATTCTTAAAAAAGAACATTTTATATTGGCAAGAAGGTGTTTTTTAACCAGGAGCAGCTGATTAACATCTCAAAAGTTCAAATATCTCAACTACAGCCCCAAATCACAAATGAGTTGAAAAGGAGGCGCCGTGGACGAATTCCCGTCAACCTGGCGGTGGTGCTCGATAACCTGGCCGCCGAGATCCTGGAGCCGGTGGGAAATGACAACAGGAGGATCGGGATCATCCCCCGACACATTCAGCTGTCTGTCTGTGGTGACGAGGAGCTTGGCAGACTGCTGGGAGGAGTGACCATCGCTCAGGGAGGAGTTCTACCTGGAGTTCGGGCAGTCCTGGTGCCCATTAGGACCGAGAGATCCACCGGATCTGACAGCAAACTGGATCTGGATGGACAGATCGTATCTGTGGCCATTTCTTCGGATTCGCTGCAGGAGATCCTTCCTGCCCACATCTATCAGCATCTATCAACTCTTGAATGAAACCAGGATGATGAGCTACAACACTTAATTTCCCTTTGGGATTAATAAAGTATTTTTGAATTGAATTGAATTGATATTATGCAACATAAATGTAAATTACAGAAGAGGCCATAAACAGAAAATTGTCAGTATAAATGCTGACTCGGCTTTTGTATAAATTTATTTAGTTCTTTGGATGTAGACTTTATTTTCCATCCATCCATCCATCCATCCATCCATTATCTTTTACCCGCTTCTTCCTTTTCAGGGGGGGTCACTGGTGCACATGTCCAGCAGTCACTGTGCGAGAGGCAACCCTGGACGGGTCTCCAGTCCATCACAGACAACTTTATTTGCCATAAAACCTAAATAAATTACATTAAGTATCTCAAAACATCTTCTGACTGGTAATGAATTGCTTCTTGTCTTTATGAAAGTGAACAACTTAAGAAAGTTTTAATCAAAGAAAAAAAAACCATGCAGATAATGTTCAAGTTTCGTTTCCGTTCCATAATGACGCAGATTTTACATCATTGTATTTAGTAATAAACATAAACATCACTTTGTTGATTTAACAGCAGCAATGAGCTGCTGCCCCCCCCC
>NC_056516.1:28156663-28162628 GCF_014905685.2 Nematolebias whitei
CCCCCCCCCCCCAAAAAAAAAATACCCCACACACACCTGTTGCTTATTAAAACCACACAGTGCAGTTCTCACTTGACTGTAATAAATCAGCTTGTGTGTGTTTTTAATCTGCAGCTATAAAGCAACATCAGCCGAAGTCCTCTGGCGACTGTTTTATCGACTCGAACGGACAAACTTTCCAGGATCCCAGAACAAAAAGTGAGATGAAAACTGTTTTGTTTGAGACGAGATACATCGCCACACAACCAGACTGGTGTTTGATTTGACAAAACAAAACCAGATCTTCTCATATTACTGTATGTAAACATAAAAATGCATTTTTAAAAACGGCAATAAAATGTTTTGTTCGGTGCAAAATGTTTATTTCAATAAACAAAACAAGATTTCTGTTTAAACCCTGAGAGCAGAATGAGTTTCAAGAAGCTGAAACTTTGTTGTTAAGAGTAAAATGATCAGAAATAAAGTTTATATTATCAGGTTTAAAGCAAAAACTAGCCAAATATCAGCTGAAGGCTAAAACCACCAAATTAGTAAATCGAAGCAAAAAATAGCTGACAAAAGCCTAGAAAGGAAACAGCTAAAAACCAAGACAGTCAAAACAGTAGCCAAATAATGAACCCAATTAAATAAAGGCCAAAATCATCAAATCAATAGCTAACAACTAAAATTAGCTAAACAAATGATTAAACCAGCAAAACAACAGCTAAATAATAAACCCAATTAAATACTAGCTAAAGGCCAAAACCAGCAAATTAGTAAATAAAAGCAAAAATTAGCCAAATATCAGCTGAAGGATAAAATCAGCAAATCAAAAGCAAAAAATAGCTGACAAAAAGCTAAGAAAGGCAACAGCTAAAATAAAAAAAGTCAAATCAGTAGCCAAATAATAAACCCAACTAAATTGTAGCTAAAGGCCAAAACCAGCAAATCAATAGCTAAAATTAGCACAACAAATGATAAAGCCAGCAAAGCATTAGCTGAAGGCTAAAACCAGCAAATTAGTAAATCAAAGCAAAAAAATAAAAACAAGATCTAAGAATGGAAACAGCTAAAAACCAACAAAGTCAAAACAATAGCCCAAAAAAAAAAAACCCCAATTAAATAAAGGCCCAAATCAGCAACTCAATAACTAACAGCTAAAATTAGCTAAACAAATGATAAAACCAACAAAACAGCAGCTACATAATAAACCTAGTTAAATAAAGGCCCAAACCAGCAAGGCAATAGCTAACAGCTAAGACTAGCAAAACAAATGATAAAACCAGCAAAACAGTAAAAACTAAAAAAAGATGCAGATAAACTGAATTAAGGATTTGAAGCGTTTTCTGTTCATTTGAATGATTAAAAAAATGTGGATAAATAAACATTTTCTACAAGTATAAAATAAAATGTCCTGAAAAGGCTGAACATGTTGAAATAGCTGAAAATACGATGAACTCTAAAAAACTCCCAGAAGAGGCCATAAACAGGAAATTGATAGTATAATTTGGGGAGTGGTGGCGCAGAGGTTAGAGAGGTGGGCTTGTGATCCGAAGATCGCCGATTCACGCCCCGGCCCCGACAACATCAAAATTGTGGGTGGGGTAGGTGAAACACCCACACCTGCCCCCACCCTCATTCGCCCCACTCTGGGCCCATGAGCAAGGCCCTTAACCCCCACCATGTTCTCCCTAAACAGGTCTCTCTTGAAAATGAGTTCTCGTGGCTCAATGAGACTAACCTGTATAAATAAAGGCTAAATGAAAAAAAAATAAATAAATGCTGACTCAGCTTTTATGCAATAAACTACCAGGTATCAATCAAACGTGTTTGTCACTAAATGAATGAAGCATTTTAACTCCGTAGGTTGTTTCAGTGAATTCCACAATGGCTGCTGGAGGTAATTTTACGTTTGTGTGTCTGTAACTGATTTTCCACCAACATGGCTGCACATTCAGCACGCCGTGGTTTCTGTGATAAATCCACGCTTCATCCCGAAGCTCCTCGGAAACAAACTCTTCACGCTCGCGCTGCTAATTTGCTGCAAACGCAACAATCCGTTTGTGTTTCTTTCCTAATTGAGTGCAAAAAGCAAAACTTTCTCGCCTTTGAAAACAGAAATTAAACGCTTGACTGTAAACTGTAGCTCATGTTGTAATAAAATAAAACTAGTCGATACGGCTGTGAAGTGATGGTAAAACTGAGAGTGAAACGAGGCAAGCTGGTTTTAGGCTCGTAGCTGCAACAATAAAATCCTACTCCTTTGATTAAGACGGGCTGCAGATGGAAAATATTGAGCGACTTGGTCACATATTTGATTTTTTTTTTTTTTTACACAAGTGAGGAGGAGGTGTGGACACAGAGCTGCAGCTGCTGAAGCTGATCTTGGGTTATATTTTTGTGCTGTCATTATCTTCAGCCTGGTTTGGTATTAAAAATACATTCTTATATCATTAATGTGACCCACACTAAAACAAATTCTTATTCCGTGTGACAAACTTTTCTCTGTCAGCGCTTGCCTGAGTCCTAAAGTTGCTTAAAGTGATTCAATTTGTTGTTTCTGGTTGCCTGATTTTATTCTTTATTTTATTTCGTTTATTGTGTGAACTCTCATGAAACTTTCTCACTATTCTGATCCGTTTTGCTTCTGTACATTTTTTGGTTCAATTGTCATCCCGCAGTTTTCAAGCTATTTCAACAATCATAAATCAAAACGTTCAGCTCTTTCAGGACAATCCTGATATGACTTTTGGCATTGGTGCACCTATAGCTTTTTAAAATATTTAGCCTTTTCTGCCATTTTTTTTCCTCATAGAAAATGATGAGCTCATTTTACATCTTTCAAATGTTTAGATGTGTTTACAACCTTTTACTGTGCCTTTCACATTTTGTTCTGCTTCAGCTTCCTTGTGCAAATTTAAATATTTTTCAGCTACTTTCAACTTCTTTGTGCTAACTACAAGATTTCTATGCTCCTAACTTCTTTCTACTAATTTCAGCTTATTATGCTCCTTTCAGCTGATTTCTACAAGTTTCATATTTTTCTACTATTTCAGCTATTATTCAGCTGTTTATGCTAATCTAAGCTTTTTCAGCTAATTCCACATTTTTTACTCTCATTCCAACTTTTTTCAACCTTTGTAATTCAGCAAAAATGTGCCCTCTCCAGTTCCTTCTTATAATGTCAGCTTCTTTCTGCTTTTTTAGCTACTTTTCCGCTGTTTTTTGTTAATTTCAGGTTGTTTTTTTCAGATAATTTCCACTTTTTGTGCTTATTTCTGCTTCTTTAAGCAAATGTGTCGTTTCTGCTCCCTTCTGCTAATTTAAGCATGTTCTACCTCTTCTGCTACCCCCTTTTTTTAGCATTTTTTTTAGCTAATTTCAGCTGTTTTGAGATCAAGTTTTTGTGGTAAGTCCTGCGACTTTCAGCCTAAAGAACTTCTGCTAATTTCAGCTCGTTATGCTCCTTTCAGCTTTTTTCTGCCAGTTTCAGCCTTTTCTGCTATTTCAGATACTTTTTAGCCCTTTTTGGGCTAAATTGAGCTTTTTCAGCTAATTCCACATATTTTAGCTAATTTCAGCTCCTTACACTTCCTTCTGACTGTTTAAGCTTCTTTCTGCCTTTTCAGCTACTTTTCAGCTATTCTTTTGGTAGCTTCAGCTTTTTTAAAGTTAATTTCCTAATTTTTGTGCTCATTTCTGCTCATTTAAGCCTAATTAAAAAAACGTGTGTTCTTTCTGCTTTTTTCTAGTAACTTAGGCTTGTTCTTCCATTTCACCTACATTTCAGCATGTTTTTAGCTGTTTTTCAGCTGATTTTCAGCAAGTTCTTCAGCAATAAGCGTTCACACTGCATTTTTGCAGGAAATGAAATATCTCTAGTTAAATTTGATTCTAAAGTTTCATTGTTGTTTTTTTATTAAAAAAAATTATTTTCAGTGTAAGTTACGTGATACTTATTATTATCAATCATGGAAGACAAAAAAGCAGTAATATTTTTAACCATGTGTGTTCATTTGTTTGTCTGTTAGCAAAATATCTCATGAGCCTTTGGTCAGATTTTATTGAAACCTTCAGAAAGTAATACAGGACATTATGCATCCATTTAAGGGATGCTAAGGCCTTAACATTAAACGAGTAATGCTGTGTAAGCTAACACAGAGTTTAGATATTGTCAGTGCAAAAGATACAATGAGACGGGACGATGGCGGCAGAACGTGAGCAGAAATATTTCTTGTCGATTCGACGCACTGTGAAGGGGTTCATACGAGCATGAATAAAATAACAGCACTGTGTGTGAAGGAGACCGAGCTGGCATGCTACCTCGACTTCTTCTGCAACCCGCCCATCATGGAGAGCGCTGTGGAAAATCCATCTGGATCGTACACATACCTAATGACATCACACACACACACACAAGATGCAGAACCATTTTATTTTCAGCTCTAAATTGGAAATAAAACTGAACTCGCTGAACCAAGAGGGAGGAGAGAGATGAGAAAAGATGTGAAAAAGACAATATGTATAAAGGAAGGTGTAAAAAAAGCAGATGTGAAAAACAGAAAAAAAGAAGGATGACAGAAGTTGAAGATGACAGCGAGGCTCTGGAGTCTTACTTTTGCACACACACACACTCACTCACTCACACACACACACACACCTCATCAGTCTGGAAATGACCACCCTGATCCATTTTTCTGCTCATACATAAATATCAAACTGCATAATGCAGGTACAACTAATCCCCCGTGTGTGTATGTGTGTGTGTGTGTGTGTAGGGGTGTGTGTGTGAGAGAGCATGCAGGACTGGACTGTGGGGTGTGGC
The DNA here is from genome assembly GCF_014905685.2 of Nematolebias whitei. Classification (NCBI taxonomy): domain Eukaryota; kingdom Metazoa; phylum Chordata; class Actinopteri; order Cyprinodontiformes; family Rivulidae; genus Nematolebias; species Nematolebias whitei. The sequence continues at coordinate 28,161,468 of NC_056516.1, forward strand.
TATGTATGTGTGTGTATGTGGTGGAGGGGGTGTGGGGTTTTGGCAAGGCATGGTAGTCATTTCCCTTCCAGACTCAACATCATGCAGAAACACACACACACACACACACACACATACACACACGCACATGCACGCTTACAAATGGCAAATGTTGGAATATCATTACGGTAAGAGCTGCTGTGAGCAGGCCCCTGACACAAGCGGCCCTTTGTTCAAACGTGCACACACACACACACACTGCAGACCCAGACTCCGGCCTTCCATATCACCAATATAATTACAGCTATTACATGTGACTCAAATATAACTTTACATCTCAATCTCCCCTCTTTTTTCCCCTCTTTCCTTGTATTTTTTATATCTTTGAGTGCCCATGTCGGGGCCGTCTATTACCGTTAGTGTGTGTGGGGGACGGCGTAATGCTATATAAACATTACCTCAACTAACGAGCAGTAACCGGCCTGCGCCAAATGCTGTGTGTGTGTGTGAATGTGGTCTAACTTAATGACCTGTACAGTCCCTTTTTTGTTCAGAGGTTTTTACTGTTAAAAGAGGGGAAGAAATAATCTCTCTCTCTCGGAGTAGATGGACAGACACTGGTAACGTACCAGTAAAAACCTGATGGAGTTCTTAAAAATCTTACGTTGTCTGGTCTACTGACTTTTCATGATGCAAATATGAGTTGCCTATGCAATTAGTTGAACTAACGAGATGTTTAGTATCAAAATAACGGTTTATATTTGATAGAATTAAGTGCAGTATCAGTTTATCTTGAAATGAGATGATGCCGCCTGAGCTCTGGTAAAAAAAACAGCAGCTTTTATTATTATTTATTTAACAAACTGTCCAATTAAACAATGCAGTGGGTTTAAAGCAATTATGCACTCATATTTAGTGAAATATTGTTTAGAACATTGGCCACAACATTTACTTCTAATTGTGTCCGTTTTTACAACAGGAAATTAGACGTCTGTTTTTAAAGAATAAACAGGAAGTCGAAGTGAGGAAAGATGTGTTTTTAATGCAATTCAATTCATTTCAATTCAGTTTATTTACATAGTGCCAAGTTACCACAGAAGTCATCTCATGGCACTGAACAGAAACATTAATTTTTTCTATCTATCTATCTATCTATCTATCTATCTATCTATCTATCTATCT
>NC_056516.1:28162638-28168651 GCF_014905685.2 Nematolebias whitei
TATCTATCTATCTATCTATCTATCTATCTATCTATCTATCTATCTATATATACAGTATATCTATATCTATATCTATCTCTGTCTATCTATACATCTCTATATATATATACATATATATCTATATATGGAGGGGCAGCACGGTGGCGCAACTGGTAGAGCTGTTGCCTCTCAGCGAGCAGGTCCTTGGTTCAAACCCCGGTCCAGGGGCCTTTCTGGGTGGAGTTTGCATGTTCTCTCCGTGCATGCGTGGGTTTTCTCCGGGTGCTCCAGTTTCCTCCCACAGACCAAAAACATGCATGTTAGGCTGATTGGTAACTCTAAATTGTCCCTAGGTGTGAATGAGAGAGTGAATGATTGTTTGTCTCTATGTGGCCCTGTGATGGACTTGCGACACGTCCAGGGTGTACCCCGCCCCTCGCACAGTGATTGTTGGACATGGGCACCAGTGACCCGCGTGACCCAAAATGGAATAAGCGGGTAAAGATAATGGATGGATGGATGGATGGATGGATGGATCTATATATGGAGGTTGCCAGATCAAGTCCCGGTCCGGAGACCCTTCTGGGTGGAGTTTTCATGTTCTCTCCGTGCATGCGTGGGTTTTCTCCGGGTACTCCGGTTTCCTCCCACAGACCAAAAACATGCATGTTAGACTGATTGGTAACTCTAAATTATCCCTAGAGTGAATGGTTGTTTGTCTCTATGTGTCCCTGTGATGACCTTGCGACCTGTCCAGGGTGTACCCCACCTCTCGCACAGTGATGGCTGGACATGGGCACCGGCGACCCCCGTGAGCCAAAATGGAAGAAGCATGTAAAAGATAATGGATGGATGAATGTTATTTGTCAAAGGAGCCATCAGACTGCTTTGAGTCTAACTTCATCACAGTCTCCCATCTTGAGCAAGCATGAAGGCGACAGTGGAAGGAAAAACTCCCTCATGAGGAGGAAACCTTTAGCAGAATCAGACTTAGGACACGCAGCCATCTGCTTTGACCAGCTGGGTTTAAGAGGAACAGGAAGGAGGAACAGATACACACTGGCAGGTCAAGAATCACATTTTAAGATAGAAATAATTTCAAATACAAAATATTCATTAGATTAAATGAGGTCAGTTTGTCCTCCAGCAGTCTAAGCCTATAGCAGCATAACTAAGGGATAGCTCAGGAAAATCAAGCCAACCCTAACTATTGGATTTATCAAAAAAGAAAGTCTTAAACCCAGTCTCAAAACTGGACGATGTGTCAGCCTTACAAACAGAAACTGGAAGTTGGTTCCACAAGAGAGGAGCCTGATAACGGAAAGATCTTCCTCCCATTCTGCTTTTGGAAACGCTAAGAACCGCAAGTAAACCTGCAGTTTGAGAACTAAGTGCTCTGTTAGGAAAATATGGAACAACAAGGTCTGCAACATAAAATATACAGACTTTTATTTCTTTACAGGTATTGTTTTTATGCCTATACACTTTGAACTGCAAATATAAATGTTATTATGTTTAAGGTTATATTAGATGTTAATGAAGATATTTAGGTTCATCTGTGTGTTAAAGCATCTGAGGCCCATCATCCCATCAGTAAATGTTAAGCCTTTTTATCATATTTAACATTTTCTTATAATAAGTTGTTTTGGTCAAACCTTTTTAATTATAAAAAATAAAAAAGTCCATGTTCAATAATCCAGGTATACAATCCAACAATTTTCAGTCAGGTCTTTTTCTCAGGTCAGGCTTTTTAATTATCTATTTTAATAGAGCTCACAGGATGTGTTAGAGAGTATGTGTTGAGCATTACTCTCAGCTACTACCACTCCAAATTATAAGCTCAACATCAGTAAAATTAATACTTTTCTTTTAACTTCCGCTTTGTTTGTCGGTTGGATGCATACCTAGCACCCCCCCCCCAAAAAAAACAACAACAACAACAAACAAACAAAAAAACAAACACACAGGAGCAATTACATTATTATCTGCTGCCAAAAGGCTCTAAAATAACTTTTTGTGAAGTTATTTGACTGACTCAGCTGCTTTAAAGTTCTCAGATGTTTTGGTTCTTTCCAGCACTTTTTAATTATCCAAAGTTCATATTTCAACAAATCTTTGCGCTAACCTTCAAACCCTTTTCCGAGCATGTGCCTATTTATTTTTATGGTAAATGTCACCAAGACCCCAAGGATTTTTTTTCCTCTTCTGCTGAAACAGCCAGAAAAGTTTGCAGCAAAATCTCATCACCAGCACAAAATCCATTTTCATTACCATAAGTGCTGTAAATAAGGAGAGAGGAGGTTGATGCAAGTTCAGATATCTCTTAGAGATAGAAAAAGAAATTTAAAGAGGCATCTGTAAATAGCGACCAAAAAAAAAAAAAAAAAAAGGCAGAAACGGAGAGATTTAAAGGCAGCAAGAAAAACAGGGAAAAGAGAATTTGCAGGATGTAAAGAGAAGGAAAACAAACAGCGAGCGCAGCGTGGTCAATCCACTCTGACTCTTTTAATGCTCCACTTTACCATAAAAGACATCTCCCTTTGTGCCGTCTACATATTGTCAATATTCTGTCTCCAATTTAAATGGTTTCAATTCTGTTTCGCCTCACTGGATGTAACTCAGAGCTGAAGAAACCTCACAGCAAACGCAAACACAGATGGACACAGAGTCGAGCCACGCTCTATAAAAACTATGGGAGCTTAAACTGTCTCATACTTTGTTCATTATTTTTTATTTTACTCCCAGTTGGTGAAGGTTAAAGTTAGTATTTTGCATTGTTTTCTTGGCTATAATAGCATGTTTTCTGTTTTAAAATTCCAATGGGAGACATGAATGTGTCATTACAGATTTTAATTGGGCCTTTCAGGGGTTTGTGAGTGAAATATTGTTTTTTAAGAGCATGCACCTTATAAATATTCTGAAACTAAAATGTTTTCTTTTCCACAAACACTACACTCTGAAAAATCAACATATGCAGAGTTTATTCATAGGATTGAACTAATCCTAACAACTCCAACTTTCCCGGTAATCCCAGCTTTAATTTTTTTCTTCGTCCTGTTTTGGCCACTCCCTTCCTCAGGGGTTGCCACAATGAGCTAGCTCACATGAAGATGCCCTTCCTGATGCAACCACAGACCAGCGAGCTACCGCAGCCTTCTATGTGGAGCGGAGGGCTGCCATCTAGGGTGCTCAAGACAGCAGGGGGTTAAGGGCCTTGCTCAATGGCCCAAGGTGAGGCAGGTGAGGGTGGAAGCAGGTGTGGGTGTTTCACATTTCTCACCCACATTTTGATGATGTTACCAGGGAGTTGCACTAGCGACCTTCTTATCACTGACCCACCTTCTCTAACCTCTGTGCCACCACTCCTTCTTAATGCCAGCCTTAAATGTTAACCTTAATTTTAATACACTTTCCCGGTATAGGCTCAGTCTTAAACCTAAACTTATTTAAAATGTTTCTCAAAAGTTATATTCCATCCCAGTTTTTCCATACCAAGCACAGAACACAAGAATAAACACAGTCTGAACGGGTACCCACCTGTACCTTTATGCATCTGGTCGCATCTCAAACCATGTAAGGATGCAGTCGTGGTGGCTTGATGAAGTGAGATCCAACAAAGTTTGACCGTATTTTCAGTTGAGCTGATCTTTATACCAAACTGTGAGCAGCTATCGAGTGTCAAAGGTAGATCACCAAGATAAAATATCACAAAAACCTAACTACGATGTTTCAGCTTTATCTTGTTTGTTGCTCAGTTTTTAATGTTTTATGTTGTTTATGTTAGTCTTGGTTTCATCTCCATACCAACACCATATCTTAAATGGCAAATCATCACACCGTCCTTCTGTAAATACATTTAGTACCAGGTTGTTCAGCTACTTATATGCCTCCATTCAGTTCCAGGGGGAAACCTGGGGTGTTCTCTGTCTGCTGGACCCAGTTCTGGACTGCGGTCTGTGAGAGCAGCTGCTGTGGTCCTTATTACCATCAAGCTGCTGACTGGACCTGCTAACAAGACCTGCTAAGCTGCTAACATGACCACGCTGCTAATAGAACGGAACCATGATGTTGAAAGAACCTCACTGCTAACCGAATCACACTGTACATGTATTTCTTTTTCAACTTTGATGCCTTTTTGCTGCATGCTTTGGTATTTCTTTTTTGGGGGGGGGGGGGTCCAGACGGTTCTTCTTGTCCTAAGCATTTCATTGCATCGTTGACTTTGTGCTGATTTTGCATATGACAAATAAACCAAACCTGAACCTGAACCATTATCTGCACCATGTAGGGATTTTGGGTTCCATTATGGGGGAGGGAGCTCCGCATCATGAAGGACTCCACTCATCCTGCACACAGTCTGTTCCACCTCCTCCCCTCAAGCAGGCGACTGCGGAGCATTCAGAGCAAGACCAGCAGGCTCAGAAACTCTCTTCCCTAAATGTGAACTGATATGACAATAAAACATCCTTGAATCCTTATTGTCAAGTTTGGGTTCGAACTCCCTTTTATCTATTGTCGTGTAGATATGGATGGTGAAAACAGGGCCGAAAGGCAGGAAAACAGTGAGTGGCATACAAACCAAACTGAAGTTGACTGGAGTAGATCAATTGAAACTACAATTTTCGCTTCAGGGATGGGTGTGTTGGGATGAGAACACACTGAGGAGTTCCAGGAATAGGTAGTCAAGCTAATAAGACCAAACTGTACCAAAAACAAAAGATGATCAAACACACAACACAAATACCTGTACTCCCCAAAGTTCCATAAACCCCGACATTATCAGCAGTGCTTTTTGTTTTCTCTGACCTTCATCTTGCCCTCTGAGCCACCATCTGTGTCCATCTCTCATCTACATCTCTTGACTTCAATATGCACAAGTCCAACTCTTACAACAATCTCTCCACACTCAGGACATTTGTGAAGTCTACACTGTTTTGCTCAGCGTAAAATGTGTGATGCTGCAGCAGAGAAGGTGTAAGGAAGAGATGGCACGGAGTAAAAAGCCGCTCAGGATAATCTTTTTGTCACTCCACGACACTGCCATGTTGTTTGAAAGCACACAAGACCAGAGGTCTTTTTTTTGCCAGACTACTTCAACAAAAGTGGAATAATGAAGATGTCTTTGATGAAAATGTCAGAGCCCAGATGCATGAATTTCCTGTTCACCAAAGGAAAACACACTTTGTCGAAAACATTGCACCTATGATCCACTGTACCAACCAATAAACACTTCCTATTACTGTCACTCAGCTGTCAGCAGCAACACACTCCTGTGATCAGATGGAGCTTCACTCATCAGATTAGAGGGTGACAACATCAACACACCTTCTTATAGAGTCATCAAACATCAGATTAGATGCATCAACTCGTCAGTGACTGTCTGGTTTTGATAGGTCTGTTCAAAAAGAATGATTTTTTTTTTTTACACCAACAGGATTATGAAGAAAATGATCTACTAGGATTTCAGCAGCAACTTTATTCTGAGGCATGTGAGCCACATAATGACAGTCATTTAAGTGAAAGCAACAATTATTTTAACAGATCTGGATTTATTGTTCCCTTTCTACCTCATAAGACTTACATAAAAATAATTAAATAGTTAAAGTTAACTTAACTAAAGTGAAACCTTTTTTCTCTTTTTGGTTCTTTCTGGCATGGTGCTTCAGTTGGGAGACCTGTTGCCTCTCAGCGAGAAGGTCGCCAGACCAAATCCCAGCCTGGGTGGGGGGGGGGGGGGTCTTTCTGGGTGGAGTCTGCATGTTCTCTCTGTGCATGAGTGGGTTTTCTTCGGGTACTCTGGTTTCCTCCCACAGACCAAAAACATGCATGTTAGACTGATTGGTAACACTAAATTGTCCCTAGGTGTGAGTGAGAGAGTGAATGGTTGTTTGTCTCATTTGTCTCTATGTGGCCGTGTGATGGACTGGAGACATGTCCAGGGTGTCCCTCGCCTCTCACACAGTGACTGCTGGATATGGGCACCAGTGATCCATGTGGCCCAAAGGAGAAGAAGTGGGTAAAAATAATAGGTTGG
>NC_056516.1:28168751-28173988 GCF_014905685.2 Nematolebias whitei
AACTTTTTTGGGATTTTTCTACCTGGATTATTGAGCATGCATCAAGAGATTACCAATGAATTTGCAGAAAGTCTGCATCGACCTCTTAAGCCTGCTGGTCAAAATTATACCATTCTTAAACTGCAGTTGTGGGCCGCACAAAATCATTCCAAGGGCCACAAATGGCCCTCGGGCCACACTTTGGACACCCGTCCTTTAAACTGACTTAAACAGATTTAAAATTCTACACCTAACCATCAATATGAAAAGCCAACTTGTACCTTCATGTCTGGTTCTGTTTGCACTTTGCAGGAGTGTTTACCAACCACAGACTGGGTCCAAATTTCAGCAGGCAGAAGAGGAACGATGCAGCAGAAAGTCTTTAATGCACATGATGGTTTTGATTGCTGACACTGAGTTTCAAATAAATTTAAAAAATGGATTTTAATTAAGTATCATGGGACACAGAAGTATTAAAGGTATAAATTAGCTCTAAAATGGTAACGTGAATATTTTTTATATTTCAGCTTATATGCCTGCTAACATTTACTGTTAAGAATTAAAGACAACTGGGAGTACGACATGTCATCAAACCTAAAAAGGCAAAAAAAAATGATCAAGATCTTTCTAATACTTGACAAAAAAAAATTAATATGTATAAAATTCCATCCCACTTATTGTGGTGGTAAATTTATCAATCATATAAAAGATGCTCCATTTAGGAAAAATGTAATAACTGTGTAAGATTTTTTTTTATGAGCACCAAATGAAGTTACTTGCATAATTCAGTTTAGCCCACAGTGTGCGACTTTATTAAACTCCATTCTGGCAGAATAATATTACTGCTGATGTGGGCTCTGGGCTTCATAAATGTAAATATTTCTCAACAGGAGCTCACAAGAAATGGTACATTTACAATAAATGTGTGGAAGAAAAGCTAAAAATGACAAAACACAGTCATAAAAATAAGAAAAGGCACTTAAATGTGTTATAAAAAAAAGTTAAGATACGTTTCAGGGTTTGTGATTGTGTCTCTGAAGTGAAGCATTCCCAGCACTGGATTCATAATTTTCTGCCACTGGAGGCAGCAGCAGCTCACACATCGTTCCCAATCTCTCTCTCTCTCACATACACACACACACCAGCGCTTACACAACCCCAAACACACAAAACAATCCATCAAGTGTGTGAAAGACCCTTAAGGCCTAAACATTACTCTTGTTTGCTGTGATAGAGTGCTGGACAACTCTGTCTCATTCTCTCATTCCCTCCCAGTTTTTCACTGTTTTATTCTCCAGTTCTTTGCCGTTATGTCTCTTAATCTTGAACTCTCACCTTAAATCTCTGCGGTTTCCCTCACTTGTCCAGACCTCTCAGAGCTTCTTTATTCTACCAAAAAAAAAAAAAAAAGAAAAAGTCATATCAAATTAAAGCTCAAATCTAGTTTCAGCTTCTATGTCTTAGAAAAAACAGAAAATTGTTTTTTGTGTTTGTTTTTTTCCTTTTAAGAAAAGGCTGATTTTTTTCTTCTTTTTTTTTCTTTAATAGTAGTTTGAATGAAGACATCATGTACTGTAGGTTGTGTTTATTTTTCTAACATTGCTATTTCCAAAAAAAGTTTGTTGGGAAATGTCATTGTAAATTGATTGTTTTTTTGACTTTGTGATAAAAATGTTTCAGCTTTACTTCATTTATTCTTCATGAGCCTGATCAAGAAAGCTCATCAGAGACTCTACTTCCTCAGGCGGCTGAGACGAGCTGGTCTGGGAAGCTCAGTCCTCACCTCCTTCTACAGGTGTGCAGTGGAGAGCATCCTGTGCTCCAGCATCAATGTGTGGCATGTAGGCTGCACAGCTGCAGAAAGAAAAGCTTTGCAGAGAGTGGTGAAGGCTGCACAGAAGTCTGTTGGCGTCAGCCTCCCCAACATCACAGACTTCTACACCTCCAGATGCAGGACGAGTTCCACCTGCATCATGAAGGACCACACTCACCCAGCACTCAAACTTTTAGCCCTGCTCCCCTCAGACAGGAGGTTGTAGAGCACAAAGTGTATAACCACTAGACTGAGGAACAGCTTCTACCCTTTAAAACTCATAAATTCCTAACCAAGATAATCAAGATAAAAAAATATATCCATCTTTAATTGGTGATATGTGACTTATCCATGGTGCTGAACTCATGCTGCTGTTTTCATTCGTATCCATCCGCTCACCACATACTCATGTTCGGGCTGCTGTTGTTACGCCGTATTGTTTTGCATTATTAGTGTTTATTGTATATTGTAGGTCTTTTGGTGTGCCGTTTGGCGTTCGTTTGGCGAATATCTCAGTTTATACAGTATCTTAGATTCTTGTATACTGTTAATTTTTACAATTTGTATTTTTGCTATTCTTGGGTGTAACTGGGACCCTGACTGCATAATTTCATTCCACCTCATGTACCACTTGTGATGTGAATGACCATAAAATTGACTTGAACTTTTTGTTCTGCTTTCAGACTTTGTTTCACTGATGGACTCTGCAGATCGTCACACCTGCCCTGTTTTTTCATTCAACCTTTATTTAGACAGATAAGTCACATTGAGCCTAGAGACTCATTTACAAGTGAGTTCAGAGTGTCGGATCACATGTTTTCCAGACAAATTCAGATAAGATGGCCTTCAAGGCCAGCCAGGGGAGCCAAATTCAGATAAACACACAGTTGTTTTGGGGACGGGCAGAACTTAATGACATCTACCTTGAGTCTGTGTTGGTCCAAACGGTTCTGAAATGTCCAAATTACATGGCCGCACTGATAGAATGTGCCTGAGTAAAATCCCCGAGATCTGCTCCATTCTGCCCAAAGCATTTGAGTCTGGGTGCTCGAGGCATGAACCAAGCCATCATAAAGGCAAGCAGTGTGATCGGGTCCCAATTTGCTGCCGACGACTTCCTTGATTGTAGATAAAACCAGCGACTAGCTGAATTCAAAAAGCAGGAATCAGTTATCGTAAATCCAATTAAATATACGTCCTTAAAATCCACAAATGGCTGCAGAGATAGACACATCATCAAGTCTTCAAGTCGATGAGCTATCCAGCTGCGTGCGTGCCATCTGGGCAAATTGGCTCGCCTAAAGCCTGGCTTCGAAGAAATGTTATCAATTGTGTTCAGGGACCAACTGATCAAATCAAGTTCATAATTATGGTTCGGAAGATATGCAAGAGAGATTCTAAGAAGCAGTTTCACAGACTGACAGAGCAGCAAAGCAAAGCGGAGAGGGAGGGGAGGGGAAAAGCGTCCGACCTCGACAAGAGCAAGTGGTGAAGTGAATGGAATGTTTATCTGTATGTACCATGTGGGATTCTTGATTATTACACATACTCGGACAGAAAAATCTTACCAAGTTATGTGGGTAAATAAATTAATCTGAAAGGGACAAAAAAAACCCATCAGTTTAGCACAGGACATCCAGCTGTCTACCTTTACTATTTCTAGACTCCAACTGATAACCATTCCAAAGTTTAGACTGGAAAAGATGTATATAAGCTAAAACTACAATGTCCATAACCATTTTCTAGATAGAGCTATGTTCTTCAAGATGTACAGGATGTTCAGATATACCTGTATAATTTTATAGCTCCTTGAACTCTTGAGGTTTGGGTTAGATTTGGAGACAAATCATTTAGTTTTGTATGTTAAAACCCTAGCCAGGGTCTTTGTAACAAATACATTTTTGCCATATTTGCTGCTTTTGTTCCCCATTGTTGTTACTTTTTGACAAGAGACCCCCAGAGAAATATCTGTCCAGGTTCTACCAAAGCTTGCATCCACACTGCCAATGGTAAAGGTAAAGCACACCTAGCCTGAGGATTCCACATTTTAGACAGCTTCTATCTACAAAGATCTTGTTGGAGCCTGCTTTAGTGCCTATCAGTGCCTATAGTCCACCTCCGGAAATGAAGGGTCTGTTTGGTGCATTGAGGGTCCCAATGTCCATGTTAACACAGAGACCATGCACATCTATGTTTATGAGTGTGCAGATAAGTCAGTCTTTGGAGTGGAGACATTCCACCAGTCAGCTGACAATTTGCCAGTCCTGGTGTCAAATTACTTCATCCCCGGTCCAGAATCTATGGGCATTCCATCTGGTTTGAAGCATGCAGAAAACCTAACTGTCCTGGCACTTCTGGAGGGTAAGGGTTTTTCCATTCTGGCTCGTCACGCCCTTCCCCCAGCAGTACCAGTCTCCCAGGCCTCGTATTTTCTCCACAGAGCAGTATAACTTGTTGAAAGTCTCCACAGTGTATTAACTGGTTCTCTTGCAAAGAACAAAGAACCAGTAGATAAGCTGTTGGGAGTTTCAGAAATTTGATTTAATTTGAGATTTTTTTTTTCCTGTCATTACTTAATGAGAAGCATGCCCTTGAATCACAGTAACTTTGTAAAAACATCTTATAGCTTGCTTTTTAAATTCATGCTATTCTGTTTTCTTTGCGAGACAAAAATATTCTATACAAATGCAGAACCATGCACATACTTTATTCATTCAACCTTTTATTTATACAGGTTAGTCTCATTGAGCCTCGAGGACTCATTTACAAGAAAGACCTGAATTTAACACAGAATGATGACAACAGTAGACAATCAAAAGAAAGCATATAAATTGGGAAAAATAAATGAAAGAAAATTACATTAAAAAAATGAAACAAAAACAGCTACAATGTAAAGCGATGTAAAAAATTAATACAGGAACACATCTGCATGGTTTGTGCCATGAACTTAGCAGTTGTTTGAAGCCACTTAGAGAGGTCAAGGTCGAGAGCTTCAGATCTCTTTGCAAGATATTCCAGGAAACAGGAGCGGAGTAGGAGAAGGCCCTTTTGCTTAGTTCAGTCCGCACTGAGGGGACAATGCATGTAATAATGTCCTGAAAGTGCACGCTGTAACTGCACTCACGCAGAGACATGTAGGAGATGTATGAAGGCAACAGACCAAGGAGTGATTTAAAGATGAAAATGTACCAGTGAGAGAGTCTGCGTGAAGTTAATGATGACCAGTTAAACAGTGCATACAGGGTGTATGATAGTTACAGCCAGTTATAAATCTTAGCGCACCATGACAAACAGCGTCCAACATCTGCAGAGTGCTTAGTTGGAAGGCCATTAAGTGCTCAAATAAAAAACTAGGAAATAAATAGTCAGTATTGGCCTATTTTCCAAGAAAACTTGAAGAAAAATATACTGGCAAGTAATGAGATTTATCATTAGACTGCACCAA
>NC_056516.1:28174088-28182378 GCF_014905685.2 Nematolebias whitei
AAAAAAAAAAAAGGGAATAAAATGGGCCATTATATTGTATATAAGGGTTATCCAGACAAATTAGCATTGGGATAAAGAGATAAATATATAAAGTATATTTTGAAACCTAGTCAGATATTTGTGTTGAACCTTTTCACAGCTCAAAACAATAAAGTTGTATTTTATTGTGAGCATTTAAAAAACTTACCTGTGTACACACAATCAAACCCACGTAATCAGGTCCTCCACTCTTATACACACAATAAAATGACCAGTTTGTGTTCAAGATGGTACCAATTGAGCATATTTAATGCTGGAAAGATAAAACAAAACAGTACATATCAAATTTAAGTATAGCTAACCTAACCGAGAATTTATACACACAAGCTTTTTAGTGTTGAAGATATGCAAATGATAGCCAAACTGTACACAAATGTAAAAAAAACTTGACAAAAAGAGTATAACTGAAGCTAAAAATATACATCTACCTTAAATATAAAATGCAAACTCTACATTTAGTCAAGACTGACAAGAATGAATAAGCCATGTCATTGTAGATTATGTATATAACAAGTGCTTCTTGCTTCACATTAAGCTACATTAAATGTAGAACAACTACACTGAGGAACAGCTTTTACCCTGAAGCTGTTAAACTCATAAATCTCTAACCAGGAAAATCACTGAAAGGAAAAAAAAAATCACTGTAATGCCACTTTAACTGGTGATATGTGACTTATCTGTGCTGCTGATTATCCGTGCTGCTGATTATCCATGCTGCTGATCTCATGCTGTTGTATTCATTCATACCCATCTGCTCACCACAGACTCATGCCCGGGCTGCTGCTGTTATACCGTATTGTTTTACATTATTAATGTTTAGCGTATATCTTAGCTCTTTTAACATACCATTTGGCGTTCGTTTAACATATATCCTAGTGTACATCTTAGATCCTTATATACTGTTTCTTTTTATACTTTATATTTTTGATATTTTTAGGTGTAACTGGAACCCTGAGTACATAATTTTGTTTCACCTCATGTACCACATGTGATGCGAATGACAATAAACTTGAACTTGAAGTGGATGGCATCTTCAGTAGGACACAATAAAGGTGGCGCAAACACAATTTAAGACTTTCAACAATCAGTGTGGTATAGTTTGGGTCTAAATAAATAAATACAAGTGTAACTGGGTCCTTTATAATGCCAGCACACAGCTGTAAGGTTCGACGATTCTAAGACGTTAAATGAAAGTACGTCTTATTCTCACTTTCATCTTCCACTGAAATGTTGTTTAACAATATTATGATATTAATAGTAATTGTTTCCTTCAAATCCTAACTGAACAAAGCTGACTTTCATCCTTGAAGGTTTGCACTCGACTGTAAACCGTTTCAGTGCAGACTGAATGTGAAGGCTTTAAGACAGAAACAGATCATCTGCAAAACACAGAAATAAGGTTCTCAAACCAGACGTAAGTATGCAATCTCATCTTAATTTGAGCTGGATAAAAAAAAAAAATAAATAAAAAGCTTGTGTTTCTTCTGAATACATTTGATACAGAACAAATTCGACAAAAAAAGTATACTGAAGTTGCCTTCCAGTTATTCAAAAATTTTAAAAAGCCTTGTACAAAAACCATAGAAGAGCAGTAACTCGGTCTGTATTTATCAGAGCTGATTTTAACAGGAAAGTAGCAGCAGGTCCAGCTGAGAGAACATGTTAGTGCAGACAGGTTCCTGCTGGGAAGTTTAAAGCAGGCAAATGTTCACTGAATTACCTACATTGTTGAGCTAAAATGCATTCATAAACAAAGAAATAAGACCAGTGCCAATCAGGCTCAGGTTTCTCTAAGATGTTTGAGGGGTTCCAAGTTAGACGTATGCACTCAGGCATAGATTAGTTTGTTTTTGACCGATTTGCTTCCACCCTTGTGCTTTGCTGATATTCTAATTTTGAGAAAGAGCTATAAAAATATGATGAAACTTAGTTTTAGTATTGCGGTTGTTCAATTACAAAAAGCATGGTTGCAAGAGACTGTGAGTGAGAGAATAAAATACCCAATTTTTTATCCAGTCTGTTCAAACACTCTTGTCTCCATCTCTGTCCTCTGACAGCTCCATCACCATTTAATCACCCATTTTTTTGCAGATTTGGGTAATTGTGGAAGGAAATTTATGCCCAAAGAACAACTACCAGTGATGAAGAGTGCCTGAAATTACTAAAATACTGTGACCTTTAAGCATATTTCAGTGGAACTGACAGCACTGTAGAGTTTTCTCCAGCAAGCGTCAATATGAGGCAACTCTTAGCAAGCTTCCAGCACATTTCCTAGTGCTGTTGACTGTTCTCTGAAACTGTCCCTCAGCAGTATCGACACTGGAGGAGTGCCTTTGTCGAGTTTGCTAGACAATGCACCAGATTTGAGATAAGAAGTGCATGCAATGCTTGAGATGAGGCAACATCTTTATTTAAAGGAAAGAGACTGACAGATATCCACTTGTTGCTCAGAGAAAGCTAGAAGATGCTAAGAAACGTTCACAATCTAGGACATTGTAAACACTGTAAACCACACTAAAATAATTCACTACACTGAAGTATTCTATATATTTTATTTACGACGTTCATTGTAAATCCTCCATTTTGAAAATGATGGTATGATCTCTAATAATGTTTGCTTTCAACTTACTTGTTAGTTTTATGGGGCATATGCAAGTATCAGTAAGTGTCATTAATATACTTAAATCTCACCGAAAAACAATTATTAGAAACACAACTTGACAAGTCAAGAACTAAAAACTAAATAACATTATTAACCTTGAGAGTCTGTTGGGCTGTAGGTGTCATTTTAAAGCCTATGTTACATGCAGACCTTTTTAACAATGGTTTTTACAATACATAAGCACAGTAATAACAAACCAAAAGCACAATGTTTCAGTTAACGGTTCTAATTTGTCTTAATGCTCATGTTTGATGTTTACTGCTCATGCAATGTAACCTGAACTGTAAAACCACTCAATTGTTTTTTTGGATTTTTTTTTTTTTTGGTTATAAATGATGCCAGCTGATAAACAGATATCTCCTTGTATGTTAAAGCTTAGTATAACATTTACCATGTTGCTCATTTTAGCCTGTTAGCATGATAGCATTTAACACGTTTGCTACTTAGGTAAAATGCATCAAGTGTGATGGGAAAGCCAATAGCTTTTGAATTATTTATTTATTAACCTTTATTTAACCAAGCAAATCCCATTGCGATCACAGATCTCCTTTGCAAGAGAGGCCTGGGCCTGAAGGCAGACTAGCATGCACATTTTTGATATGTGGGAGGAAACTGGAGTACCTGGAGAAAACCCAAGCAAGCACGAGAAGAACATGCAAACTCCACACAGAAAGATCCCAGGGCCAACCGGGGGATTGAACCCAGGACTTTCTTGCTGTGAGGCAACAGTGCTATCCACTGAGCTGCCGTTCTGCCAATTGATAAATTAAATTGATAAAAAATTGTGCATAAACTGCAAAAACTTAAGATTAGGTAAACATGGTATGGCTGTGCACTCATTTCATGTTGAGACCATTCAATTAAAAGAAGAAAAAAGTGGCACCACAAGAAAAGCCAGGATAGATAAGTCCTTCTGTGCACTTTTGTCTTCACATAATACATTTAAGTTTCAAAAACTGGTTGGTTTGATAAGATTTTACAATATTAGGTGAAAATGTTAACATGCTGGTTAATATAGAGAACCTCACAAGTAAAACAAATAATTTGTCTGCTGGACAAAATGAATTTTCCTGCAGCAAAACGCCTTCTAATCTTTCCACCAATTTCAGTCAAATTAACTCAGTCCAGGCCAACAGACTGGAATCTGTAGACTTTCTGCACCACGTGTTGAAACTACCCAGTGAGTGAAACTCATACAGCACATTTATTTTTAATACAAGTATGTTTTAATTTATGACTGAGAGCATCCTGTGTTGCTTTGTGTGTGTTTGTTCTGTGTCACCACTGAGGCTTCAGAGATGCTAAGTGGTGCCCTAAGCCAGGGGCCCATTTGACATTTTCCACCTAGACAGGCCCTCGGGGTGGAGTTAGAGACTAAAACATCAATATCTGAATTACTCTAACCCTTTCTCCAGCCCTGCCTGCCTTCGTTCCTCTCTGCTTCTCAAAGTCCTTTTGTTGCACTGGGGCCACACACAAACACGCACGCAAAAGAAAAGAGATGTGCGTGTGCACACGCACACATTTTGGGGTAGTGATGGTCATGCTCCAGCTGTCAAGAGGAACGGAACAGATCAGCTATCCTCAAAGTGATGTGCGTGCGCGTGTTTGTAATCAATGATTCATCTCTGTTCCATTTGTTCCAGACAGCATCATGTATGATAACCCTCATGCTATCAGAGAGACAAGAGAGAGAAATGGCTGCTTTGGGAATATCACCTGACACCCTATTTGTTGAGATTTTTCATACTGTGCATCAGACTGCCCTCCATCTGCCGAGAAAACAACATTGGTGCTTATAAGAAAGCTATCTGGCAACCAAAAATGAGATGTCACTTTTTGAGGCCTAATTGGACTTTAAAAAAAATCCTCTCACACATGTGCTGCCGAGCCTGCCAAGCAGTCAGATTTATCAACAAGTTTTCAACCTGGCTCTGAATCAAGCTTAGCTCTGGCACCTTCACAGGTGGCCTGATAAAGCTTTATTAGGGCCAAGAATAAAGGCTGGATTTCAATTTCAAGTTTGATTTATGATTATATACTAGGCCATAATAAACGTTTAAAAAATAGAGCTCAACAGACTGCTTGTAGCTTCACTGTCAGTAACTTCTTTCCTCTTATTGTTTTTAAATATATTTAACTCCTGATGACAATGAGTAAAACTGTAGGTGATAAGAAAAAACTATTTAAAAAAATAATGTATACATTAATGTGCTAAAGAATGAAGAGGACAGAGTGAGACGGAGGAGGATGACTCACTGTGGCAACCTCTGAAAGGGGAAAAGCCAAAAGAAGAAGAATGACAATATAAGAACAAAGTAATAAAATAAAATGACACAAAAGCTGCATCAGTCACCCTGTCTGGAGCTCTATCTAAGATCCTCCATAATAGGATCAGGATGATGATGACAGGAAAGGTGAGGAATCAGCCAACAACAATATGGGAGGAACTTATTAATGGTATGAAGGCAGTTAAGACCACAGTCACCAAGACCCACTCTGGTAACACATAGGCCTGTCACAATAAATTTTGCTGGGCGATCAATTGACTCAGAACTTATTGCAATAAACGATAATATTGTTAGAAATTTGACAATAATTAGTAATTATTGTCAAATTTAAGAAGAAAAGTAGGTTAATTTCTGTGTACTACCTTTTGTGACCGCTGGATGGCAGTGCGAGAGTGTTTAAACCGAAGGATTCATGATAGTGAGAGCGAGCAGCAGCATGTCTTTAAGAAAAATGGGAGGGAGGCCCCTTGAGGACGTCTCTCGTTCTTGATTTTTTGGTTTTCAAAATGGTGGACGCTCGGAATATTTTGAGCTCTTTAGCATAGTTTAAAACATCAGTAAAGAAGTTCTCAGCTTCTTTTTGCAGACAAAAATAACTTTTTACACGAAGGCACGGGTTTCAACCATGAATTTTGTAGCTTCGACAAGACAGAGGGTTTTTTTTCTCCGAGGTCGGCCTGTTAGCTTAGCTCGTAGCTTAGCTTCTCAGCTTAGCTGCTTTTAACAATCCAAAATCGTGATTTTGGATGGTTAGAAAAAGAAAGAGAGGGGTCAGTGAAGAGCATCGGAGTTGAGCTTTTGTCATCTAGTGTCCAGTAGAAAGAGACACGAAGAAACGATAAAGCCAATAAATGAAAATGAGGTCAATAATTTTCATTCATCCTGCGATTAATTGATTTATTGTTTATCGTGCAGGCCTAGTAACACACCCTGTCATAATTAACTGAGGTCCAAAATGGTTAGATACATGGCAACTAGACTTCATCTCTTTTCACTTCTCATCTAAAAGGCTGTTTCAGTTCTGATCAGATATAATGTAATGTAATGGATTGAGATAGCACCTGCAAAATCACCCTGCTTAAGAATAAATGTACAGGCCTTTATTAGGTTTGCCAATGAACACAGATGCAGACTAGATGAGTCATTATGGGCACTGAAACATCACAATTCATTACAACATAGTGTAATACCAATGCTGATCCCTCACCTTCTCCATGATCATCCTTACCTCAAGAGGCAAGATCATGCATGGAGTGCCCGGCCGAGGGTGCTCCATGGTTTTTTGTAATACTACAGCTAACACACTAGTTTAAATTGTGCACTAACAATTTTATTCCTAATTTGCAACTTTTATTGTAAATGTGGTAAATTTGTTATAAGGAAAAACTGTTTTTTTAGAGGACAAAAATGCTTAAGTAGGAAAAATACAATGATTTTTGGAAGACAGTTGGTTCATTATCAGGTTTTCTTTATATGCTAACCTGGTAATAACCAATGCATACAATTTATTGCTGTCACTGTATCTCTTTGAACTGTTTCACAGTGACCCTACAAAATAAAACAGGTGTGCCTTTGTTGGGTCTTATGGTTTTGTAAGGTTTGAAGCTGTGGTCACAGAAATAAATCAACACGCGTGTTGGACATAAAGAACAAGCTCCTCTTGACATGCACTGTTAGGAGAGCTTTGATTCTGAAATGACTGCATGATACAGGATTTGAAAGCACATCCTCTATTTTTGGTCAGTATAAATAAAGGAAGCAGAGCAATGAAATAATAGCAAGCAGGGATTTCTATGAATTTTTATGTAAAAAAGGCTGTTAGCTGTTAAAAAAGGGGGACAATATCAAACGCAATAAAAATGCAATAATGAAAATCCTTGTAAGAAAAGCAGTGGTTAAAAAGAACTAAAGTCAATTTTTTTTCGAAATTCAGGGAGATATGCAGCTGGGTAACTCAAGGACAAGGAATCTCATTTTTTCTCTCTATCTGTACTTGTGTGCCACCCCTGCAGAAAGCAATCTGTTTGAGAAAGAAACAGAGATACAGAGGGGAGTAAGAACAAGGAGGAAATGGGGAGAGAAACTCGTGGAAAAGGAGTGAGCAAATTACTACGGGTGAACAAGAGTTTTGCACTAACGTCTTGATACCATTTGCCATAATACCAACCCCCCACTCCCTCTTTCACACGACACCATTCCCTATTCACACTGCTACATGTACCTTCATAATGAGAAACCCAAGCTTATACGCTCACTAAAGATACCTACAGATGGCATATACGAAAACCTTCAAAATGATGGTTGGTGTGTAGTATTTTCTGGAAAAAAGAAAGAAATTGTGGGGTGAAGGCAATAAAAACAAAGAAGTGGAAGGCAATGGTGGGGGCTTCCCTATCATTCTATCTGATCTCAAGCTGTAACTATTCTCACATCTCGTTGCAGGGAAAATAAAACCAAGAAATAACCTAAAGGTTGGAGAAGATTAAACTGAATAAAGGGATTTAAAGCTACTGATCACACCCAGCAGTGGACGTGACACAGAAAAACAACACAGTCATTCGAAAAGTAAAAATGTGTTTTTCCTGCAGCAAAAACTGAGAGCAGTTGGTTGAGCTTGGAGTGTTCATTGTTTCAGAGTAAATGTAGAACAGATTGGAGTTTACAATACTCAAGATACCGCGCCACCCCTTCTCCTTTGTGTACACACGGTGCATAAACATGGCAGATTGCTTCTATAACTTTGAGCATGAGGCAACAACTATTTTTTTTTTCCTGTGGATTTGTCATGATATTAAAATTTCAAATTCAATACTGACACAAAAATATCTGATTTTATACAGTTGAAAATACATGATAAAAATGAATAAACTTTTAATATATTGCTCTACTCTCATTTTTTGACTGGTGCTCATGCATTAAAAAAAAAAAGCCCAAGTGCAACATTTATAAGCGTCAATTTTACAACTCGGAACATTTTAACAGTTCTGTTTGTATTTAATATAGAGGAGACATGGCCAATAGACGTCCCGAGGGCCAAAAGTGGCCAATGGACCATTTCCATTTGGTCTCCAATATTTTTTATAAAAAAAATTAAAATGTCTGAGCAAACCTGCATTTTATCAATGAAACATGAATCTAACAAAAAAAATAATAATTAAAAAAAAAATAACATATTGGACCAATATATAAAAACCCTTTGGCTAAAAACTTTTTTCCCAAAATTGTTATTTTTCCTGAACTATACTGAACCTTAGACCCCAAAAAGCATATAATATATATATATATATATATATATATA
>NC_056516.1:28182478-28190394 GCF_014905685.2 Nematolebias whitei
GTTTTCCTTTTGGCTCCCTCCCTCGCACCCACACATCCCTTCTTCCTCAACCCCTCCACCCACCTCTTATTTTGAAATCCTGTAACTCTGCCTTTTCTGTGCAGTTTACGTTTACATCATTGTGTTGGTGCTTCTAAACCGAGTCACAAGCCCAACTTTTCACATCCTGAGCATCTGTTTCATATATACATCTTCAGGTTAGGAATAATTGTTGTTAGTACCATTATTTATTCAGTACAAAAGCATGTGCTCGGGTCAAAAAGGTTTGTAAAACTACTACAAAGCCCTGATGCTTGTTTTTAAAAAATTTTTTTTTTTAACCTAAACTTAAAAGCATCAGACTCTATCCAGTGTGATGCTTTTTTCCATTTCAGTCTCTCTGTGGTTGCAGCATCCCTTTGCAATTGGCATCTCCGATGTCATTCCACATTTTGTAAATCACAGCTCATAGCTGAACCGTGCCAAACCTCCTGGGACGTTGCTACCGGCCTGTCAAGGAGCCACAAAGCTGATGCGACAAGGATTTTCTCCTGTCAGTCATGCTGGTTCTTTCTTTTTCCTAGTATTTCTTTATTTTATAATTATTGTTAACCTTTATTTAACCAGGCAAATCCTACTGAGATCACAGATCTCTTTTGCAGGGGAGCCCCAGGCCTGAAGGCAGCCTAACATGCATGCTTTTTTTTACTGTGGGAGGAAACCGGAGTACCCAGAGAAAACCCACGCAAACACGAGGAGAACATGCAAACCCCTCAGAGAAAGACCCCAGGTCCAACCCTGGAATTGCCCCCAGGACCTTCTTGTTGTGAGGCAATAGTGCTAACCACTAAACCTTCGTGCTACCAAAGATACTTTAGAGCCAGATGCTTGAATATTATTCTATGAACTACCAAAATTTTAAAACGCCAAGTTATATTGAATGCAGATTAGAAAATCTAATCTGTCTGAAAATATTGTTTTCAGATTATATTAGTCAAAGTAACTAAAAAGAAATGTAAAACTAAAGGTAAAGACTCCTTTTAACAAACAAGTAACAAATCCACCAATCAGTTAATGACACCAGTAGTGGTGTCAAACTCAGTTACCAAAAGGAGCCAACATGTAAAAACTTTAACTAAGCCATACGCCACTTTCAGCTGATACATTAGCTTCAGTTGGATACCCCATTTTTTTCTTGGTTGCAGGTTCATGTTTGATCTGTCTCACTTGACATGCTACTCTTTCCACATCAGAATCAATAATGATGGAATGATCCAGCCTTCTTTCTGGCTTCAAAGTTAGCCAGCTGCCAAGAGAAGTCTATACTAAATGATGTATTTATCATTTTTTTAAAGAAAAAATTAGAAGAGATACAATTCTTTACATTTAAATGATCATCTTGGGAGACCAGATTTGGCCCGCAGCTCTTGAGTTTGACATATGGGTGGAAAATAGCCATACAGGCCGATCAGGACTTTTAAAAACTATACCAAAAATACAACGATGGGTTTTAACGTCATTACACACGAGTCCAATTTCATATTTTGAAATGTTTAAGGTGGGTCTGAGGGAGATGAGTGACATTTCTATTAGCTCCAATGAAGCACATAGAAAAACAGCCAAGTTGAACCATATCACACTGATAAGTTAAATTACTAAAATGTACAATACGCAGAAACTTCCCATAATTTAACAGCAGTGATCTGTGGCACCTCTAATAAACTAATCATACTTATTTAATCATTCCTTATTTGTGAGCACGTCCTGCCAGCGTTGCAGCACCAGATGTTGGTGGGATAATGGACAGAGACGGAGAATATCTGTTAACCAGTAGGCGGTTTGTTCGTTATAAATCTCAGATGAAAATTTGTCAGACCTCCCAGTGTAAAGACGGCAGAGGCGGGTGTTGTTGGTGATCTTCAGCAAAATCAGCTCATCATCATTCTCCGAAATTATTAACAATAAGTAAATCAAAAGGATCATGAGCTGCTGTGCACATTCTGGCAACTGGGGAAAATACATTTGTGTGATAAAAAAAGACTTTTCGACTAAACTATAGGTTGCTTTAGTAACGGTAACTCAAGCTGACTGTGAAGACCACAGAAGAATTATACGGTTGTAACTGGGTTTATTGGCTGCACACCATATCTGTCTTTTTGCTTGTAATTTTTGGGCCAGACAAAGATATTTCAAAAGTAAAATGTTGCCAGATTATCATTATAGTCTAGAATAACTTAATTATAAATGTATTTTACCAAAGGTTTGCCTAAAAGTTGTAAAATTCATTCAAGTGGATTAAATTCAGGCTGAATCTGGGCACTAAGTGTGATCAGACCATTGGTAAGGTTCTGTTCTTGACTTATTGGCTGAAAAAGAGCAAATTCTCATTCCATAATTGCTGGTTTGTTGTCATCATGATCTTCATTTACGACGTAGCTGCAATGTGGCAATTACAGAGATGTCCGTTTGGCATGAATGTGACATCTGGGCCGGCCTGTCTGTGAGTCACTGGAGCCTCTTTGTTGTTAGCCGCTGCAGACAAAGACAGGATCCGTCACTGGAAACGCTGTCTCATCAAACTGGTGTGCAGCATCAATGTTATGGACAGCCACAATAAAATCTAACTTACTCTGTTTAGCTGCTACTGTAAAATGAATAAATGTATTGTGGCCCTCGTATTGAAACAACTGATAAATGACAACAAACTAAAGCATCGGTATTATGCTTTGTAATAATTCATTGTTTTCCTTTTAGTTTAAGAGACCAGTCATTTTTCACCTTTTTAATTATTACCTTGCGTACAAAGTACAACAAACACAACAACTATCACATTAATACAATAAAACAAGCATATATTCAGTTTGTATTGTCTGTGGGAATTGGGGCCGTAATTATTTTTTTTAGTCAGTTGTGTTGAGAAAAACAAACTTCATAATAATGTTCTGAACAAATGAAACTGTGGGAGCCTGTCAACAGCTTGTATAATATGTGTGAAAACTTGTTCACATTAAATCCTGAGGTTTGATTTATTTTTTTTGTCAGGTGTGGTTTCAAGCCAATAAGCAGGTACTCTGTTACCTTTTGCTGTTGTTAAATTACCTACACTTCCTAGTAACACTGATGCTGATGAAATATTTCATCTCGGCTTCTTTAAAATCAGAATGCACATTTGGCACACATTTAACACTGTGAGTAGTTCAGGTTCAGACTCACTTTTATTGTTTTGTACTCTATTATTTAGAATGAAGTAAAATTATTTTTGTGTCAGCGTACAGCTTGTATAGTTCAACGTTTCTATCTTGTGTTGTTTGCCAGTAAAGTATAAATGCGCAACATTTTCTTCCTTTTTAACCATCAACTAAGCAAATTAATCTGTCGTTTGACACGGTAAAGGAATAATCATTGGGTTGTGACTGTTGAAGTCTTGTTTGTGACTGAAAATAGCGAGAAAATAGGCTGTCAAATTCAGACTTGAATTCAAAATCTTACTTCTAACATACAAAGCCCTCAACAACCTAGCTCCATCTTATATTTGTGATCGTTTTGTTCCATATTTTCCTAACGGAGCACTTCGCTCTCAGATTGCAGGCTTACCTGTGGTTCCTAGAGTTTCGAAAAGCAGAATGGGAGGAAGATCTTTCAGTTATCAGGCTCCTCTCTTGTGGAACCAACTTCCAGTTTCTGTCCGTGAGGCTGACACATTGTCCAGTTTGAAGACTGGGCTTAAGACTTTTCTTTTTGATAAATCCTATATTTAGGGTTGGCTTATGCTGCTATAGGCTTAGACTACTGGAGGACAATTTACCTAATTTTTAAAAACGAATTGTTATAATTGAATAGTTTTCATTTGATGTTATTTCTATCTTAACGTGATTTTTGACCTGCCATTGTGTATCTGTTCCTCTCAAACCCAGCCGGTCGAAGCAGATGGCCGCTTGTCCTGAGCCTGGTTCAGCTAAAGGTTTCTTCTTCATGAAGGAGTTTTTCCTTTCCACTGTCGCCTTCATGTTTGCTCAAGATGAGAGTCTGCGATGGAGTTAAACTCAAAGCAGTCTGCTCCTCAGATAATTAATGTTATTAACTTAATTTTTATATATGAAAGTTTCTGTTCAGTGTCCTGACATGACTTCTGTTGTGACTTGGCGCTTTATAAATAAACCGAATGGAATCACGATCGTTTGCAACCAGCGAGCCGTGTTTTGCTCAGACAATTTTTTTTTTGAAAATCACAGCTATTTTCTTGAGCACAACTTGCAACAGTGTATTTTATGGAATGCAATTAGGCAGTTCTTTAATTAGGGACCCCTGCAAATGTTTCCAGACACTATGGAGGCCCCTTGGGGAATGCTAGTCACAGTGCAGTGAGATACTGGCTTCAGATTGAGAGACACATTATATTTCTATAAACTTAAAAAAAAAAAAATGTCTTGCATAAAAATTAAGCATTTAAGATGACAAAGTTTTCATATCTACATTAATAGCTCTACTAAAGGTTGACTATGTTTCTCCAACACCCACTCAGTCTTTCTCTGTATCACAGTTAGCTAGAGGCTGTTGCCACCTACACGCTCCGTCTTGAGAGCAATTTACATCCAGAATGGCCCAACTGAACAGATCCATGTGTTCGAACATGTCACGTTTGCTTAGATCCTCCCTCTCCGTGTTATTGCAAGTGACTGTTTTTTTTTTGGGGGGGGGGGGGGGGGGACGCTGGCTATTTCTCTGCAGGGTCACTGAATCGATTTGATGTGTTATGATTCAGCTCCACATGACACACCAAACAGGAAACCCGAAACGTTTCCTCCAGCTGAGGAAGATTCCCCACTTGTGGCGAGCTGATATGTCTGATTACTCCTCTCGTCTCTTCGGTTGCAGAAACACGGCGCTGCGCCGAATGCTGCTGCGTTTCTGTCTTTTACAGTGCCAGTATCTTTTACACTTCAAGTAGAAGCCCTTGGAGTTGTTTCCATGGAAACCAAACAATTAGCTGGGATTCAGAATAGAATCTGGAGAGTAGCCCACTTAGGCTTTGGGAGTGAAGAAATCATAGGATGACAGGGTGTCTTGTTTCTTTGTTGGGGGAGAAAAAAAAAAGATTAAACAGCTCCTCGGGGTAATGTGCAACTTCTAAAAAAAACAAAAATACCCTCGCTGATCGTTCAGACAAAAATAGAACTGCAGTAAATAACTTGGAGCATATTTTTAGATGAAAAAAATCATATTTTTGATGAATCAGTGACATGAAGCATTAATCAAGCATGCACACATTGCTTCTAGCTTAAAAAAACAAAAGATATCTAAGATTACCGTAATTTCCAGACTATAAGCCGCTACTTTTTTCATGCACTTGGAACACTGTGGCTAACTTATGGATTTTATTTTTTCGGATGGGCTAACTAGCTTTATGCTACCAAAACATTTAGCCTCGTCCTACCCGGGCGCTCACAGAGCTGCGCAATACACGTCTCTCTTAGGGGGTGGATTCTCGTGACTCAGTGAGACTACCTGTATTGTGTAAATAAATAAATCCGACCAATGAAATTTCTGAACGGGTCACAGTTGACCCGTTCAGAAATTTTGGACCATTCATTGGTCAGTAAAAAAACATTTACTGTACATATCCTGATGCATGCTCAATAATCCAGGTAGAAAAATCCAAAAAAGTTCAATCTGGTCCTCTGGACATTCAAAAAAACAAAAGCAAAACAAAGCAAAAAAAATTTTTTTGCTTTGTTTTGCTTTTGTTTTTTTGAATGTCCACAGGACCAGATTGAACTGTTTTGGATTTACTGTACATATTTGTATATGTAACTAGTATGTATTTAATTAAAAGTTACAAAAAATCTTTCTGTGTAAATATCTCATGTTACAACGTGGACACCCACGGTTTATACACAAGTGCGGCCTATATATGTACAAAATCTTTTTTCTTTTTAAATTTAGTTGGTGTGGCTTATATTCAAGTGCGCTCAATAGTCCGGAAATTGCAGTAATTCAAGTTTTAATAAAGAGATTGGACTAAAAATCATATACGTCTCATAATCTCTGTCATTTAACACGTTTTATTCCACTTTTTGCTGCAGTTGCATTGTTTGCACCAGAGCAAAAAGACTGCTGCTCAACAAGAGGGAAAAACAAGTTGCAGAGGAGCGAGGAGGAAATAAATTTACACCGTGTTCTAAGTTGCCTTTAGGGTTTAATAATAGTTGGATAGTCTGGGAAAAACTTGCAAACAAATATGTCTGTAATTCTATTGTGAGGCAGCCGACATTACTTTGACAACTTTTCCTTTCGATTCTGTTAAACGTTGCCTTTAAAAAGCACAGAAATATGAAAATGAAGAAGTTGGAACAGGAGTTGTTTGCTCATCTTGCTGCTCTTCCTTAGACGTACATGCAGTCTGCTCAGCGAGATTTCCTAAAAATAGTTGCTCATACTTATATAGATCCATCCTCATGCTGCAAAGTTTGTGCTAGCCTAAAGTCAGACTAAAGCCATGAGTGACTCACCGGAGAGTGAGTCTTACTTCTATTGCTGAGTTTGTATACCTCTTTTTCCACTGACCTCAGATACATAAAGTTGTCCAACTGTCAGTTTCTTGTTTGTGTTTGTTTGGGGCAAGCTTTAACTGTTTGTTCTTGTTGGTATTGTTCTTTGGCTTGAGCTTTGCTTTGCAGACGCGTTGCTCATGAGTAGTCTGTGTTCTGTCGTGCTCTTTGCTGCAATTCATTTCCTCCATGCGGCTGAAGCAGAAGCTGCAAAGCAATGAGACAAACTTTGGCTAAAATGATAATTAACTTGTGGGAATCCGATTAAAGGATTCAGGTCAGTAGAGAATTATCTCCTATGGCCTCAAAGTCCAATATAATGTGAGAATGTGACAATTATTCGGTAAATCGTGCTTAACAGGATAAATTAAAGTATCCGTTCCAGACATGACACCATGACTAATAGGGTTCATCAACGTTTTACACTCTCCTGTTCAAACAAATGGCTAAAATCAATATTAATGATTGAATTACTTCAAAATAATTTCATTATAAAGGATATTTTAAGCTATAGAGCAATGCACTCTGGGTATATGATGTCATTTGGACACACTCATCAAGTAGTTTGATTAAAAATAAAAAATTTTACTGTTCAGGGATAAAATAATTTTTCTGTACAACCACATGTGCTTATTATATATATTTCTAACAAATTCTGAGCACTCAGTCACAGACATAGACATGCTTAAATTCAGATATTTACATTGGTGTTGATAGATTTTTATGCATTAAATAAAGATGCCGTATATTCATTCGTTCATTCCTCCTTTATTTATACAGGTTAGTCTCATTGAGCTGCAAGGACTCATTTACAAGAGAGACCTGTTTTAGACAGGCAACATTTGAATTACAGACAACAATAAAGTACAATAAAAATGCAATTAAAATAGTGTATACATGTAAAACAATAAATCAAGGTGCCATAAGACAAAGTAAACTACTAAACCAAGAACATATTTTAGGGATGCACGATTTAGGATTTTTGGCCGATATCCAATATGCCAATATGATAAAACTTATTTGGCTGATAACCAATACCAGTACCGTTTTTTTTCTTCTTCTCCTAGACGTACTTAAAGAAACTAGATAAGTTTCTCTGCTGTGGAATTAAAATACTACATTATTCTGCATGGTCTTTGTCAATTTGACCTGCTACCAAATGCAAATGCCAAAAAGGGGGCTGAAAATGATGTAACGATTCAACTTAGATTATGTTTAATGTCAAATTTATTCAAAACATTTACTTTCTCTAACACAATGATCACACTTGAACAGTCATACAAAAACAGCATCATACATACATACATACATACATACATACATATATGTATGTATATACATATTTGCTGTTTTAGATACTCCTCCTGACTTCTTTAATGGTTCTATCTT
>NC_056516.1:28190505-28195665 GCF_014905685.2 Nematolebias whitei
GTGACCGAGCAATATATATATAACAAACACTGTTTTCAAAGCAAGGTAGAGTACTGTGAAAGTCTGAGACCATTTGTAATTTCTTTACATTTTGATTCCAAGAAGGCTGACTTTCTTGAAATAGTTTTAAATCATCCTAGTTCTCTTGGGATTTTTGAAAGTTTTTCTTTAGACTAAGTGCACTTTTCTTCCAGTCATGTTTTACTCAGTCCTTATACCCGACAAAGACGCCACATTGTGCAATGTGTACTTTAACAAATTAGAAAAGTGAACAGGTGAAGGACACAAGAAGCGTCAGGCCTGAAAACTATCTCGAACAAACGGTAAGCCAATATCGCTGAAGGATTTGAATAGTGGATGTTTGTAGTTATTTTTTTTACATTATTACTTATTCATATTTGCTTGTTCAAGGTGGCGCAGAGCGACAGATCCTGGTGAGTGGAGGGAGTCATTTTTTCCACCACTAGGTGCAATGGTGGAGCCAGGGGTTCGCCAGTGGTTGCCTTGGCCACCACAGATTAATTTCCTCCCATCCCAATCATTTGTAGAAACTGTACTATTAAGTAATATTAAAATAACCCTAAAAAGCATAGTTTGTCCAAATGACATGGATGGCTAGTTTACATACATGTATGGTGGTAGCCATCTTGAATTTTAACATGCCAACCCAGTTTTTTTTATGGGAGCCTCATGCAACCACACACCAAAAAGGAAGTTGGCCTGTTGCCTACATTTCAAGCCATCTAGCGCAAAAAGTTTAAATGGCCACATTGGATTTTGACGTGGCAACCCAGTTTTCAAAACTTTGCCTGGATGTAGCCACACAGCAAAATGGAAGTTGATGCCCCACTTATTTTTCAAGTTAACGTGCATGTAACATGCGCAGATGGATGGACGGACGGAGGGTATTTCCAATTCCTCCTTTATGCGTAGCAATTGGAGACAAACAGGGAAGACAACATGAAACTGGACCAGAAGGATGCATCATCGCTCAGGTGATCGTTACCTGTATGACACATTTCCCACTAATTTATTTTTTCATTATTTCAGCTAAAGGGTTTGAAATAAATTATGTCTTTGTGACAGGCAGATGGTAACAAAGTGCCCAAGGATCTTGTTTAAAATGGGTTTTTAGCAAAGTTGCTAATTAATTTTTTTGAGTTGGAAGTTTTTCGTGTCTGAATGATTCATAGGTTAGAATTAAGTGACTTAGACACAAATAAATAAATAAAATAAAACCATTATTCAGACAATGATCAAACACCCTCTTGAAAATTAGAAAAAGTAGCCGAAGTTCAATTAGAAACTGTGAAAGACCTTCAGAAAAGCTGAAGAAATGTTGCTGAAGACATCTTAAAAAAAACTTGCTAAATTGTTTGGCTTCTCGGAACCAAAATGTAAAATTAAAATAAGGAAAGACAAATATTAAATTAATTGTTATTCTGATATGATTAATGGAGTTATTTAAATGATCACAGAGTTGTAAAATATGAACCTATGAGTCTGGTAGAGGATAATCATATAAGTAAAGTTAACATATCAGTGAAAGTTTTTAATATATTTTATTATTTCTGACAATAAAAATAGTTTTAAGGATAGTTACTGTCAAAATAAGGTGCTTGAAAAGATTATCAAATCGTTTAGATTATTATTTCACGACAATCGGGGTATTAGAGATGAATAACGAACAAATGTTACCAATACAGCGTGGTTGCGTTCCACTCCAGTTGCCATCACTTTCACAAAGTCTGGTTGCCGTGCCAACCAGTATCAGAGGTGGGGAACAGCTGAAGGACACTTCAGATTGAAAGATGAAACTCCGCCCCTCTCTGAAACCACCCACTGGAGTACCGGAGTCTCCACAAAACTTGGCTGCAAATACAAAAACGTGCAAAGTTACATATAGCTGCAACAATGAAGAAAAAAAAAAATGCTGACAAGTGTTCACTGTTTTACAACGTTCAAGGGCGAATGAGGATTATGCCTCCTGTTGAGAGGGCTGCTATACAGGGAATGTTCTTGAGCCGAGTCAAACGTATGCATGTGCAAGCTTGCATGTGCACGAGCTTACGTAAGCACTGAGGAAGCATGCCGCTCCAGGTGCCGTTGGCCACACAGGTCAGGACTGCCGGGAAGGAGAGCTCATATCCAGGTGAGCAACTGTAGCTCACACTGCTGCCCCATTCAAAGTCACTGCCCTGCAGTACCCCGTTACTGATGGCAGGGGGGGGCGAGCAGGTCACCGCTGGGGAAGAAGAATGGGGAGGGTTTAGGAAAACAAGAAAAAGTCTTTAAGTACATGCTTTCTGATGTATCCCCTTTGTAAATTCACTGCCCCTCTACATGAGAGTTTCTCTTAACCACCGATTTTAAACCAAACTCTTGATTTATTCTAGTGACAATGTACGGATATAAATAAACATTTTGCTCACTGATGCTTTCAAAGTGCACCTTCTAAATTAAATATATCATTAGTACTGATAAATATTACTCGCAACTGAAGGCAAAGGTGCATGTGTGTCATCCATATAAGTCTCATAAACAAGTGGAGACATTTTATAAAACTTTAAAAAATAATCTACAAATGATTTGAAGATCTGATTCAAGATGGCTGCCACAGCTAACTGACCCTACAAAACACACATTGATCTAACTCGTATAACTCATAACTTTAGAGGTTTGGACCTAAAATCTGGTTTGGTAGTAGCTGAGACTGACCCTTCAAACATATTTTGAGCGCAGACTGATTGTGCAAGATCTTTGTTTAAAAATGTCCCATTATCTATTTATAGTCAATTGTCTGTTCACAAAACAATAATAACAATAATCATTGGAATAATCACTGGAAGAACACATTCAACCAATAAGCTGGCACATTGGGATATTACTGAAATTAGTACTAGTAGTAGCTAAGATATATTCAAAACACACACTCCAATTGTTCCTCATTTGAAAGATCTTTGCTTAAATCTTTGGCAATACATGTGGAAATCAAGCCTAGTGGTCTGTTAGCAAAATATCACATGAACCAACTGACATATTTAAACAGGACTTAAAAAAATACTACTGGATTATTATAATTGATTAACTTTTGGAGTTTATTTAGGTCAAGACAGCCTTCATAACTAATTGACATTAATCAAGACAAAAAATGCTATAAGTCAGTAAATTTTACAGATATTAAAGTAAAATCTGACGATGTAGTAACTGAGAGTCATTCACAACACGTAGCTTGAGTGTGGAATCTCTTGACGTCACATGACATTCCGGTAGTCTCTTGCTACTTCACGGTTTTTCAAAGTAAGATTAGACATGACCCATGGCTGACTGATGGTTGAGCCACACGATTGGCATCAAATTTTTTATTTAAAATTAATTATTTTAAATTACATAGCATATATATACTAAAATAAGCTACCACTTACTACTTTGTACTTGTACTACTATATTTCGCAATTTTTTACTTATTGCGGGGCTTCAGGGTACAGATCCCCCACGATAAACGAGGGACTACCGTACACACAGTTTTTTTTTTTAGTTTGATTCAAATTGTCACAACTTTATCATTACTCAACATAAAATAGTGTCAGTCCATGACTCCGGTATGAAGGCAGCAGGAAATATGCACTCCTTCAAGAAATGCTACACCTTTAGTTCACAGCAGCATCGCCTGTAACAGTGTTGTGGGAACCGTGGGAACTATTTAGACTTAGACTGTGTGCAGATGTAACGTATTATTCACCTGTACACAGAGGCATGTTTCCACTCCATGTGCCATTTTGGGTGCACATCCTCAGAGGCGAGCCATCCTCCTCCATTCTGTACCCTGGTTGGCACTGGAAGGAAATATTCTGACCAATCGTGAAGTCCTCTCCGTAGCGAAGGCCATTCGCTGGCACACCAGGATCCCCGCAGTTTATCACTGTGGAGAGAGAGACAAGCGGTGGTGATATAAAGAGATGGAGTTTAAATTACATCAAGATAATTAGAATTTTAATTTGCTTTTTTCCCCCTTTATTGATGTTTAGAAGCACAGTAAAGATGACAGAAGTAAAAAATCGGTCGTTTGACTGATGGCGAAAGACTAAAAATAAGATATATCCGAAAGCAGACCATGAGATAATAAATCCCTGTGATTTGTATTTCCGAGTTGAGCTTTTTCTTCTTCTGGATTTTACAACACCTCGATTTATGGTAGTAAAAAATAATCTTGTCAAGTTTCTAGGTTTTTGTGTAACGTGAAAAAAAGAGCTTTGATTTGTGAAAAGCAGTTTTACCGTGATTGTATTTTTAAGTTAAAGTTCTTTGCCTGCGTACGGGGGCTGCAGTTTTGAGCCCAGGTTGCGGCAGGAAGGACATCAGGCGTTAAACAATTACCAAATCTTTCATGCGAGGTGGCTCGCTGTGGTGACCCCTGCTAAAAGGAGACCCCCCCATTTTTTTTTGTCTAAATATGAAAATAGGTTAGAATACAAACAACTTTAAAGAGAAATTTCGAGGTCATAGGTTTTCATTAAAAAAATTCAAAAGAAACAAAAAGACATAAAATGTGAACTATCCAGAAAAAAAAAAAAAATCTTAGGTGTGGAAAAAGAACAAGAGGTAAAAGTAAACGCTTTTTGCCAGTTGTTACTTTAGTACTAAATGATTCAAATAAAGTACAAGCTTTGATGAATAAATATTATAAATTAAAAAATATAAATCCATTTTCTGAGTCAGGTACATGAGGTGGAACAAAATTATGTACACAGGGTCCCAGTTACAATAGCAGGAAATATAAAGTGTAAAAAAATAAACTGTGCATAAGGATCTAAGATATACACTAAGATACAGAAGTCCCTCGCTACTTCATGGTTCGTTTATCTCGGACTCGCTCTATCGCTGTTTTTCAAAATAAGATTCAACGTGACACAATTGGCTGATTGGTGGATGAGCCGCACGATCGGCATAGAATTTTAATTTAAAATAAATTATTTTAAATTATTTAGTACCTCCTGCGCCGTTGTGCAGCCCATACTGCAAGATAAACTTTCTGCTGCAGCTGATCAGCTGTTCACCGTACAGAGCGTAGAAGTGGGCGTGGCCAAAAGTGCTTGCAGGTGGCAAAGAGCAGTGGAGGCAGGGAGCTGAAATCATGACATTCTGTGCTTTTTTAGAGCA
>NC_056516.1:28195765-28202720 GCF_014905685.2 Nematolebias whitei
ATATATATGTTACTGCAAAGCAACAAGTTCATTTTGTCAAATGAACTATGATTTCTGGGTTTTTTTTTGGTTATATCACGAAATGTATCGTTATCGTCAGAATGCTCTGAAATATCACAATATTAAATTTGAGCCATATCGCCCACCCTTAAAAGTAATTTTTACTTATTTTAGAACTTCTATGTTCAGTTGTTACTGTGTAATGGATCAAGAAGTACATTTCTGCTCCGTGCTGCATCTGCTGCGTGAAGGGTTAACCCTATGCTGCCCTGCTGCGCTTCTCTTCTCTACCATTTAAATTTAAATACTGTAATATTTGGATTGTTTATTTAAAATATTACAGTACTTAAATTTAAATTGTTTACACAAAAGGAGGGAGATTGGGAGTGAAACTTGAACTTGGACTACTGTATTCCTACTTTGCGGTTTTTCACTTATCGCAGGGGCGTGGTCTCCTAAATCCCTGTGATAAATGAGGGACTACTGTACTACAAAATAATACATTAAACTATTTTGAATGATTTCTGCCAGAAAAACACAGAACTGTCATCTTTCAACGCATATAAATTTAAGCTAACTTTACTTCAAAATAAAACCCTTCTGCTGATGTTTTAACCGTCCTTATGGAATTATAGAGACCTCAGTTCTCACCTGGAATGACTGAACAAAGCTCAACACTTTGAGCGAAAGCTTTCGGCTGGAGTGGAGAAGCTCCTGCAGGCTGAAGAAACAACAAAGTCTCAGTCTGACACTGAAACAACCAACATCGCTGCCCTTAACAGTTTGCTGGAAAATCAAAGGCACAGACTGATGGCGGGTTTGTGTGTTTTACCTCTCGCTGCTGCACAGTCTGTGTGAGGCAATCTTTCGACACACTCTGCGATTGAGCTCCGAGCTGAAGAGGGGCATGCCGAAGCAAAGTTCAAGAGGGACCCATTCATCTTCAGACGAAAGTGCTGAGAGAAAAGTGCGAGTGGAACATGAAACACTGCACGTAGATGGAAGTCCTGTTTTGTTAGCCTCAACCCTATGATCTATTTACCATCGTTCTGATTAAATATAACTTGAAATTATTGTAAAAAAATACATAAAACACCCACCGTCTGTCTTTCCTTTGCCTTCACCATTTTCTTCAGTTACCAGCTCAAAGGACTCCGTGCTGCCATTGGTGTCCAGGCCTCCACCGAGGTGGGTTTCTCCTTCAACAGGAGCAACGAATTTAGATCAGAAAGTCACAGAGCAGTTCTTTGGCTCAGAAATGTGCCGCTTTTTACATAATTTATTGCATTTTGCTGGCCTAATATTGGAGGCTAGACCAACGTTCACAGCCTCTTGCATAAATATCTGTGTTAATGAAATCTGCTGCACTAAGACCCAATCCTAAGGCTGTTAGACTGTTGCATCCACTTCCATTAACAAAGGTTATCACAAAAAGCTGCACAATTATGCAGACAAACAGCATAATTAAACTGGACTGTGAGCAATATTTATCCAATTTGCACCATTATTGTCAACAAACAGACCTTGTAGAGGGGAAGACAAAAAACATGGCTGCTGATTTAACTGTGTCTTCTGTTTGGGCTCCGTGTGAGCCGTCTCACCTCCACACTCCCCACTGTCGCTGGGCCTGCGGCGGTGCCTGTTGTTGGAGTTGAGCATGGTGATGTAGCCGCACTGGTGCTTCAGATCCACACACTCCTTCAGCTTCTGCAGAGCCTTATGCACGCACATGTTGGAGTAGGAGAACTCTGCACAGGAAGCAAAACAACACAGAGAGGCAAGCTGTTACAAAGTATGTTTATGTCTGAAATCCAATTCATTATTTACAAAGATTTTTATGTTTGTTTGCTAGCACAGATAGCAGCAGCTAGTTGTTGTGCATCCTGCGGGAAGGAATAACCAGGTAATGTGAAACTGACAGTGAAGGATAGCATTTCAATAAACTAATATTAGAGTTGTTTGAAGACATCATTGAGACACTTCTGTGTGGGCTCTGTTCAGACTAGCCATTAGCTCATCAATCCAGACAGAATTAGGCTCGATTTCATCAAACTGAGGTTATTCAAGGGCTATCTATGACAGGTAAGATGTTAACTAGTCATAACATCTGTCATAGCATCTCCACAGAACCAGACTCTAGAAGATCTGAACTATCTGGTGGATAAGTGTTAAGTTTAAAAAGAAAGTAAAAGATTTCAAAATGTTTGAATTCTTTTTTTGATATTTGTTTTCTGAAAACCAAAGATTTTTATTTGTGTCAAAGTTTACACACATCTTGGAGCTAAAAGTAAACTAGTTAAACAAGATTTTTCTGACCAGACTTAAGTATTGATCTTCCAGCTAATGCGCATTTTCAACTCTTTCAACGTAAAGAACTACATTCTGAGTCATCCTCGAAGCAGGTAAGAAGCTCTGACATCTGGAAAGCAAAACGGGTTTTGTAGCATCAGAAGAAGCCAGATGAGGCTGCGCGTGCATTTGATCATAATTATTTCCGGGTGCCGTTCTCTGGAGACGTTTTGGGCTCGTCTGGCAGGTAGAAGACACTGGGTTGGACCCAGAACACGCAGGAGAGATTAAACATCTCATCTGGGTTAAACAAGCATGAAGGAGCTGGAAAATGGTGCTGGCATCTGAGCTGCAGCCCTATTTCTCATTCATCCAGCTGTTGAAATAACCAAGCTGCAGATGATCAGCAAAAAATGTGAATGGATAATAAATGAACCATATTTTAAACCATTTATTTATTTTTTGCTTCTATACTATTTAAAAAGGTAAATAGAAGTGTTAAAGACGGGAGCTGGCTGCGGGTCACCGGACCCGGAAACCCCCTCCAGCCCACGTCTTTCCCCCCGGCTCAAATTTCCCTCAAAAGGGGCAACTCTCATTATCAATAAATCAAGGAAACGTCAATTAAGTTTAATCAATTATATTAAAATCAAGGCAGGAAAAGGTTACAGTTTACAGCGCTGGTCTCTCTGGTCTGTGACGCGTTCACAAACCTGGAAAAGCCCCGATGTCCCATGTCATTACTCATTTATAGGGTCCTAGACTCCTCCTTCGCAGAAGGGGAGCTCAACCTGTCAGTGTATGAGGGGGCGTGACTAAGTGTGATCTCAATGGATCTTATGTGGTTCTGATGTGTTAGGGAATATGAGACGGTGCTTCAAAGGCCTTTCTACGTGATGTGGCAAGCAGATTAAACTCTATTTCTTGACAGATGTTGAATCCCAGGGAGACTCTTTTTAGAGTTGCTGGTCCAGTTTAACCCAGTCAGAACCGGGTCATAATTTTATTATAATCCCGTCCATGAGCAGATCAAAACCATAGGACCAATCTAGATAAAAATATCTTAACAGAAGGTTGGGCTGTATTGTGTTGTCTTCAAATAGGCTTTATGAGCTTTTTTTACTTTCATTTAATGATTAATGTATTTTCGCCATACAAGTCGCACCTTTTTGCGTAAATCTGCACATCCTGCGACTTATTACACACCCAAGCAACTAAAATAAAAACATTTCTCCATATTTATAACCCAATTTTTGGCTGAGATTTGACGATTTCATTCATTTTGACATGAAAAATATTAAACACTACCATTTGCAGCTGCTAGAGGGCGCTTGACTATTATGGCAAGTCAAGTGTCATTAATAGAGAAAAGTGGCTATTAATGAGACACTTGGCTTGCCATACAAAGCCACCATCGTCTCGCTCCAGAACTCTTGGAGCAAATGTCAAATCAGCTGCATTTCGTCGCGCCGCCCAGGCGAAATGCAGCTGATTTGACCATGAAAGTGCATTTATTAAGGAAAAGTTCAACTGAGACAAACCTTTGATATAATTTCAAGCAAACAAATAATTGTTTTTAAGTGTTAATCTTGTTAGATTCTTGTTAAAGTCCCCTCGTGCATGCTCCCGGGCCGCCATTTGGCAGCCAATCGATTTTTGGTACAACGACCCACATTTCCGGGTTGTCAGCTGTGATGCATAATAGATATGACTTATAAGGCGAAGAGATTTATTTATGTTTTTTTCCCCACTTTATTAGACATATTTGGACTGATGTGACTTATATGGTGGTGTACGGCGGAAAGTATAGTAATTTCATATTTGACAGAAATATAGCTTTCATTTGGTCTTTTTTCATCATGTCTCATCCTATACAACATAACCACCCATTTTAAAACATATTGAGTTCACTTTCCAGCTTTATAAGTGTGATTCAAAACTCTTAAAGATGCTTTGTTGTTTTAAAACGCTGTCAAAAGTAGACAAAATGTGCGATTTTTGTGTATTATTTAGAGTCAGGACATATTAAAAGATGCACCATGTAACTGAGTTTAAAACTATCAATCTGGATGTCTCTTACCTCCCTTCAGATCCTCCTCGTCAAAAGGAAACGGGATATGAACAGTTTCACCGTGACCGTGCATCCCGTGCCCCTAAGTGTTACACACACACACACACACAGTTTCTAAAATACACTGTAAATACTGTTTATTAATAAATGCTGTGAAGCCTCGTCCCAACTATATATGAAAATTGATCTGCAATCACTCAGATTGTCTGATTGAAAATAAAACTGTATTAGACAACGCTCAAGGTTCGTCAAATCAACTCCTTTCAAAGAAAAAAGAAAGTTTTAAATTAAAATTCTGAAGGATCAGAGGAAATACTTCAGCCCCCAGCTGCCCTCATTATTAGAAATCTGTCCAAACTGGGCTTAAGTTGAGCTGGAATCGCTCGGGGTAAATCTTATTTGGGTGTACCTGGATGAGAACTGCAGAGTGTGTGAGGGCGTCGTTCAGCATAGTCAGCACGTTGGATGTAGGGACGACTCCGGGGTCATGACCCCAAGAGGTAATCAGCAGCCTGTCATAGACCTAAAGAGAGAAAAATAAATAATCATTTACAGTCATTTGTGACAACTTGTTTTGGTAGCACAGTTTTTTAAATAACTAAAGCCTTAAAATTCCTTGAAACTAACATAAACATGATTTAATGCAACACTGTGTGATGTCACACTCAGAGTTTGTGTTCTGAATGACTCTCAGCTACTACCACATCAAATTTTACTGGACTCAGTTGTTATCATTTTTGTGTTGACTATGGTTGATTAGCTGTGGCAGACATCTTGAATGATGAAAATACAATCATAACTTTCTGAAAGTTTTATTAAAACCTGTTCAACGGAATATTTTGCTGACAGACAAACAGGGTCGATTCCAATAGCAAATGCAAAGCTTTAATCAAACACTTCGAGTATGTGTTATGAAGGATTTTAAGATGTGACCAAACCAAATTTAAGCACGATATCTGTCAGACTGACTGAATTACGCTGAATTTTGTAAAGTTAGTCGGCAGCCATTTTGTTTTTGTCAACCTACCACTGATTCTGCTTCAGACAGATACAATATTTTCAAAGCTTCTCTTTGGTTCCTGATTTTCAATTCTAAAAATGTGTTGTAGAAACACCATTTCTAAAGCCCGAAAGAGAAGTTAATTTTCTATTTTATTTTATTTTTTATTCTATGCTCCCATTATGTCATCCATTTGCATTTCACAGGTGATCCACTTCCTGGACCATTTTCTCTTTTTCTCCTGTCTCACATTCTCAAGATCAAATTTCAAGAAACAACATTGAAGGGTAAGTGCACAATGACATAAAGCGGTGCGGAACCTGGTATTTTGTTAGGAAATGAAGGTTGAGGAGGACAAAGGAGGCAGCCAGACTCTGACTACCTGCCTGTGACTCAGAGGATTGAAAACATAAACTGCTCCACAGACCTGCCACTGTTTAAACATACCAATTTTTTTATCTGACATTTTGCTTAGAAGACACCAATCTCACCTCCCCTGACTGATCAATTATTAACCAGGCTCACCTGGAAAATGTCCGGCAGTTTTCGAAGCCTGGAGCCCTTGGAGAGCAGCAGAGACGGCGGGCCTTGGCCGGTCACATGGTACAGGTACAGCTTGAACCAGATGGAGCTCACCTCAGGGATGGCTGGGCCAATGTGCTGCAGGGACAAACACACACACACACACAAATAGGCACATTTTATTTTATCAGTCCTCACATAAAATCATTCATCAAACGTTCCGAAAAATAATAGAGACAAATGGGAGCAGCTGTGTAAAGAGAGATTCGAGAGGAAAACAAGAAAATTTCATCAGATTCCACTTCAGTGAGTCGCAGCAGTGTGAGAATAAGCAGCACAACAAGAGTTTAACTTCCCTCGCTCCGTCTCTGCGGGCTCAGTTAGAAAGCTGGAAAATATCCAGGCAGAGGAATTACTCATGAGCCTCGCCTCCCGCCCTTCTCCTCTCTCTGTGCAGCCTTGTTGGTGGGGCAACTGCAGGCTGACAACTCACAAAATGCACACGCACACATGCAGTCACAAATCATGGGCACACGAGTGTGTACATTAGGCGAGCTGGCAAACGCACACGCGCGCGCTTTAACTACCACCTAAAACAAAACGAGCTCTTCCACACAAACAATGTGACGAAGCACAGCCGCATACTAATCGTCCCTTCTGTTCTGTCCACCTGCAGCTTCGTACCTGAGGCGTGCAGCTGCTGATGGGTCTGATCTCGTTGCTGAGAGGCGCCATCGAGACCAGCAGTTTGTAGTTTTTGTTGAGGACACGGCTGCAAGTGGCCTGGTCCAGGCCCAGCAGGCTCTCGCAGCGCAACATGTCCAAGGGGAAACCTGGAGAAGAGGAAAAAGCCGAGCAAAGTCACGACTCGGAAACAAGCACAGTCTTAAACTCCATCTTTATTCAGCAGTGGTAACATTCGTCTTTTCTAGCACGTATGTTTAGAGCAGAAAGATCCTGGATGTGGCCAGAAACAAGGTCACAATAATGAAAACCTAACATTTTATTTATATATATATACAGATATATACTTAGACATGTATATATATATATATATATATATATATATATAT
>NC_056516.1:28202820-28207687 GCF_014905685.2 Nematolebias whitei
ATATATATATACTAAAATAAATATAATGTTGCTACTTTGCAGAACTTAACCCCCACAATAAACAAGGGACGACAGTATTTTTAATTTTCAGTATAGATGCCTGAAATCAGAGTTCATGTTCTGATTTTGGGCTTTGCAAGGTCACAAATATTGTTTTATTTACTTGTATTTACCAGTACTTATATTACTTTATTTACATTATCTTTTGTTTTTTTATATACCTAAGCCTTTTTGAAATGCAGAGAAAAAGTTTGTAATAAAAGCAAATCAAGTGACTCTCTGTGTTTATCACCCAGAACACGTGTTAATGTAAATTATGCTCAGTGTTACGAATCAATGATTATATCACAGCTTGGATTATTATTTGTTTACTACATTAAAACTGGCTAACTAAATATGACCGAGTAAGATCTAACCTCCAGGTCTGCATCTTCATCCACACTTTGAATGCTTTGGAAGGCCGAGGTGTAGATCTCCAAAGCCTTGGCATGGAATGCCATTTCTACTGTCACGAACTCGCCGAAGACTTTCTGTACGAGAAGAAGATAAAGATGGTTTAACACCAGACTCAGAAAAAATGTCAATGAACTACAACTGTGATGATGGCAAGATGTAAAAATGTAAACAAGTAGCAAACAAGAGCAGTTTCAAACTGCTTAAAAGAGGCTGAAGTAAGAATGTCAGAGAAGGTCCTCCATGTTGAATTCCCTGTGGACAGAAAGCTCGATGCAGCGAACCTTGATGTCCTGGATCTTCTGTCTCTCAAACTCATCTATGGTCTCCTCCAGTTGCTTGGTGGTCCTTGTGGCATCCATGGTGGCTCTCTGAAGTTCGCTTTCAGCCTAAAAGTATGAACATTTATAAAGCACATACTGTACTTTAAAACAAACTAATACATTTCCATTTGTATACTTATGACTTAATTGTGATGAACTTGAAGAGAAGTGAAACAAAATTGAAACTCGGACGAAAACAACACATTTTTGAACAAGCTGCATTTTCAGTGAAGGAAAGCAGTTTACACGGCGCACACCTGAGACTGAAAGTTGTGGTTAAGGAAACACAAAGATATTATAACCTTTATCAGACTTCATTCTACTTCTGCAGACACTGAACTACAACTGTGTTTGACAAACTAAACAGATTATAATTCATATAAAATTTAGCACTGATACACACTGTTGATACAATATGTAAGTTTATCTGACTGTTGGATAAAAGAGTTAAAGAACTAAAAAGAAACAATGCAAGGATACAATAATCTGTCTGTCTGAAGGGTTTCTCAGTCTGGTCCTCTCAACCCGAGCCATCTGTTTGGCTTCTCTGTCTCTGGCACTTTGAGTTGTCTTCAGATCCTCCTGCGCGTACACACAGATACACAAAACAACAGGGATCCTTATAAGAAACAACTATAGTTGTTTTCTGTCATAATAAAGAAAGTTAGAGGCTTCAACAGTCTATTAAAGCAAACCTCAGGGTCATATTTTACCCTCATGGCTTTATTTAAATAAAAATTTGAAAGTGACCCAGTGCACACACAATATTTGCCATTTGCACAAGACTGACATTATTTCTAAAGATTCTAAATAAAAGTTCAACGAAAGTTGTACAAAAAGAATGCTAACCAACACAATATTGTGCAGCCCAGCACAACTTATTTTAGTTTAATTTAATAACATTTAGGATCCCTAGCTGTGAGTGAGAGAGTGAATGGTTGTTTGTCTCATTTGTCTCTATGTGGCCCTGCGATGAACTGGAGACCTGTCCCCGCCTCTCACACAGTGACTGCTGGATATGGGCACCAGTGACCCTCGCAACCCAAAAAGGAAGAAGCGGATAAAGATGGATGATTATAATGCAGTTCATGAATAACACTCTACATGCAACAAAACTGATTACAGCAGATTGATGCTGGCAAAACTTAAAACGCTACTGGGAGTTAAACTTTGAGATATACTGCCCTCTTGTGGTCATGCCATAGCACTGACACAAACAGCTCAACACCCTCAGTCTTCCTTTTAGTAAATAAATAAATTAATACACCATATTTCTTTTGGCTGCAGCTGTGTTCGGTTTACGTGTAAGTTAGTGTTGAGGTCAACACAGCTGCGGATGATGAGAACACTTACCCTTTTACGCTTCACCACAGCTCCATAGCTTTTTAATGGCTCGATGACTTTAGCTTCCAGTCTTTCCACCTGCAAATCAAATGTACACAACAGGTTTCAAAACAAATTCAGACGGTGTGAATATGAGCATCATCAGTAAAATCCACCTCAGCTTGACGGTAGTCCTGAATCTTGGCCAGGTGTTCAGCAAACTGCTTCATCCCCCTCTTGAGATCTGGGGTCTCCGTGTCAGAATAAGTGCCAATTTCTTGGACCAGGAGGTCTGCTTTGTCTCGCAGCCCGGCTGTTTTGCGAGCGTAGGCAGCGAACAGTTGGCACATATCTCCAAAGTGTTTCTCCACATTGGTGATGTTCTCCTGGATCCTCTTTGTCTGGTTATCTCTGGAAAGGATGAACTGCATCATTACAACAATAATCGGTTGAATAAAAGCTTATATAGGTGCTTCTGTTATTGCTTGCCACCTAAAGCCTTGTCTGTACTGTTAACAAAATATCTCATGAATCACTGAAAGTATTTGAATAAAACATTCTGAAATTAATCATTAGACGAACATCTACGTGCAGACTTTTGGAGAAAACCCAGTTCAAGATGGCTGCCACAACAAAGTAATCTTAGCAAACATAAACCAGCTAATTCTGTCAATTTAACAGATATTGACCTAAAATTTGGTGAAGTAGTAGCTGAGATTAATCCCCAACTTCTATTGTGAGTGCTACCTACTTGATCAGAACTGTGTTCAAAACTTTGGCATACCTATTAGAGTCAACTCTGTCTTTTAGCAAAATATCTTATGAACCATTAGACAGATTCAAATAGAACTTTCAAGAACTAGTTCATGCATTTATCTCTACAAAATTATCAACTTTTGGAGTCGGTTCACGTTAAGAGACCACTGCCAACTGATCTTACAAAAAAACTAAAAATGCCTGTAATTCAGTCAGTTTGGAAGAAATTGTGTTCACAATTTGCAGTGCATTAGTAGTGATTTATACTCCATCAAATGTGCCAAAATTTGTACTCGATGTAGTTGTGTGACAAAAATTGTCTTTTTGTTCTTGCATTGCCTCCAAGAACCCGTTCTGTGCACAAGATTTTGGCAGAACACAAAAACTTCTTCCATCCATCCGTCCGGTACCAGTCAGCCATCACTGTTCAAGAGGTAGGGATATGTCCAGTCCATCACAGGGACATGAGACAAACAATTCACTCTCTCACTCACACCTAGTTACAATTTAGAGTTATCAATCAGCCTAACACGCATGTTTTTGAACATGCAAACTCCACCCAGAAAGGTTCCCAGCTGGGATTCAATCCAGCGACCTGCTGCTCTATCAACTGTTCCACTGTGCCGCCCCCAAAAACTTCTATAAATCAGTAAATGCATCGAGGTAAAGTTTGATGTGGTAATAGATGAGTCATTCACATCACATTCTGAGCCTGACATCTTCTGATATTACTTGAGATCATACATAATGCTGCATTAAAGGTTTAATCAAAACGGCTCCAACTCATTTGTCATCATAAAGTGATGTTTGTCTAAAACTCTGGCATGAAAGGCGGCGGGCGATATGCATTCTTTTGAAGTGTTCTAGGCCTTGAAATT
Source organism: Nematolebias whitei (assembly GCF_014905685.2). NCBI lineage: Eukaryota > Metazoa > Chordata > Actinopteri > Cyprinodontiformes > Rivulidae > Nematolebias > Nematolebias whitei. Next base: position 28,206,554 of record NC_056516.1, read on the forward strand.
TATATTGGGAAAGGCATGATAAATTATGTTTTTACAAAAAAAAACAAAAAAAAAAAAAAACAGGTTTGACATTTGTTTCCAACTTTGTGTACAGTTATATTTCAACCAGTCGTATCCATCCAACATGTTGCAGATTTAATGCACACAGTTATTCATAATCCCTCAGATAATTAGTAATGCCATTTCTTCGTTTTTTTTTTCTTATATTTAGTCGTTTCTACAGAATACTTAAGAATGGCCAACATACAGTTCATAAATGTAAAACAGCCATTTTGTTTAGAAGCAGTAAAAGCACTAAACATTTCTGGCTCTGCCTGTGAAAAACACAAAAAAACATAATGCTACCTCATCCAACGATGTCCTTGTTGGCTGTTTTGCGTGAATTATTGTTTTTAAATGTTTGAGCGTGTTAAATATATCATTACCTGGCTCTGGCATCAGGAGTACGACTCATATCCGCCGACAAACCGTGAATGAAATGTTTCCTATGAACAGCGACGTCTTTTAGCACCTTGCTATCTAGCTAGCAGCTATTAGCAAACCATTCTGCCGTTTCCATGGAGTTCACGGCATTTCCGCTTAAGAGATTGCATTATGGGAGATTGAGTTTTGTTTGCTTGCACGATTTTCCTCGTTTCCTCGAAAGAGCTTGCAAAGGGAAGATTACATTTTTTTAATAGTTAGTTTTTCAGCCTAAATGTAAACATTTAAACTGATCTAAGGGAATATTTTATAGCTTTTTAAACATTTTAGTTAAAAAATACATTTTATTTGTAATTTCAATTTCATGTCTGTATGGATTAAAAACAACTGAATATGAGTAATACTACAGTATAGCTTTGTTCAGTTCCATAGTTGCACCACCTGGCAGGTTACGCCATTTATTAAACCGTATTATTTCATTTATAAATCAATCAATTCTTTAAATGCCATTAATAGTTTAAATAAGGTAACGTTTTTCTTTAATATTTTATAGCCATTGCATCAATATCTTTCTAGAGTGTTTAAGGAAACATAATTTAAAATTTCATATTAATGCTTAAACTCTCTCCGTTTCTGCTTTACATAAAATCAAAATGACATATATATATATATATATATATTGATATATATATAAATATATATATATATATA
>NC_056516.1:28207787-28215581 GCF_014905685.2 Nematolebias whitei
TATATATATATATATATATGTATATATATATATATATATATATATCAGATATTTACCCATCCATTATCTTTACCCTCTGCTTCACAGGGGTCAATGGTGCCCATGTCCAGCAATCCCATGCAAGTGGCCCTGGATATTCTAAATATTTTTATTATTTTATGTTTTTTTTTTCCTGAGTATTTTACAAGTTTGTATGTTTCCATCTTTTTGTTTATTTGTTTTGTTGTCTGTTTTTCATAAGCACGTTTTTTTTTAAACACATTTATATATAAAATTAAAATGTAACTCCTCTTTTTATTTTTACTTTTTGTGGTCTTTAATTAGATTTGTACTGTAGAAACTACAAACAACTGTAGCTTCTTACAGAATATTGACATTTTATTACATGAACATAAATACAGGATAGACCTTTTTTATTTTATCATTTTATTTTTGTAGGGTTTTACCGGAAAGGGCGGAGCTTCTCCGTTGAACGCTTCCCCTGCGTTGTCGTTCAACATGGCAGCGGGACCAATTTCAGAAAGAAACCAAGGTAATTGTCTACTTTGTTGCTATTTTTCACGGCCTTGTCTCAGTTTTTTAAACAGATATGAAAATATAACATTTTAAACTATTGACTTGCTTATTTTCAGCGACGTTGACCGCGTAATTAGACAATAGTTTGTGTTAAAATGTCATTCAAACGCATGGTGTGTTGGAGTGTTCCGTTTCGTTAGCTTAGCTTGTAGCCAGTTTAGCTATATTCTGTTTATTTTGAAGCGTACGTTAAATTAAACGATGTATACTGTTTATTTTATCCACCTATTATATATGCAAGGATATATATTAATCAAAAACAAAACCATTAACGTCTAAAGTTAGCCTTAAAAGCTGGACACGTAGCATTAATGTAGCAAAGTTCAGTTAATCAAAATCTAACAAGTAACTTGGGTCGCTTGTTCACTTTTGATTATGCAATAATCGAGTAACAAACTTCACATAAGCTTATTCGATATCTAAACTGCACTAATATGTTTACACAACCAATTGTTTTGATCATAAGTAAAACTTTTCAACGATTCTTTAAAAAAACAACTATAAACATTGATTGTAAAGAGACGGTGAGAATGAAGAAAGATTATTGTAGTTATATATGAAGATTATAGTTTAATTATATATACGATACTTTTACATTTCAGATTAGAATAAGCACAAATTATTGTACTTTTTTATTCTTCTCTAAAAAGCAGATATTTGTTGGATGTTTTCTTTATGAAGTTTATTCCTTTGTTTTCAGATGCCACTGTGTATGTTGGCGGCTTGGATGAGAAGGTGTCGGAGCCGTTGCTGTGGGAGCTTTTTCTGCAGGCTGGTCCTGTGGTCAACACACACATGCCCAAAGACCGGGTCACTGGCCAGCATCAAGGTGAGCATCAGCAACTTTTTGTTGCTCAGAATAAAAACTGAAAGAAGTTTGTTTCCAACGACAGCATTGTTTTTATGGAAATGCAAATAACAAATAAAACCTGTGTTTTCTTGGCTTAGGTTATGGCTTTGTGGAATTCCTTAGTGAAGAAGATGCTGATTATGCCATTAAAATCATGAACATGATTAAACTTTATGGCAAACCAATTCGAGTCAATAAGGCCTCGGCACACAACAAAAACCTGGATGTGGGTGCCAATATCTTCATCGGTAACTTGGACCCAGAGATTGATGAGAAGCTGCTCTACGACACGTTCAGCGCTTTTGGCGTCATTCTCCAAACGCCGAAGATTATGCGAGACCCAGACACCGGCAATTCCAAGGGTTATGCTTTCATCAACTTTGCCAGCTTTGATGCGTCTGACGCGGCCATCGAGGCCATGAACGGCCAGTACCTGTGCAACCGGCCCATTACCGTGTCGTATGCCTTCAAGAAAGATTCGAAAGGAGAACGCCACGGCTCGGCTGCGGAGCGACTACTCGCTGCGCAGAACCCTCTCTCGCAGGCAGACAGACCACATCAGCTGTTTGCAGATGCTCCACCGCCACCGTCCGCACCAACACCGGTCCTGACCACACTGGGAGCAACTCTCTCTATTCCAGGTGTGACTGAAAACCACTGTTTACAAACGGTTATTAAAGTTGTACCCTGTTTATCTGTTGTGTTCATTTGAACATGTCCAATTAGTTTTTTGCTAAACGATTTCAATTCATTTTCTAAGAATCAGCTCAACAAGAACACACTGAGATGTGGCATTTGAGTATTAGCTCTGTTTGGCTTTTTGTGACACAATAATTACAGCGTGTTTTCTGTGCAGGTTTACCACCTCCTGGTGCGTTTTCTCATGTTCCTCCACCTGGAGCAATGCCTCCAACGATGCCTCCGTCAATGGCCATGCCTCCAACAGGGGCACCACTTCCACCTGTTAGTGCTGGAGGACCTCCACACGTACCTCCGCATTTCCCCCCAGCCAATATGCCTCCAGGTAAGTTTTAGTACTTTAAACAGGGCTGCTGCTCCCCTGAACCTAAACAAGTTGTTTTCCTTTTCAGTTTACTTCACAACGTTTTCCCTCAGAGCATGATGAGACTTACTGATCTTCAGATATGTGAGGTTAGGGTCATTGCAGGTATAGAAGTGTAATTTTGAAATAGTTTAAGCCTTATGTTTTTACAAGCATTGATGACATTTCAGTATTACTGTTTGCAGTCCCTGCTACAAATTTATATATTTAAAATAAATAAATAAAACATCCATCCATCCATTATCTTTTACCCGCTTCTTCCATTTTGGGTCACGGGGGTTGCTGGTGCCCATGTCCAGCAGTCACTGTGCAAGGGGCGGGGTACACCCTGGACAGGTCGCAAGTCCATCACAGGGACAAATGAGACAAACAACCATTTACTCTCTCACTCACACCTAGGGACAATTTAGAGTTACCAATCAGCCTAACATGCAAAAACCCACGCATGCATGGAGAGAACATGCAAACTCCACCCAGAAAGGCCCCCAGACCATGATATATATATATGGCAATATCATGGTTCACTTATAGCGCCTTGGCTGTAACGCAGGTTTTTTCTAATCACAGATTTTTCGCTGTGTCTCAGGATTTTGCGGTACATACCGTACACTACCGTAGACTGAGGAAGTCCTCTGGATGGGGGATGAAACGTTTCTCACTTAAAGAAACTGGTCCGGATGACATGATTGAACCTTTTTTCTTGTTATCTACCTGGATGATTGAGCTTACAGCCCTTTCATCTCACTGAACGTTTTTGTCCGTGATAAAACATAACAATTGAGCACGCTGTCCGTGTCCCACAGGTATACCTCAGATGCCCATGCCACCTCCTGCTCCTCCTGGCATGGTGCCCCCACCTCCTGCTCCACCAGGCTCGGCTCAACGGGCTCCGCTGCCCCCCAACATGCCCCCACCACCTATGGGCATGCCTCCCAGAGCTCCGTTTGGACCTCCCATGGGTGAGCACAGTGGTTCACTTAAGTCTCTTTGCTCTCAGTAAAAAGGCTCTACAAGCTGTACTGTTGGACACTTTTAAACAATGTGACATGATTTGTTGTCTTGAAATAGAAATGCTGAAGAAGAAAAAAGTCCAAACAGAACATCAATATTCAATATACAATAATAACGATGTCCTCCTTATATACACTTGCATTTTAATTTATGTCTAAAACTTGAGAGCTGCTAAACTTCATTTCCTCACTTAAATTATTTCACTGCTTAACACCAGAACTGAAACACATCTTCTTTAATCATATCACTTCATACAACTCCAACTTGCCTTAATTTATTTCATTTTATGCTTCTGCAGCCACTGAGTATAATATTTCTGTTGCAATCTCATAATACAAGTCAGTCTATTTTTATATTATTACTTCTCCTTTGTACAATGTTTAATGAATTATCTATAAAGTAATAGCGATAAAAAGCTTAGCTAAAAATATCAAAAAGCTAGCTAGAAGCTAAAAGCAATAAAAAGGTTAGCTAAAAGGCTTGCTTAAAGCTAAAAGTAGCATAAGGAGATAAAAGTAGAGCTGCTAGCTGAAGCAGATTTCAAAGAAAACTCATGTTTTTGTTGGAATTGCAGATATCTCAAAGTATTTCTAAAAAAGTACATTAGTATTAGTTAAAAAAGTATTAAAGTTACAAAAAACTAAAGTCGTAGTCCTCTCCTGAATGAACTGAACTTTTGATATGAACGATTGATAAAATAAAAAGTAAACAGTTGAATTTTCAACAGTGTGAATCCACATTAACAGTAAATTAACAAATAACCACTGCATGGTTTTTCCTTATATGGTTCTTCACATTGTGACCTCCTCTTCTTCGTCCTCGTGACCCCCTGTGCCTCCAGGTATGAGAGGCCCTCCTCCCATGCCTCCCCCTGGCTATGGTGCTGCTCCTCCCGGTCCTCCCCGGCCTCCTCCTTTTGGTTTCCAGAGAGCTCCTCCGATGCCACCAAGACCCCCAGGTGTCCCTCCTCGGGTTCCTTGAGCGCAGCAATGTCTCCGTAATCCACGTCTGACGTCGAAAACTTCTTCTTACGTTTTTAAATCGTTCATGTTTGGATTTATTTCTTGTAGTTCTTGTGGAAATAATTTAACCACCTGTTTTTGTTTTGGGATCATTGTACAGACAACCAGAGTTTGGCAAATAAACTTTTTAACACACTTTTAGTTTTTTTATGTTTATTTTAGGATATATATATTTTTTAATTGAATTTTTTTAAACATTATTTAGTTTCTTAATAACTTCTTTTTAGTCAGGTTGTTCCAGCATTGTGCTCCAAGTAATGAGGGTTTGTTCTGAGATGAAGACAAATGAGCTCCATAAGCTCCTGACATTACGCTGCTCCTCTTTGACATTTCAGTGAGTCGCAGGCAGGAAATGTGTTCAATGAAAGCCAACCAATAAATATGGCACATATGGTCTGAACATTTTGTACAAAATCCTGCTAAAGTCATTATTGTGCTGTAATCAAGATTCTTTATATCTGGGTGCAGTGGTCTCAATATTGAATCTTTATATGGTTGTAATGTTTTAGACATTCTACTTAAAGACGAGCAGGGCTGCTTGTGAAAATGTTAATCGATGATCTGCACAGAAACTTAACACAAAAGTCTTTGAGGGGAAAAGAGCAAATCAGTCTTCTTTACTGATATGAGCAAAGACCAGCAGTAAAACATGGTGGTGGTTCCATCATGTTGTGGGGCAACTTTGCTACTTCCTTAACACATCAAACTAGTGTCAGAAAAGCAGTTTTGACCTGATCATGATAAGTTTTTTTTATTCCTAAAAGTACGAGAATACGTTTTATAAGCAATCTTGGAACAACTCAGCAGGATTTTATGAAACTTTTTATTTTTTTTACTGGGTCTGTTTTTTTGTTTGTTCTTTTTAGCTAAAACTCAGATGAGTCATTTGTAATGAAACTGGTTTACAAATGCAGTGTAAAAAAAAAAAAAATATATATACTGTATATATAATATATATATATATAATTCTGTATAACTTTGCTTCCTGGGCATGGAGCTTCTCAGCCATCACATCCCTCAGAGACCCCACAGAAAGGCCTGAATGCACCTGCATGCCTCTTGCAGTGACTGCTGGACACACCAGTGACCTCTGTGACCCGAAAAGGAAGAATCGGGTAAAGAGGATGGATTGACCCCCACACCCCCTTGGTCAAACAGTTTTCTTTTCTTGAGTCCCATGTTTGCTTAGTGATCGTTTGGGTTTTCCCTAGAGTCAAACATAAAAACTTTTTTTTTTTGAGCAATCAGGAGTTTAAAATAAAACCAATGGTGGGCACAGTTAACTGAAAAGTTGGCTTCTCTAACCCTAAACAGGTTTAAATAAATGAGCAGAAACTAATGATAAACTGCTAATACGTACACATGGCCCTATGCCCCCACATTCTGGAGTCATGTCTGTGTACAATAAACTTTTAGAGATTCATTCTGCAGTCACATATGCTGCAAAAACATTCGAGGCGGTTTTTGATGGCTTATATTAACTGCCCATGAAAAGTTTTAGCAATATTATTTCTTTCAAACAAATTTGAGTTTAACAGAGATTAAACTTTAAGGGATCACTTGAAAGAATTCCTAACTTTATGAAAAGTACAGAACATTTCATAATGTCAAAAACATTGTATTTATTATAAATGAGCTGAGAGAGCGTGACATTTCACGAGATATCAAAAAATTTCCAAAGACCACTCAAAATCATAAAGGATTAATCCAAAATGTCCACTTTGGCTCTTTTTTCAGCATAAGACCATTTTCTTTGAATTCCTTCAAGGAAGTTAATTTTATTCAGAAACGTTAAGCTCGGGCTCTATAAATCCTTTATTTATTTTTTTAAATCCACAACACTTCACTATGGTGGAAGTAAAACTATATGAAAAGCAAACAAACAAAAAGAAGATGGTAAAGGACAGCGTGGGTTCAAGTCCCTGACGGCCAATCTCGATGCTGAGGAGGTGGTTGGCATGGCAACGGCTCAGAGCGCCTGCGCAGAATTATATCTGAAGAAATAACTGTGTGTGTGTGCACGCGCGTGTTAACGAGTTGTACAAATTCACAGGAGCGTGTTTGATGGCGCTGAAAACTGAAACTACCAAAGACGTTCAAATAAACAAATGCGCCAAACTGAGCGCAAATCTGCGCCAAAGCCCCTTCGGGTGGGGGGGGGGGGGGGGGGGGGGTGATGGAGTCGAGGGCGCTATGTGGGGAGGAGGTGGAGAGACCCACTGAGCGTCAGTGCGTGTGAGTGGATGGCGTGGTCGAAGCGAGCATCATCACCATCATCATCACTCGGTTCCTGCTGTACGCCTCCTCCTCCTCTTCCTCCTTCATCCTCACCATCGGCGCTGAAGAGGAAGGCTCCCCGGGTCTGAGGTGAGGAAAATCTACTCGTTCTGTGTCAGCAGCTTTCATTCTGCGGACACGTCTTCTTTTCCTGAGAAAGACGCGATGGGCGTGCTCCCCAGGTCCCTTCACGCAGAAATTCAGCTCGGTTATTTATTTATTTATTTATTTATTTATTTATTTATTTATTGTGAACCGGGCCTAGAATCCGAGTCGTGACAAGCTGCTGTGGCCGTGTGATGGTCTCAGAATGAGCACATCTGTCGGGATGCGGGCCGGGACACTGAGCTGCTGATAATTGGCCGCGTTTGGATGAAGTGGCCTGCACGCGACAAGGCCCGTTCTTTATTTGACTGCTTGAGCTTCTGACTGAGGAGAAGGTTGTTCACTTGCTTTCTGCTTCACCCTGTTGCTGTTCTACCAACTGCTCGTGCATCTACCCCCCCCCCCCCCCCCCCCCCCCGGCCTGTGGGGGCAGATTACTGGGCATTTCAAGCAGATTTTTATTTTTATTTGGCTGATTATTGATCAGAACACATCGTACAGATCTGTTTTTCCGAGCTTAGATAACCTCGTGCTTCCTGGTAAAGTAAGCTCAATGCTGCTACTCGTTCATTTCTGAATGAAGGAGGGAAAAATGGAGGAGTGGTTCTCTGGAAGCAATAAAAACCAACCCTCTTCATCCTCAGGCCTTCGTCTTCCTCACCTCCTCTGTTATGCAGGCTGTCAACTTGACAGCAGTGATGAAGTGAGAGAAGTGGCCTACCATCTATCTATGTATCTATCTATGTATCTATCTATGTATCTATCTATCTATCTATCTATCTATCTATCTATCTATCTATCTATCTATCTATCTATCTATCTATCTATCTATCTATCTATCTATCTATCTATCTATCTATCTATCTATCTATCTATCTATCTATGCATAT
>NC_056516.1:28215681-28220805 GCF_014905685.2 Nematolebias whitei
ACGAAGCCTCTTGGATGAGGGGCGAAACGTTTCTTTTTAACAAAAAACGAAGTCCAGATGACATGATTCAACCTTTTTTTGTTGTTATATACCTGGATGACTGAGAAAACAAACTTTGTGAAAGGAGCTACTGTTTTTTCTTTTTGCTGAAGGCATTTCACTTAAAACAGCTAACAATCAGAAATTAGATCCTAACAGATGGAATAGACAATCCTATTTCATTTAAAACTCCAATGAAAGAAGACAGAGGTCCACCAACTGTTATTTGCAGCTCACTATTAGCGCTGAAGACATATTTTTATTATTTATCCTGATGCATGCTCAATAATCCAGGTAGATAAATCTGACAACGTTCAGTCAGTTCCTCTGGACGTTTTCTTCTTTGTTGGAACGTTACATCTTTTATAGCAGCACCTTCTCCAGAAGTTGCTGCTTATAAAACTGAGGCCTCATTTACACCGAAACAGCCGCTAGAAACAGTGTTTTTCAGATGCTGATTCGGGGAAAAAATCCTCGTTTACACGGACCGCATTCAGTGTTTCTGCAGCGAACTGCAGAAATCCTGTGAATCTGACGCCAGGTGATTAGATGGCGCCTCTGAATTTTGTACCTGCACCTAATGCACATGCGCTCTGGCACTTGAAGCCTGTGTGTAGAATGTAAACATTTATTTATAGAGTGGAAAGCAGCAGAAAAAAACTTTGTGTGGACTGATGATGAGGTTAGTTCATTGCTTAATGTAGCACAAAAACCAGTATGTTGTTGATAGAAGTATGCTGTTTGGCTGTGCCTGCGTGAAATATACACCTGTAGTGTGCATGTGCAACTTCACATTTGCAGAGCATTTCACACCTCTGCAGGGGGATTCCCCTGAAAATGACCACTCTGGATTCAAAAACCTTCGGTTTCATAGAGAACGAGGGCTGTTGTGTAAAAGAACGGCCGAACCGCAGCAGAAAAGTTGCAGTTTCACTCAAAAAAACGCGTCGTGTAAACTGAAGCTCCTCAGATTGAAGAAGTCTTTTGGATAAAAGATGAAACGTTTCAATAAAGAAGAATCTAGAGGATCTGGCTCAACTATGTCAGTAGGGGTGTAACAATACATTGATTTAAATCGATTCAATGATTAATGATTCGATTATATCGTGGCAAAACTAAAACATCGATTCATATAGTCATCTTTAAAATATGCTTTTATTTTGAAATTCCCAAGGCACGGCCGCCTCAGCAACATGGCAGACGAGGCAGAAAACACAGATAATGAAATTCACTCTCCTGCTGGATTTAAATCAACACTGTGGACATATTTTTGATCCCAACAGAAGGACGACTCGACAGACAGAACTCATGTCGTATGCGACAGGTGCCAGTGTGAGTTAAAATACTCGGGGAAACAACAAATTTGGCCGTCCACCTGAACAAGAAACACGGCATTGATAGCCATGTTATGTAAGCTCAATATCTATTTTGTTTCTTTATAACTGAAAGGTAATCAGAGCACTTTCAAGTTAACTGGTGTAAAAAAAAAAAAAGCACTTAAACATGAGAAATGTGAGACATACTGAACAGGATTTATTTTTTCATTAATTAAGAAAATAAATTTTTAATTTAAATGCCTGGTGCCTGTAATAACAGAAATAAAATGGATAAATCATATTTGAATTGCTTTTGTAAATTTATTTATATGTAAATGAGATGGGCATTTGATATCACAATATACTGATGGCAGACTTGTGAATCGAATAGAATCGAAATCGTATCGTGACTTTGTGATATCGAGAAATATCGTATCGTCATACAAACAAATCAATATATCATCGCATCGTGGTAAAGCTGGTGATTTACACCCCTACTTGTCAGACATATTTTTATTGTCAAGCGTTGTACAAATGTACAAGGAAAGAGACAAAAGAAAGTTTTGGACGATCTTGATCAGGGGCGTCAAACCCGCTTACAAAACGGGGCCAAAATTAAAACCTTTTTCAAACTAAGGGCCGGTTTCAGAATCTACATTAACTCAAGTTAGATACACAACATCTTTTCTTGGTTGCAGGTTCCTCAACAAGAGTTTGATTGGTCTCATTTGACGTTCTCTGTTGCACTTTTGACATCATAATCAAAGATTACTGAAAAAATTAAAGTGATAAAAGTATTTTACATTTTAAATAACATCTTGGAGGCCAGATAAGATGTCAACAAGGGCCACATTTGGCCCCCATGCCTTGAGTTTGAAACATATGATCTTGATAAACCAGCCCTCATGGTTTTTCATAGCATCACTCAGCACTCTGTGAATAGCAAGCAGCCATCAGGACACTAATGATCGGTTGTTTGACTGACAGTCTTTTGCATGTGAACAACTAGTTTTGGCTGTCACCATCAAACTGGTTGATCCACTATGCAAAGGTGCTACTTATAAGACTGTTGCAGCTCCTCAGACTCAAGAAGTGGATAAAAGACAAAACGTTTCAACGAAGAAGAAACCGTCTAGAGGACCCAACTCAACCTTTGGCAAAAATGTACATTAGTCTTTCAATATAGTAATAACTTAAGTAAACGCCTCCAAATTATTTGATCCACAAACAAATTTAAAAATCGTTCATGCAGTAAGATCAGCTCAAACATTTTGTAATAAGTTGATTGTGTCATGGTAGCAGGCCTACAGAAAATGCCCTAAAATAATCAATAATGCATTAATGATTAGATAGCATATCTGTTGCATTGTACTTCCTTTTTAAACATTGATGTCGTGTGACAATGGGTACAATGTTACAACATTTAGAGCATAGTGAAGTTTATCTGAGGACAGCTTTTATTGCAAAAACTATGTATTCAGCACAAACTAAGAAAGAAGGTGCAGCAATGCCATGACGAATCCGTTTACATCAGCATTGGCAATCAATTCAGGGAAAACCAAAAACATCAAGCTCGTCTTTATCTAATCAATTTACTTATTTTAATATAGCACGAGTTAGAATGCTGATATCAATGTGTAGTTACGTCTTTCTAAACTTTACCCAGTGAAACCGAACACAAAGGACCGAAACCAAATAACAAATGAAATGGTAAACAGAAAGTGACCCGTTTGAACATTAGACACCTCATTTAGTTCATTAAGACGACACGAAACACAATTTGTCGGATTATAGGAGTGGATATAAAGAAAATGTAGTTTACACGTTCCAGCTCGATCAGCTGCGTTAGCATGCTAGCTCCGACAAGTTTAATCGTCCCGAGAGTTGCTGCTGCTGACCAGTTGTGCCTACAACTGAACGATTACATCAATTTTGTGATTTTTATGTGTTACTTCTGAATATTTTACAGCTATAGTTGCTATTTTCTGCCGAACCACAATTGAGTTTAAAAAGGATGAGCTAACGAAGCTAGCTTCCGAACAGCCACCCGAAGAGAGAAGGAAGTTCTGAACGAGTGGGATATTCGACTAAATCGTTTCCAGTTTAGACTTAAAACCTCGTTCTAAAAAAAACTTACCGTCATATTCTCTTTTACTTGAAGTTACTTGGGAAAAGAAGAGTACACCGTCGTCTCCATCTGTAAATACCGTAGTAGGAAATATGTACGGTAAAACTTTAGCCAGGGTACATTCCCCGGAATGTTGTTCGTCAAGACAGATATCAAAATAAAATAACAGCAAAACTTCCGGTTTTAAAAATACTATTTTCAAAATAAGAGAAACGTTTTTGAACAGGCTGAACAGTAACTATTGTCTTTAATATGAATATTGATTATCTGTGCACAGATGGTACAATATTAAAATATATTAAATATATTTAAAAAAAATGATACCAATTATAGTACTGCAAAGAAAAAAATAAACAAGTTAGGATTTATAAAAATGTCAATAATCCGCTCCAAACTATTGTTTCTCCTTACTAGCCGCGTCTGTGAAGCACCAAAATATTTTGAAGCAGTAAAGAGACTAAATAGAGCACTAAAATACGAATTAATTTAACTACCTGTAAATATTTTTTTTCCATGAGAAATTTGAGGGCAGCACGGTGGAGCAAGTTGGTGGAGATGCCACCTCTCAGCGAGCAGGTCAACCCTGTTCAAACCCCGGCTGGGGGCCAATCTGGGTGGAGTTTGCATGTTCTCTCTGTGCATGTGTGGGTTTTCTCCGGGTACTCCAGTTTCCTCCCACAGACCAAAAACATGCATGTTTAACTGATTGGTAACTCTAAATTGTCCCTATGTGATAGAGAGTGAATGGTTGTTTGTCTCGTGTGTCCCTGTGATGGACTGGTGACCTGTACGGGGTGTCCCGCGCCTCTCGCACAATGATGGCTGGACATGGACCCCCGTGACCTGAAAAGGAAGAATCAGGTAAAGATAATGGATGGATGAGAAAATTGAACTGAGGCCTTTTTACTTGTGACCAAAAAATTATGTGACTAAAATTCTGGTTTGATATTCAAAATATTGTCAGAGAATATCCTGATGCATGTTCAATAATTATCAGAGAAGTTTGAAGTTATGGGTTTATTTAAAAAAAACTACACGAATAATGAACATGTATGGTATTATTATTATTCACTCATTTGAAATCGAACATCAGCCTAATAATTTCTTGTTTTGTTGTCTTTAAGTGTCTGTTTCTTGCAACAACACTTAATCTTAATACAGTCAGTTAATACAAACAAATGTGGATTTATTAAGTAGCAAACAAAATACATTAACATATGTATTGCTTCTTAGAAATAAATTCCTCTTTATTGCATAAAAAGTTAAAGCAAAAATTAATATTGCAACCACAGTTGTTTTTATTTCCAATAAGCATTCTAATTGAAATACTGTACACTGTTTTGATTATTTCTGCTAAATCTTCAAAGTATAAATCTCTATTGGGGTTTTATTGTCAAATGATTAGTTGAAACGGAAGCTGTTGTCTTACTAGTAGTTTTTGACTTGACGCGTCTTAGTACGGTATTTCATGAGCAGTCAAAGCCCCCTATTGGCCACTGAAGAGAACAGTTTCCCAACTAAATTTACTTCCCATAAACAAACATAATGCCTTAACATAAGTCTCTGTTAAAATCCCAACAATACCAAAGTCCTAACCCTGAAATATTAATTCAACCTTTATTTATACAGGTTAATCCCATT
>NC_056516.1:28220905-28232266 GCF_014905685.2 Nematolebias whitei
TATATATATATATAAAACAAGGTCATGTTTTAAAGTTTAAAATAAAATGCAATAGAACTGGAAATAAACTCTGCTAGATGTTATATTAAGATTCAACCTTATCCGTTAATTTTCACAAGTCATGTATAGGTGTGTATCTACGTCAAAACACAAAACACTGTTTTAGCATCAAGTTTTTTTCATTCACTTGTCAAATTATTCAAAAATGAAATAAACGCATTGATTATTAGAAATGCAGTATTGGATTGTCATGTATTCAATTCCATAACCAATTCTTTACACTCTTGTAAAGTGGCTGACACAATCTAATTATCTTTACAGTCTTTTTTCTTTTTTTTCCTGACAAAATAAAATTCTTCCATCCGTTCCATCTCCTTTTTGTGTTTACCTGCTGATACCTTCTCACTGTAGCTCTAGTCATCGTGTTTCCATTCAGCACAGTGCTCCTGGAAATCTCTTCTTAGCTCAGACCATCTCCTTCTGCTCATCCCATTAAACCCCGTACTCCATGTAACCATAATAATATCACATATTAAGTGAAGTGGTATGGACTGGACGAGGTGTGTGTGTGGTGCAAAGGGTGTGTAGAACTAGAGAACTACTTTTTGTGTGCTTCAGGGAGAAGCCCTCCCTGATGTAGGATAATGAAGGAAGCTGGGGAAACTGTTGTTCCCTCAGGCCTTCCTAAATGCACTTGAATGCTCTTAGTGCCTCCAACTCCTCCTATGGCTCCTTAATGTGTGTGCATGAAGTGAGCCTGTGCTGTAAGAGCTTCGAGAAAGGCTTCTGAAGACGGAATTCGTTTCCAAGTTTGTCAAGTCTTCAGACGTCTTTTCTTTACGCGTGTGTCAAATTCAAACTCACTGTGAAGTTGAAATCTCTGCAAGGATTTGGGTTTTCCAAGGGAATCGTCCCTAGTTTCAAGGATCAAACCATCGGACATGTCTAATGAAATGAAAGGTAAAAAGTGCAACAAATTGTGTCGACTCTGTTTGATGTTTGAATGACAGGAAGCCATTTTCTCTATTTTAAGCTCTTGGAAATAAGCAAGTAACCTAAGTGGTCACTGTAAGAAATGAGTTTGGTTTTGGAGTTAAATTCTCTGCAGTTTTTCAGTCCCAGCTGCATATGAGATGTTTTTTTGTCCTGACTTAAATGTTTTTGTATTTAAAGGAGTTTTGGGTCATAAATGTCATCATTTTAAATGTTTGGTTACATTTGCCAAATCCAAGTGATTGACTTGTTTAGTACTGTCAGAATCAGCTCAGTTCTCCTCAGCGCTTTGGTATTTATCTTCACTAATAATTATTTCCAAGTTCAACCCAATAAATATGTACTTTATAAAGAAACACCATTCAACTATCAGTGTTTACCTTAGCATTATCGAAGGAGGGGGCACCCCGCCCCTCTAACAACACTGCCTGTACCCCCATTAAGGTCAAGGCCTGTAATAAATTACTAAAAGTCTGCACATGTTATCAGTTCACAATGCCACAACAGATACATCATTACCCACCTCCCCCACGCCACGCCCCCTGACCTCCCTGGGAAATTTGAAAATAATGTGCAACACTTTCATAAATGTTTACCAAATAAAGTGATACACACAATCCCATATATTATCCTACATACTTTGATGGATATCAAATGTTGGCAAGCAGAAGACCTGTCCAGGACAGCAAACCTCTGCCAAGTCCAAATAAAAATCTAAATAATAATCATCATCAAAGTTCATGCTCAATAATCCAGATAAAAAAATCCCAACAATGTTCAGTCATGTCATCTGGATGGTTTCTTTTAGTTGTTGTTGATGTTTTGTCCTTCATCCAAAGGACTTAGTTAGTCCTGACTGAACTTTGTTGGATTTTTTTACCTGGATTACTGAGCATGAACTTTGATGTTTTGAACCACTTTGGCTATGGCTGCCTCAGAGGAGTCGACGGGGGAGAGGGTGGACCCCAGAAACCATCTTATCACCAGCAAACTGGTTGGCCCACTATGCGAGTGTGCTGCTTGTGGGACTCGGTTTGTTGTGGCTCCTTGGACTGATGAAGTCCTTTGGATGAAGGATGAAATATTTTCAACAAAAAAAAAAAAAGAACCATCCAGAGGACCTGACTGAACTTTGTTGAATAATAATAACCTTGATCTATACCTTAGCTCTAAAAGAAATTACTGTACTTACAAATTCAGCCATTATTTTCTTAGTAAAACTAACAAAAACAATGATTTAACCTCCTTGACAGAAGTTTGTTTGGTGTTTTTGTTTATTCCAGTGTTTCTATGTGAAACACCATCATTGATAAATATGTGACGACCAGAAACAATCCCAGTTAGCACCAAATAACACGTCCAGCTGAATGATGGCTCCATCACTGCTCTGATAAATACACACTAATACTACTACTGTCGTTTGTTTGGCTCCTTCCCAGACGAAACAAATGCCAGATGTCAGTCAGTGTAGACAGGTTCTTAATTCCAGTGGGAGAAGGACTCACTTCTCACACTTGGACTAAGTTAAACAAAAATACTTTTGAAGTCATTAAAGATTTACGCCCAGATTCATTCAGTTTACATGTGGTCACCGTTTAAGCTACATTGGCAAAGAACGGACAAATGAAGGTTGGTAAGTTTGCAGTAATGTCGTGTTGTATTTAGTTTTCCTTTATAATTTGTTGGAACATATATTTTGATACACATATCCATTTTAGGCCCGGTTTACTTGTGGACAATCTCCTGGAAACGTTAGATATTTTCTACATTGATTGTAAACATTATCGCTGTAAATTGCTCTTTAGACGAGACCAGCAAAGGTGTTGAACCAGCTTTCATGGCAGGTCACTAGCAGGCGCTGTGATATTTGTTGTCGTATAGACGAATGCCCGAAACACAACAATTTTTCTGATTTCTCGTAAAAACGGCGCTGAGTCTTGACAGATTATTATTTGTCACAGTTGTCAGTTTGTGACGTTTACCACAGTTTCTGTTGAGCTCCCATTTGCTGCTCATTTGTTTTAACTTATGGGTAACGTGTCCAACCATCTCCAAAAGTTAATTTAGCTTTGTCTTGAGTTTGCTTCAGCAGCATAAATAAACATGTATACAGCAACTACATCAACATAAGTTATAATCGGTTCATCATTTTGCTAATGGTGACAATTTCATATTGAAATTGTCTTTTTGTTATGAAATGATCTTTTAAAAACTAAACAGCCCCCTTAGTCTTGCTGGGAGTACACATTTGGCAATATTATCTGTCCCAGTTTCCTCCAGTGATGTCACACTTGGCTTTCGTTTTACTTTAGTTTGATCTGTGCGGTCAGGCTCAGAGGAGGCACAGTTAAATTAATTGTAGCTCTGTTTGCTGTTTTTTTTTCCATGTAAAAACAGCTATCCTTGTTCAAAAACATGATTTTTTTTTTTTTTCTTCTATTTTTATTTATTTACTCCCCCTCCTGTCCAAAAGTGGAAAAGGAAAGTAATTGATGGGGCTTCCAATAATAATTAGTGTAAGTTATATTTTTTGATTGAGCTTCATGAAGAAATTGACCGTTTCTTCGTACAGTAGTCCTCTTTTAGTTTTGTTCATGAACTCTTGACGATTTAACCTAAAATATAAAGACAACTGCTGTTAAAGATATGGAGCCAAAAGTAATTTTTCCCGATGGAGGTATTTGGTCATCACTTGTTTCTTTTATTGCACTGAGTACTTATAACCAGTACATTTTTAGGACCTCTCCCAACGTAACAGTTGGGTTGTTTGCCATACAGGCACACAGAGCAGGTGGGCATTTGCATGACCGCCAGTCTCTGAAGTGCACACGCCCACGCACAATAAACCCCCCAATCCCTGAGAGGTGCAAAGCTGCCAGGGGCAGTCCCTTCATTCTCTAATCCACTCTAATGCACTGGGGCTGTCCTCACTATTCCAAATATTGACCCAGGGAGAATGAACACACACATGGGGTGTGTCTTTAATGGACTAGGCGCTGATGCTTTAGGGAGAACATACGCACACATACACAGGTGCTAACAAAAGCTGAGTGTAAGATGAGCCGGTGTGAATGGTCCACGCTGTCATTTTCTAATTAACCCCCTTCCCCAATGGAAACCTGGTTAGCTAGCCTTGGGGAGCACGCTGCTTTACATACAGTAGAGTTCTGTGTGTGTTTGCCTACGTTGTTCACTGAATCCTCCATTGTTCCGAGTGGGGGTGGTTGTGTGTACGCAAGACATTGTGAGATGTGCATAGTCTCATCTCTTTTTCTCCATCCTTCTTTCCCCACTCCCCTCCTTTTTCCCAGAGCTGGCCAATCAGATCCAGTATAGCATCATCCAAGACTTGCAGCAAGGGGAGTCCTGGGAGAATGGTAAGATGCCACTCTCTAGACTACAGCTAAATTGTCATCAAATTATGACTTAGTGCAGTAGTTCCCAACCCTGGTCCTTGAGGAACACCACCCTGCATGTTTTAGTTGTTTCCCTGCACCACACCTGATTCAGTGACAATTATTTCCTCATGTTCTGCAGAAACCTGTTAATTACCCATTAAGTAAAATCAGGTGTGTCAGAGCAGAGAAATGACTAAACATGTAGGATGGTGTTCCTCAAGGATCAGGGTTGGGGACCCCTGATTTTTGTACACATAAAACCTCTAACTAATGTGCACAATTTTAAAGTAGACGTTTGTGAAACATTTAACACACAATAAGTTTGTATCTATGTTGTTGACCAATGCAAAAGTGCTTTTCTGCTTCAATTTTTGGAAATAGTCCAAGAACTATTACATGTCCAGACGCGCTCTCAGTAATTGCTTCAGATTAGAGTTAATACCGTGGTAAATTTAAACTAATATTCTTCCAATCAGAAGTGTGACAACTTCAAACTAAATAATGAAGCTTTTCCTTTTAGTCTGTTTATGATAAAAAATGCATTTTTACATTAATTTTTAAAGTGCACTGTGTATAACCGTGAAACAGAAAGCATAATTAATCTGCAACATTAAGTGGTGCAAGCTTTGCTGTAGGGACTCTTCCTCGTTCCTTCATTCAGTTCATTTTATATCAAAGGGTAAAAGGAGGCTGGTACAGCTCACGAGGCTGTTGTTGTTACGTTGCCCCAATTTCATACAACACACTTATTTTAATCAGTTTGGAACATGCAGTTCATTGACAAATGTTAGAATGTTCTGTTGTATAAATAAAAGTGATAAGGTGGCAAACAAGCATTATTCCAAGCTGCTGTTGAGCTACAGATATTAGGTATTTATATGGGTACTTTCTCAACACAATAGTTACTGAAATTCTCTGCACAAAATAAAGTGAATAGATTGATGTGCATAATTTATACTGCTTATTAAATGTACTTATTCTCTTTTATTTACATTATACGGTTAAGCTGGATCTGTTCTCCGTGAGAAGCAAAGAGATCTGCTTTCTGACACAGACGGGCGTTTTTTTTTTTCCTCAAGGACATTTTATACTTCTTGATACTCCATGGCTGATCTCCAGGAATCCACTCAGCCGCTGAGTACCACAACGCTACGACAATCCCAGAGATGGGCGGCTAGTAGTTAGTTGTTGGACGGTGATGAGACGAGCTTCTTATTTCAGAATGTTGGCCGAGGTTTTGACGACCGAGATTGCGAAGAGATTAGCGGCCACCCTGCAAAACTCGGATCCCAGAAGCTAATGTTAGCTCCCAGCAGCTAGCACTCCCACACAGCATGGCTGCATTAACCACTCCCAGTTTACATTTCTGGCCAATCACAAAGTGGTTGATGTAAACTCCTAGAAGTAAAGCATTCTGCTCAGACCTTGCGTCAAGAACGGACTCTCAGAGCTCATAGGAGAACAAAATTGCCGGGGGGTTGGGTGTTTCGTCTCGAGTGCAGATTTCTTCACCTCTCAGAAGTGCAGATCTAATTCAAGCTGCTTTGCCATTGATAAGTGCGACTACTCAGCTCTCGTCTTATTGGTTCTTCTCAGGTAGAGGTAATTTGCCACTGTGGCTTGTTTCTCTGCTCTGTGGGCGGGATTGTCCATGCAAAGAGGGCAGTATCGTAACTGGTTTTTGTGTTCAAGCCGCTCCGCCCTTTGTGGTTTTTAATCACCCTATAATCGGACTTTAACTTCTTTAATTTATCCCGTCACTGCTTATAAGTTCAGGTGTAGCCATGCTGCGCCATCCTCTCCGATATTTCTCTGTAATTGTGCTCATTTCTCATGACGCCGTCTGTCATCACGATCCGAGGAAATGTAGGTTCAGATGTAGTTTTCAGTTTTGTAGGTGGGTCATCCAGTGATGTAGCTGCGCTGGCCAATCAACGGCTGCTGTCTGCTACGTCAAAATCAGCACCTTGGAGCAGTCTACTTGGATCCTTAAACAAGATGGTCCCATAAACAAGGCTGAGTGGGGGTGGGGGGGTGGGGGTGCAGGGCAGGCCCTTGTGCGGTGTGGCGTAGAACTGATGAGAGTTGAGACTGTGGCAAAACGACATTTGACTGGTTGGCTGTAGTACAAATATCAGCTGGAAAGATGTGAATGTGACAACTTATTAGGTTTAAGTCGTAGTAATCCACTCAAGCATGTGAAACCAATGAACTCAAAAACTTTCGTTTTTATTTTATTTTTTTAACCTTTTTTATATATATATATATATATATATATTTCAGCTCTTATTGCACCAATACAGACAGTGAATGTGATTTTTTTTTTTTTTTTTTTTACTTAACCTTTTAAACCCCAAATCATCAGGTATTGACCTTCTTCAAGGTTCTTTTGTGCTGTTTAAAACGCACACAACACTAAGAGAATACACAGGTGACCTGTTTCTCATCACACACACCCTCCCCCACCTCACCCTTTGGCAAGCTACCTTAGCAACGCCTCTGTTTTGTACTCGCTGGCTCAAACAATAGGATGGGCCTCGATACCCCTTTCCTTTAACACGACGACTATCCCTGGAGCTTTTTCATTTTTCTTTTTATTTTATCAATACATTTTTTATTAACCCGTCATCAACACGCCCCTCGCCTGCTGTGTACAATGTTCCAACTGGTTGGAAATTATCATCAAATATGTTTTGTTTCAGCTTAGCTGAGTTTATGTAATTGGCTGTTTTGAATCTTCTTCATATTATCGTTAAGCTTCGCGTGCAGTTTAATGGTTACCTAGCAACAGCCTCAGGACCGTTATCATGCATGTCTTTGACTAAATGGTGTTTAATGCACCCTAGTTTGTGGTTTGCACTAATGGTCACTGCATCCTAACTCAGCCATTTGATAAACAGGATATTGGCTGCTAACACACACACACACACACACACACACACACACACACACACACACACCCTTTTCTCGTGTAGCTTTTACAATAATTGTTTTGTTTCATCTCACCCTGATTAGTTCGCAGTAACTTCCAACTGAGTGAAATGAAAGTTTCACCGATTGTATAATCTGCCTTTGGTTGATCTTTTCATGTATGCATGTTCTTCTTCTTCTTCTTTTTTTTAAATATTTTTTATTTTTTATCTAACTCAGGTGAGTCCTCACACCTAGCTCTCAATAAGCTCAAGTGCCCCCACTGTAACTACATCGCCAAGCACCGGCGCACACTCAAGAGGCACCTGATCATCCACTCGGGTGTGCGCTCCTTCAGCTGCGACATCTGTGGCAAACTGTTCACCCGCCGTGAGCACGTGAAGAGACATTCCCTGGTGAGCCCCCCCGACACACACACTTAACCTCCCTTTATTTTCTTTATTCTTACTTTTTCATGTGAATCTTCCAAATCCTGACAAAGTTTTGGCTCGGCTCGCTTCACTCTACACCACTTTGTGTTGTGTAGCTTGGCTCAGGGGAGTGAGTGCACAAGTACAATCTTTTTGGCTGTGATAGTTTTTTTTAAAAGTAGGGAGTTATTGTAGGTTCACACACAAAGTGGCACAAAAATTAGTTTGTGCTTACGGTCCTAAAAGCGAGGCCAAGTAAAATGGGCGTTTGTGTGCTCTTTTAGTTCCTGAGAACCAGTTTATTTATTTTAGCATAAAGGTATTGTTTGCTCAAATTGGCCCTAAGATGGCAAACATGTTCCCACTACATCACCTCTAAAGTTAATTTAAATAAATGCTTAAAAGGTGTATTTCATTAAGCAATTCCTCAAAACGGAAACCTCAGAGCTCTTTTCAAGAAGGTAAAAGGTCATTTCAGACTGTGCTGCTTTGCATCTCCACTTAGCAACAGGGTAGTTCATTCAAATGAGGTGTGCCGAGTTGCGTTGCTGCTCCCAGGTGGTGTTGCAGCAGCTGGACAGACGGCAACGAAGCAGCAAAAGCTGAAACTGGCTTTAGCTGTAATCACACCAAAAATCTGTTTACAAGTTTCAAGTGTTGTTGTCGGCTTTAAAATGAACGTTAGCATGTTATTCGTGATTAATACACATTCTGAGCTCTGAGTTTCATTTATTTATTTTTTTATTTTAGTCCCCCTCAACCACCACTTGGTCCTTGAACTACTTTGATCAGAAATGTTCACCCCCCACCCCACCCCCCACAAAGCTTCTGTGCAGGTTCACAAATACAATGTTTCTACTCAGTTGCTTTCAGGATGTAAATTTCATCACTTCCTGGTTTGTTTAGTCAAAATAAAGGCGAAAAATCTCACTCAGATTGTGTGAACACAGAAATGACAAATTAAAAACCTTAACTTTTGGAAGTTCCTATTTGCTATTTTTATTGAACCTTTAGCAGCAGCAATAAGACAAACTGCTGATATTAAAGGTATACTGTGTAGAAATATAGAACATAAAATTAGTCTTTATGCTGACGATGTCTTACTTTTTCTTCAGAACACAGAAAAGTCAATATCTAATCTTATCGAATTAATAAACTCATTCTCAAAAGTTTCTGATTATTCTATAAATTGGTCAAAATCCACAGCTCTTCCAATAAACTGCGTGTTTAATACTTCTCTCAGTGAACGACTACAATCAGGTAACATTACATACTTGGGCATTAATATCTCTCCTAGATTGGAAGACTTAATAAAATTGAATCATATCCCAATTTTAAAGAACATTGAAGATGATCTTACTAGATGGAAATCTCTGCCCATATCACTTATGGGAAGAGTTGCCTCAGTAAAAATGATGGTCCTGCCGAAAATAAACTATTTATTCTCAATGATTCCAAATAAACCTTCAACTGAATGGTTTAAGTCACTGGACTCTTTGATATCTAAATTCCTTTGGAAAAACAAAACTCCACGTATTAGCTTAAAAGCATTACAGAAATCTAAAGATACCGGAGGGTTAGAACTTCCCAACTTCTATCACTACTATTTAGCCAATAGGTTACAATATATCTCAAAGTGGTTAAATCCAAATACATTAGATGAAACTTGGATAGACATAGAACAAACTTTATGCAATAATATTAAGATTTCAGATCTACCGTTTATTAGCACAAATATAAAAAGACATGTTTGCTTTAAAAGCATCAGTATTAGCTCTTCTCTGACAGCATGGTGGGAGTATTTGAAAATGACAAAATCTTCACTACTCCCCTGTAGACATACACCCATCTGGAACAATCCTGACATCCTACAAGAAAATAATATGTTAAATTTCCCAGGTTGGAGAGTCAAGGGAATTGAACGTCTGGAACACATATATGAAGGTGTAGACTTTATTCCATTTAATAATTTAATAATACAATTTGACATTGAAAATAAATACTTCTTACAATATCAACAAATTAAGTCTATCATAAAAAAGAAATTTAAGCTTAATAAAACTTTGTTAGAAACACCAATATGTGTGTTAGAGTTCCTTAATCTTAAATCCCCCAAATTATTATCTAAAATATACAAGAAATTGTCTAGAATCAATGACTCCATAATGTTACCTGTTGCAAAATGGGAGTCAGATTTATCAATCAATTTTGACCAAAACACCTGGTCTCAATATGTTTAAGAACATTTAAAATGACTAGAATCTCCAACTTACAATTAATACAGTATAAAGTTCTTTATAGAGTACATTATACAGGTCAGCGAATGTTTAGGATGGGATTTACATCATCTAACAACTGCTCACAGTGCACAGGCAATATTCCTGATGATTATATCCATGCACTCTGGTTCTGCCCACCCGTTCAGAGGTTCTGGGTCCAGGTTTGTGAAGACTTGTCTAAATGTCTGAAATGTAATATTCCACTCTCTCCGTCTGTTTGCTTATTGGCTATCTTGGAAGATGTTACCCTGGAAAAAAATACATGTCGCATGATTTTCACTGCCTTATGCATCGCAAAGAAAACCATACTCCTGAATTGGAAAAATAAAAATAATCTTAGCATTAATCAGTATAAAAATCTGCTGTTAGATCATATTAGTCTTGAAACAGCATCTGCCGACACATTGGATCAATCTCTGTGGGCTCCTTTGATCGGCTCCGTTACATAGTGAGGGTGGGTAGTCTGGGATCTGACCTTGTGGGGCCTTGGGGTTGATGTGGAGGTGGGTGTATGGGTTTGGGGCCCCGGGGGGGTTGCCGGGGGCTGGGCTCTTGGGGGTACCTGGGCAGGGGGGCACTGCTTTCCCTCTGGGGAGGGCCTGGGTGGTTCTGGGGGATGTCTGCTGGTGGCTGCATGCAGGCCCTCAGGTGGTCTATGGCGGCGGTCGTGGGTCACCGATCTGGTAGCCTGGCTGTGCTGATGTGGGTTCGGGGTGGGCGCGGGGGCTTGGGGTTCTGGGGGCTTGTCGCCCCCGGGCTTGGGCCTGTGAGGTTCGGGGATCTTGGGCTCTGGCGGGCGGGTTGCCGGGCTCTGGGCCGGCTTGCGCTCTGGTGCCCGGTTCTGGGCGGGGGCCTTCGGCTCGCTGGTGGGTTGTGGGTCATGGGCTGGGGGGTTGGGTGTTTGGGGGCATGACCAGTAGCCCCTAGGAGGGGGTAGTTTGACCCAGCCTAGGTGTCTAGTGTGCTATGTGTTTTGAGAGATGTCCGAATGAGGGGTGGGTGTAGTATTTCTTCTGGAGTGGGGATGGGGTGGATGTCCTTGGGGGCGGCCCGGGACTGTGCATGGCCGGCTGGCTGGCCCCTTTCCTGTGGTGGGGGCTCGCTCCCGGTGCTTCCTGGCACTGTCGGCGGTTGGGCGGGCGCTCTTGGCCGGGTCGTCCTGGTGGGGTTTGGCTCCATCTGGTAGCGGGCTGACTGCGATCTGTGGGGGTCCTGGTGGCCCTCGGGTGTGTAGGCTGCTGGTGCAGCTTCTGGCGGCCCTCGGGGCTCTGTCCCTCTCTGGTCTGGAGCTCAGCGGGCCTGACGGTCGGTCCAGATGGAGAGGTGTCTTGGCCTCAATCCCTGGGTGGA
>NC_056516.1:28232366-28233448 GCF_014905685.2 Nematolebias whitei
GGGGGGGGGGGGGGGGGGGGGGGGGGGGGGGCTGTTGGGTCAGTGGGGGAGCTGACCCCCTGTGGGAGCATTTGCTCTCACAGTTATTTCTCCCCATCCCTCACCATGCACCTCCACCCTCTTCATTTCAATTCCATACATTTAGGGTTGTTTGGGCTCGGGTGTGCTGCAACAATTTTACATCTTTGTTGACCATAGCCACCTGGGACTCAATTTTATTGTACACCTTAGACATTCATTCATAACATCCTCATGACATTCATATATAGGAATTTGAGGTGGGCACATGGCTATGGGTGGTGGGATGACCTTACTCTCACCCCCTGTGCCTGTGCTCACTTACAACGGTTGCATTTAGACACTAGGGTTTGGATAGAGTTGGGGTGGAGGGGAAACTGGCACCATGCCAGCCTTTGCTCCTTCTTCTTTCCTTTTTAATGGCACTATACAACAACACACATCAACAGCACATCTAGGGGTGGGGGTGTATGTGTCGGGGTCTTATTTTTAGTTATTTATTTATTTTATTTTATTTTTTTCTCCTCTTCCTACCCACCTAGTTCCCTGACTGCCATTCCGGGGGTGGGGTCCGGGAGAAGGGCAGGCCGTCGGGTGTTGACCAGGACTATGTGGGGGTTCAGGGTCTGGGGGTTGCCATGGGCGGTGCTGGCGCTGTGCTCTCCCTGGGGTTGTTTGGACCCCCTGAGCTTGGCTCTTGGGTGCCATGGTTGGCCCGCTGGCCAGGGTGGCTGCCGGGGCCTGGCGGGCGGTCGGCTGGGGGTGCGTGCTTGGTTGTTGGCAGTGTGTGGGGGTGGTCGGTGGCGTGTCCTCTTCATGGTGGGGGGGTATCCTGTCGGCGGGGCATGGCCTGGGCCGGGTCTGGGGTATTGGCTCTTCTCCGCTCAAGAATGAATGGGTTTACCTCCTGGGTTTGGGCATGGGCTGCCCCCTGTAGAGGGCGGGTACATGTCTTGGACCTGGGGGGTATAGAGTGTGTATCGGGAATAAGAATGAAATGTATCGTTATTGTATGTCTTTGAGTGAATGAATGTGAGATTGAGGTTGGGATAGTGTGATTGTGT
>NC_056516.1:28233548-28242858 GCF_014905685.2 Nematolebias whitei
TGTGTGTGTGTGTGTGTGTGTGTGTGTGTGTGTGTGTGTGTGTGTGTGTGTATGCAAATATTCTTCCCTTAGAAAGACATTGAGATTTACTCAATTTTGTCAAAAACATTTTTTAAAGGCTTCATCATAGTTTTTACATAGCTTTGTGTTATAGCTAGCCCTTTTCTCGTTTTACCTAGTGTTTTTTACCTAGCCTTTTGGTGCATTTAGCTAGCCTTTTTTCTGGTTTTAGACACTGTTTAGATATTTTGAGCCAGACTTTTGCTGCATTTAGCAAGAGTTTTGCTACATTTAGCTAGCTTATTGTTGCATTTTGCCAGTCATTTTCTACTTGTACATGTTAGCTAGCATTTCAGTACATTTTAGCTAGTGTTTTGCTACTTTAAACTAGCGTTTAGGAATTTGCGGCTAGCTTTTTGTTTCTTTTAGCTAGCCATTTGCAACGTTTAGCTTCTAGCAAGCCTTTTGTTAGTTTTAGCTACCATTTTGCTACTTTTAGCAAGTAGCTACTTTTAGCTAACACTTTTAGCTAGCTTTTAATGCATTCCATGGAAAGTGTATTTCCTGTTGTTGGAACAGTGAAACGTACTTTGACAGTCTAATTTTGCTTCTTTCTCACACTTTCTTCCTTACAGTAACACAAAAGAGCACACAGGAAAAACAGCATCAATTCAGAAATGGAATTAAATTCTGGCTGTAAAAAATAGCATTAATAAATATTATTTTTAGAAAGCAGAACCAAGTAATTGTGCTTACAAGCTTCCTTCTTGTTCAGAATAATATTTTTGTTCAGTTCAGTTCAGTTCTTTTTGAGTTCTGGGCCTAGAACTCATCATCATACTGCTTCCTTTTGCAAATGAAACTGCTAAATAACAGGAACACAAAATGTTGCTGCACCCTTAGTACTTCCAGCTTTGTACAAACCACATTTTTGGTTGTG
The DNA here is from genome assembly GCF_014905685.2 of Nematolebias whitei. Classification (NCBI taxonomy): domain Eukaryota; kingdom Metazoa; phylum Chordata; class Actinopteri; order Cyprinodontiformes; family Rivulidae; genus Nematolebias; species Nematolebias whitei. The sequence goes on from NC_056516.1 coordinate 28,234,489, forward strand.
TTTGGTTCTACTTTCATTAGATCTCTGTGGGTCAGATACTCCTCACTTGTGGCATCTGTGCTTAACTTTGCTCCACCCTAACTTTAGGTGCAGGTAGCTCCACAACCAACTCGTTTGGTTTATTAAGTGTTGAGCTATTGCTTCACACATCAGAGCTACTTCCTTTCATCTGAACATTTGCATCAAATATTGACCTGGCCAGAAAATAAAGCTCTTTAACCAACTTTGTTACACATGCAAACTATACACAAACCAGTGCATAGTGACATCAGAAATGCACACAACAACAAACTCCGAGGTCAGAGAGGAAGACAAATCTGTAGCTCCTGCCTGCCCTGGGAGACTGATTTTCTTGGATGTGTGGTATTGTAAATTAAAACAACAGGGAAGGTCTGTTGGTCTGTGGTGCCACTTTCTGCAACACAAGTGTGGTGAGTGAAGTAAGAAGAACTGGAGCAGAACTTGTCAAAATAACTGGGTGTTATTTGTCCCATTTGTGTGAAACAAGTGGCTTTTTGGGGATAGAGTGGACATTAGTTTCTACTCGGCTGAATATTACATTTGTCGGACATGATCTGCCATTTAATTGTGAACCCACATGCAGGAAGGCAATGGAAAACTGAGTAAAATAAGTAATAAAGTGTATTATTTAAATAAACAAAATGCTGATGTGAAGAAGACATGTAGAGCATACACAGACCATGGCAAGGTTAAAGGATAATGCTAAAATACCAGGGCAGTGACAAGATACAGACTAAATACAGATACTAATGAGGCTGAGTAGAGAACCCCTGGGATGATTAGGATTCAATACAGGTGTGTGCAGGAACAGAAACACTAGGAATATAGAAACACTGGGAGGTGCAGAAAGACAGAACAGACCAAACTCCCACATTGTCAACCTAATATTCTCGAAGTATTGGCGCTTTTTTCATCATCTTTTGTCTTTTCTGCAAAGCGTTAACTAACATTTCATTGAAGAATGCTAGTTTTAATTTAGCTACATTTATTCCACATTTTAAATGTTGTTCATTAGCATTTTCAAGCGCACTAAAATTGATAATATAAGAAATCGCAGAGGAGATTGAATTAAATATTAAAACTGAAATGCAAATTCTGGACTGTGAGTCAAACTTTAAAAAGCCAACTCCATCAGCTCTCTAATTTCCCGCTCTCCCTCTCGTTCTGCCACCAAAACGTATCTCGCTGAGCTTGTCAAGTCCAATTGAACCCGAATGTCCATTGGCCCAAATCCCCTGGATGCTTGATTTCAAAGGGCCTTTGAAAAGTTGAATCAATGACGCTGATGTGTCATCAACCCGCAGCTCCTCTAGATGTCTGGCAGCACGAGGCCTGATAACATTGTGCTCCTACAGACGCTGAAACCCCATCAATTAGTCATCGGAGCGGTGATCCTCAGAGCGTGAAGCTAGAGAGGAGCTCTCAGTGAGGAAAGGCCGAAGGTTTGTCTGATGACAGGGAGGCGGCTGAGCTCATGTCCTGCTCACCACTTCTGCTCAGTTGACTGTGGGAACGCTGAGTCAGCTTCACACTATTGTTTTCCTGTTTTCTAAATTTTATGGACATTTGTTGCAATTCAACTACTTCTGCATACTTGGAGCAATTTTAGCCTTTCCCATAAAACATTCAGCTCAATGAAGAGATGGATGCTGCAAACTTTAGTAATGTCAAAATATTGAACTTTATTAACAAATATTTTCCCAATAGAAATACATCCCTTCAGTTCCTCAAGAAAAGTTTTTTCCTGTTAAATCTGCTTCAAAGTACCCACTCTCTTTTTGTCTCTTTATTCAGTTTTTAGCTTTAAGCTAAGCTTTTGCTACTTTAGCCCTTTAGTTTACCTTTATCCAGCTTTCATCTACTTTCAGCAAGCTAAAATATTAGAGTATAACCTTTTTCTATGTTTAAGTTTTTGCATCCTTTTGATACTTTTAGCTTCTAGTTGGCCTTTAAATCCATTAATTACCAGTAGGCTTTTGCATTTTTAAACTTTTAGCTACCTCTTTCTACTTTAGCTTTCAGCTACCCCTTTACTTCTTTTAGCTTGCACGTTATTAACTTTTAGCAGATTTTTTACTGCTTCTAGCTAGTTTAGCTGTTTTTAGCTTTTAGCAAGCACCAGTTACAGATTTTTACTTTCTAGCTTGCCTTTTGTATTTTCAGCTTTTAGCTATCCTTTTGCTACTTTAGCCAAGATTTTATGTCTAACTTTTAGCTAACCTTTTGTTTCTTTTAGTTAGTTTTTGTATTTTTAGATCGCTTTATGATACTTTCAGTTTCAAGCTATAGTTTCACAACTTTTAGCTTTCAGTTAGTGTTTTGCTACTTTTAGCTTTAACCTAGCTTTTAAATTCTTTTAATTTACAGCAAATATTTTGCTTTTATTTTGTTTTTAATCGCCCTTCTGCAACTTTTACGTTTTGCTAACACTGCTTCTCTTAGCTAGCAGGTTGATATTTTTAATTTTTAGGTAATCTTTTTCTGCTTTCATCTACATGAGCTATTTGTAGCTTTATGGTAACTGATACTGTTAGCTTCTAGCTTTAGTTCAGCAACTTTTAACTTTTAGCTTGTGTTTTGTTACTTTTAGTTTTCAGATGTTTGCTACTGTGACTTTCAGCTCATTTTAGCTTTCAGCTAGTGTTTTGCCTCATAGCTTTTAGCCTGTGCTCTACTTACTTCAGAAATTTCTGTTCTGCTTTAACGTTTCAATTTCAGCTTCTTCAGCAAATTTCATTCAGCTCTGTGTTCACAGCATTTTCACAGAAAGTGTGATTTCTTAATAAATTCTGTGAATCTTGTTTCCTCATTTGTTCACTTTGACCATGCATGAGAGTGATGCAGATCACTTTTAGTTCCACAACACAAGCTTCAGCTCTAGCTTTTTGAACAGCTTGTGTTTGAGCCTCAGACTGCAGCTCTGCTCTTGTTTCTGTGTTTTTAGTGCCGACGTGACCTGAACAAATCAGTCTCAGCTAAAAATGAGGAGTTCCCCTTTTTCCAATTGTGACTGAAACACTGAGGCAGCTCCACCCTTGATTTTGTGAAACACGTTTTCTGAAATGTTTAATCTTGGAGACAAAGGGAACAAGACAAACGAAGAGCAAGTTACTGATTAGAAAGAGTGACTGCACCATGTGGCTATTGATAGCATGTAAATAATACAAACACCAAACAGGAAATGCTCCCCAAAGATTTAAATATTGGTGAAATGTAAAAAGTAATATCATGGCACTGTTTGTGAAAACAACAGGATGAGACAAGAACATAGTCAATGATTTATTTGTGACATACAGATTTTTTTTTCAGTTGCAAACCCTATAAATGTAAAATTGGTTAAAGCTTAGATGTTTTTTAAATGGGCTTCTGTGGAAACATTGTGAACAGTTTAGATCTTACCTGCTCCAGATAGTTTCTGAGCAACCTACGGTAACTTTGAAGAAACGGAATTGAATTCTGAACAGATTGAAGTACTTTAGTTTCTTTTGTATTACGTAGCAGAAATATTATGATCCCTGCCAGAAGTGCCCAGTGTTGCACAGGAAGTGCTAATGCTAGCTGCTGCTGTTCCCATTTGTGTAGATAACCAGAGAACTCTGCACACAACATGTGATGGAAAACTGACAGCAATGTGAACTTTTATCAAATAACATTCACATGAACCGTCACGAAACACTCAAAATTAGTAAAACCGTTCAAAGAGCTATCTACAACAGGTAAGATATTGATGTTTCACACCCCTGCCACAAAACTTCACTTTAAAAATATCTGTATTTACATACTAGTTTATGACAGTGCTGCTTTCCATACAAAACCACATAACCACAGAGCAGAATGTGACTTCTGCTCTGTCACCGAGTGTTTACTACTTCCTCCTCCTCCTCCCCATCACTATGTAGTATAGTACTACATGCTCTAGTTGACAGCTCATGCCGAGCCAGCACATTCCACATTATTACTACTTCAGATGTTTGTGGCCCAGAAGCACTCAGATTGGCTGAGGCGCCTGCAACACTGAAGTTACCTCAGACCAATGAGAGAAGCTGGAGCCGTGCAGGCGGACTCCTTCTGCTGGGAGATTTATTGAAACAAACACGATTACAAATGACCAAAATAAGAAAGATACTTCTTAAATACTGTCTCATAATTAAAATAGACATTCAAAAGGGCCAAAAAAGTAAAAGTGTTCTGGTATATGAACAAATGTCTGGTTTCTCCTCTGAGCTCTGCGCAGAGTTGGAGAGCGTCCAAAGGCCTGGAATGAGATTGTGCTAAGTATCAGAGGGTGGAGTGTCCTCGTTTAAAAATACCAATGCAAGTCCAGTTCTTTGTGTAGTTCCATGTGCATTTACATACACTGTATGAGGCGTAAAGATAAATTGACTGTAATTATATATCACCTTTCTAGCCAAGCAGGCTACTCAAAGCACTTTACACCATAATCTGTGCCCTCATTTAACACACAACCATACATAACTCTATTACATCTCTACAAAGATAATGTGAATAAATCATTTTATAAAGTCTAATAAGTGCCTTATATCATGTTCATACACTGATGGAGCGCACATCAGAGGCACTGAGAGGTTCAGTTTCTTTCCCAGGGGCACTGCAACATGCGACTGCATACTGGTGGAATCGAACCCCTGGCTTTCTCATTGGAGGACAACTGCTCTAACCACTGAGCCACAGCGCTTCTTCTGTAGCGGTCACTATTGGTGTGTGTGTTTAGACTTGGCTCGGAGGAGAAGAATTTAGCAAGGAGGTCTCAGTTGATAACTCAAGCCTCTTTCATAAAAACAGTCTGAGAAATGGCCACACAGACCAATCGGTCTTTGTGCTCCCTCTGGCTGTTCATAAAATCACAAACTGAGCGAGCCATGTCACATAGACGTGAGTTTTCAGAAAAATGAAGCGGGCGGGCATTGTGGAACCAAAAGAGGTGCAGAGCTGAACTCAGCCGGGTCAATGTGGAGCGCAACGCATTACGTGTGTGATGTTGTGTCCTTCTGATCTTTTTGAAAAACAGATAATTTTATGCCAAAAACTTTAGGAAAAACAGTTGGCGTCAACCTTGTTTGTCTGTTAGCAAAACATCAATTAACCCTTGGAGTCAACCCAAAACAAAATGGCCACCACAGCTGTTAGACTTAAAAGGCTTTAACTCTGCTTATTATACAGATACAACTCTAAAATTTGATGCGGTAGTAGCTGAGAGTCATTCACAACACGTTCAATCCACGTTTCTTTTACGGAAACAATGTGCCACATGTGCAAACACCAAACCTGGCAAGTCAAAATATGTAAATAAATAAATGCAGCTGAAGTCCACTGAAGACGACAGCGCAGTATCCAGAAAAACAGAGAGATTTCTTATTAGAGTCGACCAGAACAGAAACTGGACTGAAACCGGATTTCAGAAGACGTCTGTATCTGCTGCGAGGACGGTATGTGCCATATTTTCTGCTGTATAAGTCACATTTATTATGTGTCACCGGTGACCCATCACATTTATTATGTGTATATTTAATGGTCAAAACAGCTTCATTTCTTCTGGGCGGTGCGGCGCCATCCATCCATCGTGGCTGGAGCTGCTAGCTCTCCAGCGTTCCTCCGCCTGCACCAGCTGAGTGAAGCGAGCGCACGGGAGGACTCACTGTTGCAGATCTTCGAAAATTAAAACATCAGTCAAAATATGTGTTATGGATATGGAAAAAATAACATAGATAAGTCACTGGTGTATAAGTCGCAGAACTGACAATTCAATGAAAAAACTGACCTATACGGCAGAAAATACGGTAAATATGTGCAAGTCAAACCTTTTGTGCTGCCTTCTCAAAGGTTCACACAGTCTGTGCAGATTTGTGTACAAGAAATCAGAGAAAAGGAACAAACTAAATAATTCTGATGCTTACCTGAACATTTGCTGAAGCTGTGTGAGTGCATTTCCTCTGGTTTTCTTTACATCAAAGTACCAAAGATGAACCATGAAAACGCTCTTACGACTAACAAAAAGGTCAAAAGCCGTCACCTGCAGGACTATTTGACGTTTGCTTAGCGTAGATCTTAGATCCTTTTATACGGTTTCTTTTTACACTTCATATTTTTGCTGTTGGGTGTAACCGAGACTCGTGCACATAAATTCTTTCCACCTCATGTACCACATGTGGTGAAATGACAATAAACCCACTTGAACTATTTGAGTTTTCTGCGAGCTGGGCCTCTAAAACAGGAAGAAGACCAGAATCTCTTCTCCTGTGTGACTCTCTGCAAAGAAAGCTGAGCTCTGCAGCACGTCTCTTGTAAAATAACCAAAGGCTTAAGTGAAGCCGGTTGAATTTTAATGGAGTTCTGCGGGGTATTCCATCGCCTCTGGTCCCAAGACTCAAAGATCAGAGAGAATACTCGAGCGCTATGTCCCTTTGCCTCTCACGCTCCCTCTTCTTCCCACTTCCAATCCTTTCTTTCCGCTCGGGTTTTTGTCTCTCTCCTAATCCAAGTGTCTCACGCTTTCTGTTGGTTTTCCCTCTCCCCTCCCTCTACTCGGTGAAACTTGTGTCGGAGCCACTCGAGGCGTGATGACTGCTGAGCCTCTTCTCGGTCCTCTGGCACGAACTCATGACTCTCAGCACAAAGGTTCACATGAAGGACAAAAATAAAACCGTGCAAAAATGAAACAATTACATCTTTGGAAATCGCTTTTGTGTATTGTTGCGTATTCTGGAGTAAGAAAAGTTTTTTGAATGATAATTTGTTTAAACTTTGAGGAACCTCACGTCTTCCTGCTGGGGCTTTAGCACCAAATACGCCCATGGCTAATCTCCAACACAAAAAGGTTTTCCATTTGTGCATGTTCTAGAAATAAAATACTCTTCTTCAAAGTTTTAACTGAACAATAATCCAAGCAGGATTTCTGCTTGAATAAACATGAAATGCTTAATTGACGTGACCTAAACTGAGCAATTTAACATAAATTTTAATATGTTAAAGGTTAGAAGTGTTTTTCAAAGTGGGGGGCCGTGGCCCCCAGGGGGCGCTAAAGGGCCTCAGAAAGCTAGAGAGAAGATAAAATCAAAAAGAGTAAAAATAAAAAAATTGTACTAATAAAAATTGCACTAGGGTAATCTGTATCTGTCATTTATGAATAAACACACTTAAGAGAGAGGTTAGATTTATTTTGTTTTGTTCTTCTGGTCAATAGTTTGTTGAAAAGTTGTTTTCAGTGGGAATATAATATTAAAACATGTTAATAACATTTTTATGCTCAGCAGCTGTAATAATTAATTGAATATAGTGAATAAAAGTTCAAACATTCTCAAAGTTGATGTTTCTTTACATATTTTGTAGCATTATTTGTGGGTTAGTGAGGAGGGCCTCGGCCAGAAGATAACGCTGTTTGGGGAGCCAGGGCATGGAAAAGTTTGGGAACCATTCTGTTAGAAGACTGGAGTCGTTTTATAGTTTTAGATTTCCACTTTTGTCTTGGAAATAAACTTGTTTTTTTACCAACGCGTTCAAAAAGCTATCTACATTAACTATTCAAACCTTTTTAAAGCCCGTTTCAAAGATTTAACGGTCCCATCAGTGCAGAGAAATTATTGAACATTTAACACTAACAAGTCATAACTTTGGTCACTAATAAAATGTGAAAACAGGAGCTCAAAGACTTGTTGAAGCAGAAATTATACGTTTTGCCATTTTGGTTTGGTTTCTTTTCAAAGTCAAAGCTGCCTAATCACATCATAATTAATAAAAAAAAAAAAAAAACTCCAAAGAAAGATTAACAACTATACATAAACATTTTCTCTGCACCGTAATACTGTCATTTAATAAATTAAATCATTCTTTTTCCAAATATGTCCATATTTTTACAATAAAATTATTCTGAAGGATTTTTAGATCAAATGCACTGAATTGAAAAAAAAATGAAGTAAATGAAGCCTGAAAATGACTAAGAAAGTGTCATTTTGTCAGTTTTTTATAAAGGTCATAAATTCCTTCAGTGAAGAACTGTCTCGCCTTTTTTGATGTGAAAACATGAAATGTGTCAACTGACAACCCATAAATATATTCAAGCATTTTCTGTGAGCCTCATGTTTTGATCTGCACCGCCCCCATCTGGTGAAAATCCTCATCTGCTAAATCACAAGAAAGATGAACACAAATTTGATCAAAACCAGTTGCTTCACTTGAGAAGCAGTTCTCTCTGAACTTCACAGATTACTGTACATAAAGTCTAGGAGGGATTAAATTAAAACAGATTTAATAGAAGAATCATGCACTGTGCAGAACAAAAAAAAACAAATATATATATTTATATATATATTTATACAGAAGTTGTTTATGATG
>NC_056516.1:28242958-28248373 GCF_014905685.2 Nematolebias whitei
GTATATATATATATATGTGTGTGTGTGTGTGTGTGTGTCTGCTGGCACTGAAACCAGAATAATTACCAGCTGTCACAGTGCTGTGTCACCATGGCAACATTTTCCTTCTACCCATCAGCACTATTTATGGTGTCTAAAAAATCACGGAGATGCTTTAGAAGCAACTTGTGTTGGATGATTAAGTTGCAGGTTGTGCGACGAGTGAATTCGGGCGTTTTTCTGGATTTACTGGGAGCCGTTTCTGCTTTTGCTTTTAACTTTTTCGAAGTTTTACTACGACTTTTGGGGCCCGAACAAGACAACTGCCCGATGAAAGAAAATCATGTGATGTCAAAACAAATGAAAGGATTTTCCAGATCGTAGCACCAAGAATCAAAGTGAGGTCTGGTCTTGTCTAAATATATTTTAATATTTATTATTTACACATATATAAAATCAACACTGTCAACAAATAAACATCGCTTAAGTAAAAATGTGACCACAAAGGGGAGCAAAAAATATGTGTACGATAAAGATTTAAAGAGACAAAACAACTATAACCTTAATTGGTGGCATCTCAAAACAAAGCATTGCTCTCCTGTCCAAGTTGCACTTCTGGAGAAGGAGTTGAAGCAATCGGGCAACTTTATATAGAGTTTACTGCAAAACATTTAAGAGGCATCTGATTTTGCATTGATGGATTGTTCTGCCTAATCTCTGTCTAACTTATAGACCAGATTGGGGGTTAAAAAAAATCCACTTTTAGATGCACCTCGTCGTGGACATGGAGGATTCTGAACTGTTTATCAAACAAAATCACATTTAGAATCAATAATCTGTGCTCGCAGAATAGTTGCTGCGTGGCGCCGTTTGTCCCAATAGAGCTTCCGTAGTTTTCTGTAGTACAAACATGTTGCACCAAGGTTGAGCTTTCACGATTTCTTCACTGAACCCTGAACATTACGAGTCCATATTATTACAATTGGCTTTTGGAAACATTTAATTTGTGTATAAATTTCAAGTGTTAAACTCGATGCTAATTGCGTTAGCTTTAGTAACGGGAAAGTAGGTCTGTTCCAATATTTATTTACCTTTGTGGGACTTATGGTTTCCTGTTCATCAATTTCCAACTTTGTAGAAGAGAGAAACCAATATTCCTTTCTGATTAGAGCTAAACAACCCATGAACATTTACCAGCATCCCACTATAAATGTGCACAGTATCAGTATCATAAAGGACTGCAGTAAATCATCAGCTACAGTATTACAAGGGCCACACCATCTTGTTCTAATGTTATATTTAGCTAAACCAACCACTGTCCTTTATACCAACACTAAGTTTTAATGATAGTGGCTAACAAGCTAAAATACATGGAAAGTATTGCGAGCGATTCCGAGTTCAAACATTTACTGTATACAAAAACTGACAATATACTGTAGGTAAAATATAATAATTGGGGACTGCCTAGTAAGGCAGCCACCTATTATTATCCACCTGACAGGGTTTCTTAACTTTATATCTTACTCTTCTGTCAACTTTAATGCAGTCTGAATCGTAATGTGTATCCCCACAAATCCTATATCAAAACGACTGTCTTGGTGCCATGATGTGTGCTATTACCATATTTTCCGGATTATACGTCAGTCCAGAGTATAGGTCACATCAGTCAAAGCATGTCTCATGAAGAGGAAAAAAATCATATATAAGTTGATTTGGAGTATAAGTTGCATTTATTTAGAAGTGTATTTCCCAAAGTGCAAGAACAGACATTTAATCTGAAATAACAATGGGGCAGACTGATTGTCTGGAGTGCCGGGACATTTCCCGGTGGCCTGGCCTGCTCAGTGGTCGGCAAGAAACTGGACTAAAGGCTTGGTTCAGGTCACACTTTATTGTTTTAAATAAACAAGTTGCTCTTGCCCGGTCTCACTCATAATTCACTGAAGCTGCAGTGTAGCGATGGGGAGAGACAGACACTTCCCCCTGCCCCCTTCCTTCCTTAACTGAGTCTGTGTCTGTCATAGTAGACACACAATTTACGCGCCCGCCCACGTGGACTCGCGCTCCAGATGGTTATACGTTTGTGCGCACACAGAACATACCTGGGATCCCGAACAGGCTTGATTAACATAACAAGCCAACGAGTCCGACAAGCAAGTTATGATCCTCGGTATCACTTCTGAACAACTCCGGAGGAAGATGGGCAAGGGAACATGTCAAAAGCCTAGAGGACCCATTCACAGCTGCAAATGGTAATGTTTACTCTTTGGTTCATGTCAGTATGACTGAACATTTAACGCATCAGTCAAAAATTGCTTCATGAATGGGGAAAAAAACGTATATAAGTTGCTTCGGACTATACGTCGCAGGACTGGCTGAACTATGAAAAAAAAAAGACTTATAGTCCGAAAAATATGGTACTTTAATTGATGTTTCGAGTTACCATGGCGACGTAATTTGCAAACAAAGACGCAATTTTTCTGATTGAAACTCGAAAGAACTCAACAGCTTCTAACTGCCACAGTGAGGTCACATGACCTAGAGCTAAGAGGTCTCTGAACAAAACTCAGAAAGCAAACTCCAACACATAGTACTGGAAAATCAAAATTTTTTAGTGGCTGTCCCTGTCAAGTTTCTCCAGGAGCTTTCTTGTTCTCTGTACTCTTCAGCATCCCCAATTTCTAAACGCTCTCCTTCACTTATTGGAGATTATTCATTTCAGATGTTATAAGCAGCTCAAGTTCTGGATCTGGTTCTGTTCTGGTTCTGTCATACATTTTTTTTTGACTGAAAAGAATGAATACATGAAACAAACCTTGGAACTGTATAAATACCTGATATAAAAGCAAAGCTCAAAGTATATTTTTCACTGTCAACCGCAGCTTATGGACTAAGGTTGGGACATACAAGAGAGCAAACTTACAGCAACGACTGCACCTCATGGTGCTGTCGTTCTCCGTCTCGCGGCACTTTGGAGCCGCGATGAAAGAAAACCGAAGCTTTCGAAAAGTGACCGCTCGTGCTTCTGTTTTCTGTCTCACGCCATGAAAAACAACTGAGTGGAAAAGGCATTTAGAAAGGAATGTGTTTTGAGTAATCCAGATTCAACCCTTACGCCCCTAAAAAAACACCCTCCACACATGTCTGACACCAACCACAAATTCTATAGCGTACGAGAAACTTGAGCCAAAAAGTCTAGGCCTTCAGTCGGAGACCGTTTGCTCTAAAGGCAGGTAGCTTTTCTAACCCTGCAGAGAGCATGTGTTTGGGTGCATGGGGATAGTATCTATTATACAGCAGAAATAAACAACAACAAAAATGCAGGCAAAGAATGCTCTTTTCTTCTAAAACAGAGAGAAATGCGTTTTTCTGCACTAGTAATTAAACATTTGGCATATTCTTTTGAAAAATTAACCAAGACCAAGAATTACAATGTATGCAAAAGTACCAAAATGTACAAATATATACCAACAACCATAAGCAACAACTGTAGCAACCCCTTAGGTTCTGATACCAACTTACCACTTTAATTGTGTTCTGTAATATACCGTATTTTTCGTCATACAAGTTGCACCTTTTTGCATAAACTTACAAGCCCTGCGAGTTATACACCGAAGCGACTAAGATATGTTTTTCCCCATATTTATAAACCAATTTTTGGCTGAGATCTGACGATTTAATTCGTTCTGAAATGGAAAATATAGAACACTACCATTTTCGGCCACTAGAGGGCCCTTGAGCCATATGGCAAGCCAAGTGTCTCATTAATAGGTAAAAGTGGCTATTAATGAGACACTTGGCTTGCCACAGAGAGCCATCTTCCTCTTGTTCTGGAACTTTTGGAGCAAACGCCGTGTTTACCAGGTGAAATGCGGCTGATTTGACCATTAAAGTGCGTTTATTAAGGAAAAGTTCAACTGACACATTTACTATAATGTCGAGCAAACAAATAATTGTTTTTAAATGTTAATCGTGTTAAATTCTTGTTAAAGTCCTCCCATGCACATTCCCGCGGGCGCCATTTGGCAGCCAATCGACTTTTGGCACAAGACCGGCCCACATTTCCAGGTGGTCAGTGGTGACGCATAATAGATGCGACTTATACTGCAAAGCGACTTATTTATGTTTTTCCCACTTTATTAGACATTTTTGGACTGATGCGACATACGGCGGTGCAAAGTGTACGGCGGCAAGTACGACAATTAAAAAGAAAAAGGACCACAGCAATTGTCAGATGAGAATAAACTTGAGTTATGTCTCTTCAGCCTGTGAAAAACTGCATTTTTATTCAGTGTAACGTTTTGATGTTCTTGTTTTGCAGTGGTTTGAACGTTTTCTGCAAAGACGAAGATCTGGTCTCAGCAGCTCACCAACAGTTGTGGTAAAATATGTTCGGATCCACTTGTATCGCATAGCCACAACTCCCACAAGCCTGCAAATGATTTATGAAAGCTCGGGTTTAAAAGTTTGTTAGAAAACCTGAAAATGCATTCCCCTGTCAATTATTAAAAGCGACAAAGTTTTGTAATTTTTCTACACTCTTATCAGTCATGTCTTTAAGTTGCACAAATCTGACAAAAGGTTATTTCTCAGAATGTTGATGCTTTACTTTTATAACTCTGCACACAATTATTTACCCAGGTGAACTACATCAGAGCAGTTTGGTTTCTGTAGAGATCTAACTGATCATAAGTCAAACTATCAAGAGCTGTGGGCCAAGAAAAACTATTAAAATTCCTAATAAAACGAGGTAAAAATAAATAAATAATTAAAACTTTCTCCATGTGATTATAACAATTGTCCGATATATTTCTTGTTTTTTGAAAAGCTATACATCTCGACCACTTTTTATCCAACATTTCAAGCACAAATGTTTCAATCCTGATGCACGTCGTACTGCAAGTTTTAGATGTTTCAAACAAAAGAACTCGACGCAAAGGAATTAATTACCTCGTCGGCTTGTCGTCACATTCTGCAGAGGCTAAATATAGGTCAACAATTTGAAACAGGTGTGTCAAAGCAGGAAAATATCTTGAACTTAAAAAGAAGTAAAGGAATACGATATCGCCCACCTTCTTTCTTGCCCGAGTTTTCGAGATCAACTTCTATTGGAAAACAATGGCGTCATAGACTTTATGCATGATTTTAGGTGAGATCTTGGAGGAGTTGAAGCTACAACCACACCAACTTTTTGTTCAATGTGTGTAAAGCTGACTGAGCTGTGGCCATTTTTGTGTTTAGCTGCCAAAAACATAAACCTTTTAAATTAAATAAAATATTTGCATGTACAGTAGTCCCTCGTTTATCACGGAGTATCCGTACCCTGAAGCCCCGCGATAAGTGAACAACTGCGAAGTAGGAATAGTAGTACAAGTAGTAAGTAGTAGTTTATATATATATATATATATATATATATATATATATATATATATATAT
>NC_056516.1:28248473-28254236 GCF_014905685.2 Nematolebias whitei
AATGAGATACCACACCATTATAATAATGCAAAAATACTGCACAGACTCACAAATCATACAACCTAAATTCCTGATTTAAAATTTAAATCTTATAGAAATCCAAGTTCATAATAATACACAATTAAAAACATCATATGAAGAAAAGTAAACACAACAAACCTTAGTTTTTTACCATATAAGTGGCGAAATAGAATTTCCTGCTACAAAATAAGAAGGAAACGTTATAAATTGTTAAAATCCGATTAGACAGTGGAGTATTGTCTGGTGACGTCAATCTTTGTCAGTGAGTTTAATATTTCCGAGTGACGCGAACGTATCACTGCTGCGTTTTGACCTCCAGGCCTCTAGATGGCGCATTTCTACCAAAAAAAACTAACATTATGTTAATTATTTATAATTTAACAAACTCAAAGAGCTCCTGTCTCATGTGGAGTGATGAGCAGTCACGACAACATATATAAATCTGTGGTAAACTCAGTTTATTTATTTAATGGTTTTACTTTGGTTTGCATGTCTCTGCATGCCAGAAGTGTTTAACACGTTAGTCAGCTGATGATCAACATGGTTTATGAATTGCCCTGACTGCTGTTGTGCTTTACAACATTCCTGCCACCCCTGCAAACAACAGCTGCACATTATTGCCTGTCCCCCGGAATGAAGCCTGAAGCAGAAACTTCAGGCAGTTTCCTCACTTCAGGAATGTGTTGACAACATGCACACCCTGCCCTGACCCAGGTGAGCCCTCAGCTACTTCCACCATGATTGTTCACGATAAATGCTGCAATGTTCCTCATTATTTGAACAAGTTGTTATATCGGTTTTCCACACCTTTTTGCTAATCAGCTGAAAGGTTAATAACATTTAACGCATTATTGAGCCCAGAGAGAAATACTTGCAAAACAGTTTTCTGCAGCAGCAAGGTTTACGTTTTAACAGATTGATATGATTGAAGACAGCGATTAGAGGTGATTGGTTTGATGTGCTTTTATAAACTTGGACTGTTCTTGTTCATGATAACACAGCGCCCTCTGCGGGTCATTGATGGTATTACAGTAAGGTTTTCTCTGGAGCATCTGTTTCTGATTTTATGCTGTTTTAACAGGGTTCTTCTACATTTTTTAAAAGCCACGACACGTTTTAAAAATTAAAATGTTTGTATTTTCAATGTAAAACTATAATTAAAAAAAAATCCCAATTGTGTGCTGTTATTTGCTTCTTTCATCTTGATCAGTGAGGTGGTTTTATTAGTTTGAGCCAAGGTGGCGTCGTGATGTAATTCCATATTTGACCAGTAGAGGTCACCAGACTCTTATTATTGAGCAGTAAGCTTTGAAAGATAAAAAGTTTGGGTAGAAAACTGTTTTCTTTCTTTCTTTTTTTTAATCAATAACCTAAAAGTGTTTTGGCTAATAATTAAGTCAGTCTAATCTGGCTATACAGTACAAACCAAATCTCACAGGCCAGTAAATAAACCAAACAAAAATCAAATTAGTCACAGGCTGAAGCTTACGGGACACCTGACAGACAATTAATTATCAGGGAAAGAAAACATAACAGTTGTGTGTGTAATACAAGAATGTGATTTTTTTTATTGTTAGAAACATCTACTGAAGAATGCATTATGTATTTTTTTAACTGATATGCTGTATCTGTAGATGATTATGGCACAAAGAAATAATGATCACAAAGAATTTTTATGTTTTTTATCACTCGCCACTGAAATGCAAAGGCAGATGGTTATATTTTTGCAGAAGTCTGTGTGCATTTGTCTGTCTGTTAGCAAAATATCTCATGATGAATCTTTCAGGAAGTAAACACTGGCTCCACAACTGATTAACTTTTGGATTTAGTCCAATTTAACAAGGCCGCCATAATAAATCAAAATAGCTATAATTCAGTCAGTTTTACAGAAATTGAGCTAGAATTTGATGAGGTAGTAGCTGAGAGTCATTAACAGCACATACTTTCAGCATATCTCATAATGTTGGGCTTAGTTGCTCTTAAAGTTCAACTAAAATGACAACAGCTCTGTCTGTCTATTCTCAAAAAAAATAATAATCTAAATTTCTGGTATAAACGGTGGCGGGCGATATGCATTTCTTTAAGGAATGCTAGGCCGTCGAGACAAAAAATTAAAAAGGCAACAAATGAATGGATAGGAAAACAATATTTTAAAGAATAAGAAAGAGGGAATAAGATTTGGTGAATCATTGCTTTCAGATGACTAATCTCCTTTTTTCCCACCTAAAATGCATGATGTCATTAAAAAGGCTTGGGAGTCGGTCCCTCTGTCCTCAGAACTCGTTGCGTTGGTGGGTGGTTTTCCTCCTGCTAAACAAGTCTGAGCTGAGGTGGTCCTCTGGTGGCAATGTAGAGGAGATGATTACAGGGAGATGAAGAGATGCTCGCAATAATCCATCCTCTGTGTGGGGACAGGAAAGAAACAAACATCCTGAGCTGGTTATGAGCGCCAGCCTAGAGCCCAACTCCTGATTCAAACCTCTGCAACTGTTCTGCTTCACTCACGCTCTGATTAAAGAAAGAAGGAGAACAAACACACGCAAATCACAGAATCCGGATCATGTTGAGCAGACATCACGGTCGTGCTTGAACATAATCAGACCTGAAGCTTTTCCCTGCAGATCACACTGAGTCACGGCACACCAGCAGACTCTCCAGACAAGCTGACTGCAGCAGAATGGCGTTTCTTCTTCTCCCACAGCGTGCCACTGTGCTTTCTATACGAGACACGAAGAAAGGGAGAAGGAGGAAAACGATGGTATAAAAACAGTGGTTCTGTATCTGCGGAGAAGAATTTTATTCAATTCAATTCAGTTTATTTATATAGCACCAAATCACAAGAGAATTTCTCTCAGGGCACTGAACAGAAACATTCACATACAGAAGCCAATTAGTAAAGTTCTCTATCTAAGGAGGCCAGCAGACTCGTTGAATCTTCCCTTCATTGCAGTCTGAGCAAGCACGATGGCAACAGTGGAAAGGAAAAACTCCCTTTTAACAGGAAGATGCCTCCAGCAGAACCAGGCTCAGGATGAGCAGCCATCTGCTTCGACCGGCTGGTTTTGAGAGGATAGGAAGGAGAAACAAACGAACACAGAGTGGGAGGTCCAGATGTAGGTGCAGGTGTACCTCCTATTGGAAGAAAGACAAACACGCATGTCAAGGATAGACAAAAATGCAAATACAAAACGGTTAGAGCAAGTAAAGACAGAAGCAGAGTGAAGAAATATGGTCAGTTTGTCCTCCAGCAGTCTAAGCTTATAGCTGCATAACTAAGGGATCTTTCAGGAAACCCAAACCAACCTTAACTATAGGATTTATTAAAAAGAAAGCCTTGAATCCAGTCTTAAAAGGAAACCGACAGCCTCACAGACAAAAACTGGATGGTTCCAAAAGAGAGGAGCCTGATAACTGAAAGCTTTGCCTCCCATTTTAAAAACTCTGGGAACCACAAGTAAACCTGCAGTCTGAGAGTGAAGAAAATATGGAACAAAGATGACGCTTGGTTGTTCAGAGCTTTACGTTAGAAGTGCAGCTTTAAATTCTACTGGGAGCCGATGGAGAGAAGCTAAAATACAGAAGTGATTTCTCCTAACTCTCCTTCAGACATCCACATAAGAAGATTTACAAAAGTTCAGCCTAGAGGCGATAAAACCAGTTTTTTCTGTATCGTTTTGGGACCAGGTTTGTAATTTTAGTGATGTCTTGCATCCATTCATCACTTCAGGCCTGGACTATTCAAATTCTTAATAAAAATTTTATATGCACGTGCAAGATAGTGATTTATGGGATGTGCTGTGATACTTAGTGGACCTGATCTGAAAATAGAATATTGGGTAAATCTGAAATATTTTTATCTGTTCAAAGAAGTCATTGATGCTTATGTACCAAAAGTTCTTTTTTTTTCTGCTTTCGACTGAATTCTAACGATTTATTCATTTAAAACTGGTCAAAGAGGACGTTGCAGTATTAAAGCCTCCATTTTGCCCCACCATAAATCCAAATCCAAATCTTCCTGGTATGTTTGAGTTGGACCACACGAGCAGCCATTTGAATAAGTGAGACCAAACCCAACCTAACCTTCCCCCGTTTTGCTCTTTATTAGGTCTGAGGCAGCACCTGCCCTAACTTTAACAACATTTATGAACTTCAAACCCACCGAGGCCCTCTGAAGTCAAAGTTTACCGGCTGTTTCTCATTTGAAACTCTTTATGGTTTAGTCTTTTCGCCCCTGCCTTGTGAAATGGATCAAATTAACTCCCGTTTAGTTTCTCTGTGTAATTACTGTAAGACATATATTTTTAAGCAGATTTTGGTCTTATGAGATGTTCACAGCCTCCAGCTGACTACTTGGCCCTGGGTGATAACTTTATTTTCCTTCACCTACAGGGGCACCTTTATGTTTTAGGTGTGTGTGAGGAAAATACTGTATTTTTCTGACTATAAGGCGCACAGAATTATAAGGTGCAATATCAATGAACGTGTCTGTTTTCATACATAAGGTGCACCGGATTATAAAGCGCATCAGATTATAAGGCGCATTAAGCAAAACAAAACAGTTGGATAAGGCAAACTTTATTCAATTCATTCACAATAACCACATAAAATCGGTTTGAGGTCAGTAAGCACAACCAGAATTAATACATAAGGCTAGGCCTGTCACGATAAGAAATTTTGCCGGGCGATTAATTGTCTCAGAAATTATTGCGATAAACGATAATATTGATTGAAATTTGACAATAATCGGTAATTATTGTCAAATTTAAGAAGAAATGTTTAATTTTTTTTGCATGTAGTACCTTTTTTCGACCACCGGATGGCAGTATAAGACTGTTTGAACCGAAGGATGGATAGTGAGGGAGCGAGCAGCGTGTCTCTTTAAGAAAAATGGGAGGGAGGCCCCTTGATGTGACATGGGCTGTTGCTCTTCAGTTCTCAAAATGGCGGACGCTCGGTTTGGTTTGAACTCTTTAGCATAGCATTTTTCACACAAAGCTTTTAATAAAAAATCAGTAAACAAGTGCTCAGCTTCTTTTTGCAGAGAAAACTTTTTACACAAAGGGACGGGTTTCAATCGTGAATTTTGGAGCTTCGACAATACAGAGGATTTGTTCTCCCAGGTCGGCCTGTTAGCTTAGCTCGTAGCTTAGCTTCTCAGCTTAGCTGCGTTTAATGATCCAAAAACGTGATTTTGGACATTTAAAACAGATTTTAAAGAGAAAGGATAAAGGGAGGGGTCAGTGAAGAACACTGGAGTTGAGCTTTTTGTCATCCAGTGTCTTCAGTAGAAAGAGAGAGATGAAGAAACTATAAAGCTGCTAAATGAAAATGAGGTAGGTAATTTTAATTTATCATGCGATTAATTGATTTATTGTTTATCGCGACATGCCTACATAACGCACACTTGATTATAAGGCTCACTGTCGATTTTTGGGAAATTTCAAGGATTTTAAGTGCACCTTATAGTCTGAAAACTACGGTAGGTAAAAATCAGGTTTTTAACAATAAATACAATTATTTTGGGGCACATTTTAAATGTTTTAACAAAGAGAGACAAGAACAGAAACCATGTGTCATTAAAAAAAAAAAGTTTTATTTTAACACAAGCCATATTTCAAATTCTGATGCCAGCACCACTGAGCTGCAGTTGTTGGGGGACAGCGTTCGCAAAGGGAGTCTGTAAAATGTCTCAATGTTCCCGTGGGTTTGCTTTCGTTACTTATTAAGGCCTACAGCCTCAGC
>NC_056516.1:28254336-28265276 GCF_014905685.2 Nematolebias whitei
TCAAATTTCAAGAGCTGATATATAAAATTTATTTTTAAGTGTGAATTCAGTTAAACTGCAGCTGAAAAATTGTAGATTTTCTCCCAATTTTGAGTCACCAACTCCAACAGTGGAAGCTCAGAGAGACACTGTATTTATGTTTTTCAATTAAAGTTGGTTTTAAATCGTATTCAGCAGGTTGGAGCTTTATTCATGCAACCTTTATTTAGACAGTTTGATCCCATTGAGCCTCGAGGACTCATTTACACGAGAGACCTGATTTCAACAAAGAATGATGACAACAATGGACAATCATAAAAGAGGCATACTGATTTTAGTTTTTATTTTTACAAATTGAAATAAGATGGCAAAAAAAGTAGCAAAAACAGCTATAACAGTTTTATAAAAGTTTGAACATGAAACCAACCTTGGAAAACTATGATGGGTGCACCTTTATTCATTCTCCTTAAATTATCTTGTATTTTTCATCTTTGTTTGCTTGTACATAGATGAGTTCCGGTAAAAAATTAAAAACAAAACTTGATTCCTTCAGAAACCCACAGCGTGGATCAGTCACCACCTGAGGGTGCCATCGTCACGCCGGTAGCCTGGCTCGTGCATGCGCTCAGGCACGTGCACAGGCCTGCTTTCATTGTCCGGATCATTTATTTTTCCTTGCAACACTCACGGCCTTACAAACAATGCCACCTCTCCCGCACCGCTGCCTGCTTACCCGCTCTTGCAGGAGCACTGCCTCTCATCCGGACGCTGTGGTTTGCTGAATCGTTTGATGTGTAAAGTGGGAAAGGCCGCGCAGCCTGATCTGGACTTGGTCACAGTTTCTGGAGTCAG
Source organism: Nematolebias whitei (assembly GCF_014905685.2). Taxonomy (NCBI): domain Eukaryota; kingdom Metazoa; phylum Chordata; class Actinopteri; order Cyprinodontiformes; family Rivulidae; genus Nematolebias; species Nematolebias whitei. The sequence continues at coordinate 28,255,168 of NC_056516.1, forward strand.
CAGACCCTCCGGCCAGTAGGAGAGTCATAAACGTGCCCTCACACTGCCAGTTTAGACCAAATCATTGATAATCCTCAGTGGTCTGGATTACAGGGACAGTATATGAGTTGAACCAGTTTGGCCTCGCTGAGTTGTGGTCCCAACAAACCAAGTGATTCAGCAAAATCTCCATCATCCTCGATTTTCAGCGTGGGGACGGTCTCGGTTCATTTTCCTTTCCATTCAGAACGAAAACATCAGCCATCTGGTTGAGGGGTGAAAGGTCAAACCTCAGGCTGGTAATGAGGATGGCGTCGCTTGGGGGATGTCGGAGAAGTGTGTGTGTGTGTGTGTGTGTGTGTGTGGGTGGTTGAGCGTGTCTGCTTCCTGAGTGAGCATTAAACATTAACGAGTCGGCTCTGCACGTCTAGAGGGTGGACGGGGAGATCTGACTGCCAGGAAATAGACGGCGAGCAGACAAAGTCACTTCACGACACACAGAGTGCACAGAAACACACACTCGGCGTGGATACACTCCTTCTTTCAGTCACTCTGTCCTCAAAAAGCTTTTCCTCTTGACTATTGACCCAGCCTATAAGGTTCAGGGCATCAGTATCTGTGGTCGATGAAGAAAAGGCACAGAGGTTGCTGCTGGGACAAAGGGCTGTGTGTTTGTAGCCAACTCTTTCTTCCACCTGGACCATTTCATCCACTTATTTCCCACCATGACTGTATTCATCTCTACACTTCTGCTGGAGTTATTAGTAACATGTGGCTCCACGAGGAAAGGTAAGCTGTTAGGTAATAACGAACAGGTCTCGTTTAGCCTCCGCTGCCTAATTGGCTGGAAAGCACAATGGTGGGATGCAGGCATGCAGCGAAGTACAGAAAGCTCACAAGTAAACTGACATATTCACCTCCCTGTCTCCGCTTTACACACCATTATATGTGTGGATGTGGTGTTGCAGTTGCCATGGAAATGCAAGCGATGGCTGGGAATAATGGGACACTCAGCAGTAAACCACCGCCTCTCATGTTGTAACCAGTAACATCTGGGCGCATGTTTGTGTCTCTGTCCCTGACTGTGGATCAGTTTAGTCCAAATGTTTGCCCCGCGAAGAGTTCCCCTGAATTTGATGCAGGTGGTTGCAAGGCTGCACGAGAGGCTGCACAGTTTGAGATTTACAACAAACAAAAGGACGGCCATGTTTGTGCTCAGAGTATGTGTGGGAGATCACTCTCAGCTACTACCACGCCTGATTTTAGTCCAATCCCTGTAAAAAAAGAGTTATTGGTACCACTTTACAGTAAGGCTCCCTTATACGGTAAATGGCTAATAAAATGTTTATAGATACGTTATTAATTCTTCTATAACACTTTATAACTAATTAATAACTGCTTATTATGCATTAATTAAGGGTGACAGAGACTAAACTGAACAGTTTCTTGCCAAATCTATTCACCATATATTTCATCTTATATTAAACATTTCAGATTAAGTTACTACCTTGTGAGCACAATAAGCAGTTGCAAACCTATTTCTTTGTTGCACTTTATCACTGCATTATAAGTATCTACAACTAATATTAAATCCTAAAAAAATAGGTTTACAAATGCATATTGTGCTTACAATGTAGTAACTTAGTCTGAAATGTTTAATATAACAACTCTAGATGAAATATCTAGGTGAACAGAATTGGCCATAATCTGGTCAGTTTTGTCTCTGTCACCCTTAATTAATGCATAATAAGCAGTTAATAATTATTTATAAAGTGTTTATAGACAAATTAATAACACATCTATAAACTATTTATTAGCACCTATAAGGGGAACCTTATTGTAAAGTGGTACCAAGATATTTTATGCTCACTAAAGTTGATTAGCTGTGGCAGCCATCTTGAATTGGGTTAACTCCAAAATATAATCAGTTGTACACCCAATATTTAAAATCTGTCCAGTGGTTCAGGATATATTTTGCTAACAGACAAACACGTGCACAAAAGCAGTTGAACGGGATTGTATTTTAAAATTTCAGTCCAAATTTGGAAAGATAAGAGAAGATTTGTGGGGAAATCCAACAATTGTTTGTTCTCAGGTAATTACTGATCGAGTTTACGTTGGGTGTAAAACCAGCTGGTCCTTCAGGCCGACTTTTTTTTTTTTAAACAAACTTTGTGAGGAAAAAAGAGCACAAACAAGAATGCGCATAAAATAATTTAATTTAGCAGTTTGCATGCTTTGAAAATCAAAAACTTTTTATTTATTTATTTATTTTCTTTCTTTTTTTTTTACAAGTAAACTAAAATGGGAGTTTCCTGGTGCGCTGCAAACTTACTGACAAAATCTTTTTTTTGTTTTGTTTAATTGACTTTACATTTAAGTCTTTACATTTAAGAATTCAGTCGTCCTAGACGACCCATAAACTAAGACATTTAAGCAGTTTGCATTAAATCCCAGAGATGTCTTGCAAAGAAACTGGACAAAAAAAAACTAAAGGACAAAACTGTTCTTCTGTCTTACAGTTCTATTTATTCATATTAAAAGCTTTTCTGTCATCTTGTCCCAAACCTTAGAGATTATAATGAAAATGTTATTGTGGGTTCATGTTTTAGTTCTCATTACAGCAATATCAAGCACATTTAAGGTTTTTAATTATGACAAAACATGAAAATTAAACGGAAGGGAATTTGTCCCTGGCTGGTTGACACGTTATTGAAAAAATATCAAGGATATAAAACTGTTATTTAGTCAATATTTAACTTTTAAAGACAGGACATCCCAACAAAAATGCCTTAAAAAACCTGCTATTGTTACAAAAAGGTGAGTAATATTTTAAAGAAACCCAATTTATTTCAGCTTTTTAGATTTTTAACGACTCTTTGTGGAAAAACATGCCTAACTCTTACTCTACCCAACAACTGTTCTCTAAATCAAACATAAAGTTTGTCTCAATAAATTCAAGCGTTTTTGAAAAAAGATTTGACAAGAATATAAAAATGTTGTCCTTTAAATATTGCTGGTACAAACTCATTGAAACTTTTCAAACTCTTTCTGTACTTAACTCATTCAACTTGATTTAGGGATTTATTTCATCCCTTGAACATCAAGTAAACATGGACGACTTTGTAAAATATTTGACTTAGTTTGCCTCATCTGACGTTTTCAAAAGGAGCCTCTGTGGTGAAGTTTGAGCTCGCAGAACATTTGCTCTCATACTGTCAGTAAGTTTTGGGGGAGGTGTGAAAGTAGGTGCTAACCACCAAACTTGATGTTTTTAGTCCACTGTCAATCAAACAAACATGGATTTTTTTTTAAATTCGGAGTGTTAAACATTTGTAAAAAATTAGAAATAACATAATTGTTATCATTAAGAGTGTAAGAGTACTTCCAATGAAACAATAGTTTTAGTGCAGATAAGCCAGAATTCAGATGTTTCAAGAGCAGCATTCAGATAAACGACGCTTACCGTATTTTTCGGCACATAAGTCACGGGTTTTTTTGTTGTTGCATAATTTACATGCCCTGCGACTTATAGGCCGTAGTGACATATTTATGGATTTTTTCCCGTTTTGTATAAACCCATTTTTATAATAATAATAATACATTTTATTTCAAAGGCGCCTTTCTGGCACTCAAGGACACCGTACAAAGAATAAAATCAGCAGTAACAGAAACTAAGAGATGAAAAGAAAAGAAAAGAAAAAGAAAGGAAGAAAAAAAGACAATGTATAAAATCAATATAAAATCAATATAAAATCAATATAAAATCAGGCAAAACCAATTGTGTCAGGTGAAAAAAGCAGATCTAAAAAGGTGTGTTTTGAGTTCTGATTTGTATTGTGAGATTGACTTTATGTTTCTAATGTGAGGTGGTAACGAGTTCCAAAGTCGGGGAGCAGAGCGACTGAAGGCTCTGCTCCCCATGGTGGTGAGACGGGCGGAGGGGACAGTCAAAAGGATGGAGGAGGATGATCTGAGGGAGCGAGAGGGAATGGCAATATGAATAAGATTTGAAAGATATGGTGGGGAGAGATTGTAGAGGGCCTTGAAAGTGAACAGGAGAATTTTGTAATCTATGCGGAACTTGGTTGGCAGCCAGTGGAGTTTTTGCAGGACTGGAGTGATGTGATGAATGGATGGGGTTTTGGTGATGATGCGGGCAGCTGAGTTCTGGACCAGTTGGAGCTTTTTGGCTGCGATATGACGGTTTTCATTAATTCTGACTGAAAAAAAAAAACAATACAATTTTTAGCCACTAGATGGCAGCAGAGTGGTAGTATTAGTATTATATACCATTGTATCATGTTATAGGTAAACGTGGCTATAATGACAAACTCAAAAAAGTTCAAGACAAAAACAACTGGACTTTATTTATTGTACTTTACTTTATGCTTTATTGTTTTTGTCTTTAACTTTTTTGAATTTACCATGTCCTGGATGACTAAGAATCTTCACCAGCTATTAATGACACAATTGGTTTGACGTAGCACCCCCACCTTTGTTCTGCTCGCTGCTTGGAACAAGTAAAACCAGCTGCACTGCCCGGGCAATATGCAGCTAATTTGACCATTAAAGTGCATTTATTAAGACATTAACTAAGACACACCTTTGCTATAATTTCAAGTCAACAAACATTTGTTTTTAGGTGTTTATCTTGTTAAATTTGGACAGCAACATGTCGCGTGCATGCATTTACTTCTGCATATCGGCTTTTGAAATACAGCTGATTTGACTGCCAAAGTGCATTTATTAAGCAAAAGTTAGACTGAGACGCACCTTTACTACAGTTTCGAGCAAACAAACAATTGTTTCTAGGTCTTTATCTTGGTCAGTGGTAGCATGTAACAAATGTGACACGTCAGCGATGATGCATAATAGAAGCAATATATACAGTGAAGCGACATATTTATGGATTTTTCCACTTTAATAGACAAATATGGACTGATGTGACTTATAGAGCGGTGCGATGTGTACAGCGGAAAATATGGTATTTGTGTCATATCTTTGGTTAGAAAAAGTCTTGTTTGTTGTAACTCAAGTTGTAGAGTTGATCTTGGTCTACAAGATCAAAGTTGTGTTTATGTTTCACGTCAGTGAAACTTCTTTTCTCCTTTCTCCACTTCACCACTGCACCAGCTCAAAATACGCCGTATCCACTGTGTTGCGTTCCCACCTCCTTGAGACTGAACCCCATGCCTACATTTCCGTAAAGGAAGTTTCACAGATGTGAAACATAAATCTGTTAATCTGCGTTTGATTACTCCGTGACTTTCTCAAGGACCTGGATGTATGACACAAAAAACTGAAATTTGGAATTTTTTTTAATTCTTTCGGCTTCTCCCTTTTTGTCAGTGGTCACCACAGCGAACTGAGTTGCACCAAGATTTGGCAATTGCTTTTACGCCAGATGCTCTGCCTGACGCAACCACAGACCACCGCGCTACCACAGCCCTCTGTGTGAAGCAGAGAGCTGCCATCTAGGGCACCCGGGGGAGCAGATGGGGAGGTTAAGGGCCTTGCTCAAGGGCCCAGAGTGGGGCAAATGAGGGTGGACACAGGTGTGGGTACTTCACCAATCCCACCCACATTTTGATGTTGTCTGTATCGGGAGTTGAACCAGCAATCTTCCGATCACAGGCTCACCTTCTCTAACCTCTACGCCACCATTTCCCATTGGAATTGAAATTTAATTATAGAACTGAAATGAAAGTAGTCAAACGGAATTTTCAATGCAACGAAATACAGTTTCAAACCAGTAAATTCAGTTTCAATTCAGTGAAATTCATTTTCAAACCAATGGATTTAATTTCAGTTTAGGGGAATACAAACTCAACCTTAGCAATTCAAATTTTGTTTTTCCGCTGTCAGTTTTACATCACGAGATTATTCCAGCAGAAATATCATGATTAGCATGGGCTGACAGAATTAAACACTTCCCCTAAAATTAAGATTATTTAAAGAGTTATCTACAACAGGTAAGACACTTAGCATACAGTGGGGATGAACCTTGATTGGACAGGATTTAGTTTGTTAGTCAGAATCGGCTGACATGATGAACACCAGCAGAGCACCATGTGTCTTTATTTTGACCCAGTGAGAGAAACGCTTGTTTGACAAATTCTACAGTCGGTTAATAAAAAAAAAAATTCCACTCCTCTTTCAGACGCAGGAGGTTAAAGGTAAGCAGGCAGATGCAGACAGGTTGTCTAGGCCTGACTTCCTCCCTGCAAAAATAAGTAAAGTGTGTTTATGCAGGCAGTCCCACATGACTCTTTGATTGAAAGAAAACATCATCAATTTAGCACAGGCCCCAAGGCCTTTAAATAACCAGCAGACTGGTGTAGAGCAGAGAGCTGCAGAATTTCTTCCATGCTGCTGATGACTTTAGACACACAGACATATCAGACAGACAGACAGCATATGTTATATTTGTCTCCTCCCCACCTTCCCATGTGTATTGTGGTCATTTTAATTCATATCTCCCATGATACTAAAATGTCAAGGTTACAGTACCCCCCCATGCATGCACGCACGTTGCACATACAGAGTTCAAGAAAAGGGAGGTGAAAGAGTCAATGTACAAATACAGGAATAAATCAAGCATGCATTTTCCTCCGTGTCCCTTTCTTTGCCCCTCGTCACTCCCCTGCATCCCCCTCTCATTGTTGGCACTGGCCTTTGGTGTGTGTGTTAATGTGTGCGCGCATGTTGGTGTGGTGAAAAAGTACAAATGAACAGGTTTATCCAATGTGTGAGTAAGGAGGTTTAGGGGGATGCCTATTTTTGTTCTTTTAGTTCATTAAGCATAAACATAAAAAATGTTCAGCTCATTTAACGCCATTTATTCATATTTAATCAGGCGCCACCTGTTGAAGCGTTAATTAAAAGAACAAGCAATTTGAAATTTTATTTTCGAAAAAGATGTCAAAAAGATAATGACATCCATTACTTATAGCTGTTTGTTCAATAAATCTTAATCAAATCTCACCTCACATCTTATCTTTACTTTTTAGCCCTATGCATGTATTAAGTATGTATTAAGTGCGTATTACGTGCATATTATACTATCCATGTGCCTAGCAGGTTTACAATCCCTGTGATTATGAACAATTAACTACATTAAAAATGTGTTACTGTAAAAAAATCAGTAATGTTTAGTTTGATACATTACATTAGCTATCATGGTTATTATACTTATGTATGAAAATGTCAAAAGTAGCATCGTAGTTCTCTGTCTTTAGTATTCCCATGTATTATGCTTGGTATTATTTTTAATTTTTAATCTAAAAAGTATAAAATCAATATACAGTGAAGTTAGTTGCAGACTTGAAAGCCAGTTTTACACACTTGACATGGACATATTGATGCTGCTTGATTCTGTTTCTGTAAAAGGAATTGGCAACAAGTGACGGTGTATTGGTCCCTTCTAACCGTATCTCACGTACAAGTGGAAATATTTTAAGCTCTATTCTCTGGAACAAGTTAGGAGCTGCATGGTAGGTGTCATATGAGTAAGGGGAGGGGTTAGGCCATTAGATATTTATAGTCTCAAACTTTGCTCTATTTTCATGTTTTTTCCTAAATGGGGGCCGAGATGGGGAAGAGGCAGGGCAGCTGACTTGGGACCCGAAAGTCATCCTCAGTCACTGCACATCTCGTGGTGTCTCTGAGCAGCACACCCTATCCCCAGCTTGCTCCCTGGGCACTTTCCATAGCCGCCCACTGCTCCACCTGGTGGTGGATGGGTTAAATGCAGAGAGCCAATTTCGCCATCATATGGAATCTTCATCCCTGAAAGAGTAGAAGATGTGCACATCCTGGATAGAGAGGAACGATGGTTTGAGAGAGGAGTAAAGGAGGCCATCTTTGTGAAAAGAAATCGTCCATCGTTAAACAGGGGTGGAGGCCTACGTGTTCAATTGTCCCCCTCTTACAATGCTGTTATTGCTAGTATCACTCAACCCTCTGTGAAGAGTAAACAGCCATCAGTGTGCTAATGATCCATTGTTAGGCTGATGGTCCTTCTTGAGCATGTGATCAGCTGGTTTTGGTTGTCAGCAGCAAACTGGTTGATCCACTCTGAGACGGTGCTATTTAAGAGACTGAGCTGAATACAGCGCCTCAGACTGAGGAAGTCTCTCGGATGAGAGACGAAACGTTTCTACATTTTTTTGTTGTTTTGCTTTGTTTTGTTTTTTTGAATGTCCAGAGGACCAGATTTAACTTTTTTAGATTTTTCTACCTGGATTATTGAGCATGCATCAGGATATTTAGCTAATATTACTACCTTGTAATACATATTCATACAAATTCATCTTGCTTGCACCGTTATATTCTACCATGTTGTTGTTTACTATCTCTCTTTAGGACCTTGTAATTATTATAATTACTTTTTCACTTTTTGGTACTTTATTTTTGTACCGTTATTGCATGCTTTAGTATTTCTTGTTTGTCTGTTCTTTGTTTTTTCAGTGAGTCAAATCGGTTCTTCTCTTCCTGAACACTTCATTGTACTGTTGACCTTGTGTTAACCTGCATATGACAAATAAACACAACTTGAACTTTATCATGTATTTCTTACTTCTATGATGACTGAAAACTTACCATACCTGTATCAAATAAAATTATAACAAGTTGAAACAGTTGTTTTTCTTCATATTTCATACTTGCACTGACTTTAAATGCAGACTTGCAGATGAGGATTGGCCAGTCTTCACTTCCCCCACATATTTGTTCTTTTTTGGTAACTCCTCCTAAAGGACTCCCCCATCCCTCTCATAAAGAATTACCCCTCCTCCCCTGGTAAAGCTCCACTACAGCCCTGAAGCAGTGCCCCAAGAGAACAGAGGTAAACATTGCCCCCATTCATTTTACCCCAGTCAGCTCCACAGTCCCCAGTTCACTCGTTCTCCGCTCCTCTTTCTCAATTTGTTTGCCAACGGGCGGCTTTCTGGACTCGTCGTTTGGCCCTGAGCTCAGAACAAGCTTTGAAGATGCTGCACAAAAAACAGAGACGGCAATGATACAGATCAATTCGCAAGGTTAGGTTATCATCTGCCCTCGTGGTCTTTGTGTTTATAATCATTGGGGTGTAATTCTGTCCCATGTGTGGAAAACTTGCAAGAAATCCAACTTTCATATTTTGTTTTTATTTTACACTCGAGACAAAGCAAGGCATTTATCTGAGATGCACAAAAAAATCAGACAAGAGAATATTGTACAAAACAGAACAAAAAACAACAACACAGAAAGCTAAAAAGTATTTAAAAAAATATGAGAAAATATTTTTAAACTGATATTTTCTGCTGCATTTGCACCTCCCACCCATATACCGTACTTTTTATTTTTTTGCTGGTAAATTATTTTTAAAACTCTTTTCAGTAAAGTAGAGATACAAAGAATGTATGAAGCAATGTCATAGAATTACTCATGCCTATGCTTTCTGTGACAGCAGCACTTACAACCACGCAGTAAACAAAGGTTGTGGCAATAAATTTAGGTATCTTATGTTTTTTGTTGGCTGTAAATATGCACAATAAATTGCTGCAGTTACTGAAAGAAAACCTAAATGGTATACAAATGTTTAGTCAAGCCAACACTTTTACATAAAAATGATTGACCAACTGTCTCTGCTTCCTTTTGTTTTAAACTGAAGCTGGATATCTCTGTTTAACTGGCACTGCCATGTTGAGTCTTGTAATGTGGTGCTGAAAATCCTGCCTACTCCTCCATACTTGGTGATTGTTTATTTTTAGGCATCAAATATCTAGTTACAGCTAAATACATTAGTACAATGAATATCTAAACTTTAAACAGGTGGTAGGAGAGCTTTGAGTCATTAGATGCCAACTCCTGAAAAAAAACATCTGCCATCAGGGAAATGTCCCATTTGTTTAAACTTATACTGCAGTCAGCCTACAGGGGATGCTCCTGCTGTTTCCACTAAACATCTGCACTGAGTACTTGTTTCTATTTGTAGTATAATGTATGTAAATAAGCCTAACATGTTCATTCACTCTATTGTGGGCATTCTCGCCACCTTGTGGCAAGGGATGGTATTTCAGTGCTTTTGTTAAAATGTGAAAAGATTATATACATATATAATATATATATATATATATATATATATA
>NC_056516.1:28265376-28281579 GCF_014905685.2 Nematolebias whitei
TCCTCATCTTCATGTGCATCTACTGGAGCAGCCCAAACCTCAGGATCAAAGATTGTACCCGGGTCTAGGAGAGTCTGTGAACCCTGGAGCTTTTCTTTGGTTCGAGCTCGGTCCTTCGCTCGTCTGTACGTTTGAAAAAAATCATTAGTAAACACGGTCATGTTTGTGTCACATTGTCTAAAGTCGGAATCTAAATTTGCTACTCAAAGCAGAATAAACAGATTAGCTACCGACATTTTTACCATTACAAAAAGATCTATATTAAATTTTATATTAATTTTTGTAATTTTCATCTTATATTTACTTTAATATTTTAGAATTATTGTGCAGCTTGCATGTGTCATTAACTTTTCTACCTGTTCTGCTTCGACTCCGGTCGTTGACGTTCCATTGCCGACTTGCTCCGAGTAAGTCTGCCTCCCAACTTCAGTGTAGGAGCCCAGTCTGGATTAGACTTGTCGTGCATGTGTGCAGGCCGTCCTGAAGAAATAAATTATTTAACAAAAGAAATTATTCAAATGTAGAAAGTAATACCCAAAATATAAATTTGTTTTATGGAATATTTTCTGTCATACTTTCCCAATGCTTTATTCACACGAGAGTAAAGAGGGAAACAACATCAAAACAAATTGATAAATGTAGTCTGACAATGTTGCAGTGTTCGAATATTATATTTATTTATATATTTATATATATATATATATGATATACACACACACTATATGTATAACACATATATTAATTATTGACAAATTTGTTGTGCAAATGCTTTAACTGATATTTACTCACATTTTAGTACAATTGTAGCTTTATGTGTCTTCTTTTATTTTCCATCACCTATTATGTGTGTGTTCAATAACTGGTTTTATGACGGGTCATGTTCAGAGTGCTGCTGTAATGTCATTCTTGAACACTTCTAAAAAAGAGATTTTTAAGTCTCAGTCAGACCTAACTGGTTAAAAAATGGTTTAAAATAAAATATTATTGTGCAAATTACTAACGTTTAATATCCCAGGCTCAACATGGGACTAGAACCAGAACTTTGTTGCCAAGTGAACGAGTTACCTCTGCTTGTCAGACAAGCTCACACTCTCTGGATTTTCAAATCCCGTTTAAAAACCCATTACTATTCAGAAGCTTTCAACACAAGATGATCTGTGTTTTGAACCTGTATGCTCCACACTGGTTAGTCGTCATATTTATTATCTGCAACATTTTTATGTCTATATTCTGATTTACTTCATTTTGTATATTGCTTTGTGTGTTGCCTGTTGTTCTGTCTGTACAGCACTTTGGTTGGCCTTGTCGCTGTTTTAAGTGCTCTATAAATAAAATGGTAAAAGTATGGTATGGTAAGTATTATGGTGTGGAAGTTAGCACGTAGCATAGCATTGTTCAGCTAAGTAGTTTGTTTAAGCTCATTAGAGTAATAGAGCCTCTTAATCATGAAAACAACAGTTTCAACACACATTGTTTCACAATATGATTGATACAGAAATTTTTGTTTACCGGACAAAAAGTGATCGGAGCATATTTTTGATGTTTTCGAGGGCACATCCTTGCGGTTGATGTTTTTAAGCCAGACTCGACGACGTTCTGTGGTGAGCGCCTCGGTTTGTGGTCCTTCATATTTCCTGATTTTTGGGATTGAGTGAAAACCGCGCTTTGTATTTCTCCGGTTGTAACATCCTATAACCCAACACGAAGTAACCATTGCAATTAAATATAAATGAAAAAACCGCTAGAAAAGTAACTAAACTATTGCAGTATCTGTATCTGCAAGCACAGCCTGCCTCAAAAAATGGAGGACACGCGGAATACGCCCACAACTCCGGGTGTTCGTGACAGTCATGCGCAGTAATGTCCACGGAACAGCGAAGAAGTAAAAGAAAGCGTAGAAGAAGAAGTGTGTGTCAAGCTGCTACTACTGTTCTATGTCATATAAGCTTCGCCCTTTAAGGCCTTCGCTTTAGTGGGTTTATCCCGTTATGCAGAGCATAAGCACTGAAAAAAAAATTAGTCCACGCCCACCTGCTGTGTGGGCCCTACCCGGTCCGTATAAATTACGTTAAGAGCGGGAAATCGGCTCCCATTTTTTCTTCAGCGAGCTAATATAGCACTGTCAGAAGAACAAAGAAGATAAGTTGTGTAAATGACCAACCTTGTGAAGGATGCTGGGCCCGGCAGTCGACCTCCGGTCGTCCGGTGAGTTCTCCTCCCCGAGGAGAAGATGACAGCAGTCTTATTCCAAGGTAAGCGTCGTGGAACATTTCCCAGTGACAGGTCACTACACGCTGGACAACGCCATCTTGTGTTTTTTCCTCTTATCGCCGACCCTCGGGGCGAACCGGATGGTTCCTCCGGGGCAAGGCGTGCTCAGCTGCAGCCCCCGCTGCTCATTCCCTCCCGGGTAGCGTAGTGTAGGTGGAGGGGGGCTGAGTGAATGCTCACCCCATCCCACCTCGTTTCGCATCGGCGATCACACCGCTCCCGGCCGACGGCGCCCTCAGGGGTTGCCCGGCGGAACCCGGGAGGAGGCTGACATGAAGGGACCCCTTTTTTCTACGTCCCTCGCCTTTTCCCGCCAGTTCGGATGATCGGCGGGAAGGTTGTTTTTCACTGGGCTCCACTGTGGCTCACCGTCTTGATCCATACGGCCTCACGTTCCAACAGGACGTTCCACGGGCGAGGCCGCAGACGGTTCTTTCCTGGTAGATTAGAGGAGTCGGTCCCCAGTCCGCTCCCATCACCAGAGTTGAGGGATTCACCGAGCGGGGCTATTCCTCGGTAACCCCTCCTGGAGCCAAGCCTCGCGGAAGCTTCCGGAGCGAAGCTGCCCAGGCCGGAGCAGCGTCCCGTCCCTCCGGAGGAACACGAACCAGACGGCGAACACGCTCTCGAATCGAGCCCACCAATGTGTTTTTCAGGCAGCCGCAGTTAGCAACAACGCGCGCTGCTAGCACATAGCATGTCCAAGGGATTGAAGGCCGCAGACCTGCCTTGGAGACAAAGAACTCCCTCTGTCAGGCAGCTGACGCCAGCTCAACATGTGTGCCTCTCCCACGGTTTGCCTGTCGAGGACTGCAGCGCGGAGGACGACGACCCAACGACCCACCTGGCTTCGTTACTCCCCTCGCTGCCGGAGAATCTGCACAAGACCTGATGAAACATCGCGGACGCGCTGTTCAGAGCAGCTTCAAACCATGCTGGCGAAGTGAAACAGTCGGAGGAGGTGCCAGAGGCTGTGCACCACCTCATCAAGCCGCGCGGCCCACCCTGTCCCGCTGGAGGGACCGTCGCGAGCAAGCTTCGACTTTTCCACGGCCGCGGCTCTCGCTGAGTTCCACCACCAGCCCCGCCCGTCAGAATCCAGCCCTCTGCACTCCGGTAGCCTGCAGCTCAGCGTTTTCCCCAGAGTTCGCCTGCAAGACAGCGCTCTGGGCAAACAATCGCAGAGCTCATGAGAGAGAAAGCTCTCAAAATGACGGTCTCCGGAGGGTGTGTGTAAAAGTGACACGAAAGTTGAAATAAATCATCATTAATGATCAAGTGTCTGTTTTTTAGCCAGTCTGTAAGCCCGGATGAGCTCACAGCGGCCGCACACATAAGAGCCGGTGTCCTTTATAAGGCTTTTTAAACTCACCGCCGCTCCAAGACATTATTAATCGCTTACAGGGCACGATGGTAAGTGAAAATAACTCGTTATAATCCCGGGCTGCACGTTTTTCACCCAAGTGATGTCAACTCGTACCCGTGGGATGAAACAGCCCCACACACGAGCCGGTGTCCTTAAATAAAGGTTTTTTAACTCACCGTCGCTCTAAGACATGACGAGTCGATCACAGAACAGCCTCCACACATGAGCCGGTGTCCTTAATTAAAGGTTTTTAAACTCACCGTCGCTCTAGACATGACGAGTCGATCACGGCACAACGGTAAGCGAAAATAACTCATTACCAACTAGAACTGCACGATCCTCACTCAAGCGGTGTCAACTCGCACTCGTGGGATGGAACAGCCTCCACATGAGCCGGTGTCCTTAAACAGGTTTTTAACTCACCGCCGCTCTGACATGACGAGTCGATCACTAAGATGGACAGCCTCCATCCAACGGCGCTGCGTTGATGCTGGCGCACACACACAGCTGCCGGCGCTAACCAGCTCACATCGGTATGAATGTGGTCCGCAGGCTGGTCCGGGTGGGGGTCCTTCTCTCTCAGCTTTCGGCAGCTCACCGCAGCTTAAACGTGAAGCAGCCGAAGAATCCGGTAATGAGTCCCACCTCCCTCTAGCGCGCGCCCCTCCAGCGAGAGCGGCGCGCGTCCCTCCAGAGAACAACGTGTGCTCCCGCGGGGCTAAGCAGCCTTCACTCCAACAGCACGGTGTAAATGAAGTCACGCCCTCCGCCTTTCAACGTTCGCACAGCGACGTCAAACGCGCAGCCCCACCGCGTCATTAGCTGTCACACGCTTCGCCTTCAGCTCAAGTCTCGCCCGGGGTCACACAGAAAACATTCCCGCGACGCATGACGGCGGTTGAGGGACGGACTGCTGACAGCCGTACAAAACATGACGCATCATTAACGCACGTTCATCCACGAACGTTACGTAGAGTGGCAAAACATGCTCGCCGTTTTTCAGATGGATGGACAGGGTTTATGCAAATGGTACAAGTTACAGTTTGCAACCCGAACCCCTCCATTCAGAGGAGTTATATAAACGGTCCCGTCATCATCATCAGACTGATTCTCTTCCCTAAATGCAGAAATCCAAGTGTTTTCTGATAAAAGTAATCTACAGAGTTCCCCAAGGGAGAGAAAACACGAGGGTTTTTACTCACGGATCGGAGGGGTGAGACCGTTCTTGGATCTGTTGTTTAACATCCAGAGAACGCATACCGATCATCCTAAAACACAGAGACGAGAGTTTTTTGTTTTTACCTGGATGATCTGCGGATCCTGTCACTTCAGACAGGAGGCGCTGATGCAGGATCAGGTGTTGACATCACACCTGTTAATCTGGGCTTCGCCATAAGTGGAAGGAAGCTCGATTTTCCCGGCCCAGACATTTGTTTTTCTGGAGTGGAATTAAATTCAACCACCATGAAAACTCATTTATCACATGAGACGCCTCTAGAGGTGTTTTTGCACGTCTGCATGTGGATCCAGTAAAACAACGACGGATGATCATTGTCTTTTCCTCTGTGGAAGCAGACCTCCGACTCTGGGGAAACACCTTGTTTTTCTATCAGAGGGAGTCCCCCTCAGCAGACCCACGTCATGGGTCAGTCTTCACGGACACGTTGCTGTCAGGCTGGGGGGGGGACATACCTATCTCAAGCAGTAGGGGCGCTGTGGCCCCACTACACATCAGCCCACATCAATGTTTTGGAGTGTCGCACAGTACTGAATGTGATTCAACACCTTGCTCCTGTGCTACAGAATCAACACGTGTTGATTCACACAGACATCATGATGACTGCTGCATACATAACCATCAGGGTGTGCGTTCAGCCAGATGTTACACATTGTGCGAAAGCTACTGAGTTGGGTTCATCAAAACCTGCTTTTATTAGAGCGGTTTACATATCCGGTGTTCTGATGTGACGTCCAAGGGCGGCCCACGTTACGTGGACCGGATCCTCCATCCGGATCTGATGTTTTTCAGACGCAGCAGAAGTTGGCAAAGCAGCTGTGGACCTGTTTGCGATGCGAGAAGAACGCTCAATGTCAACTACGGTTTTCCCTGAGCCCGCGAGACGATCCATCGCTGGGGGGGGACGCATTTGCTCACAGTCGGTGGCCCAAAACGCTTTTTACGCGTTTCTTTCCCCCCCACCTCCTCTGTTTTTTTACGGTCCATGAACCGAGTTCAAGAGGAGGGATTGACAGCCCTCCTTGGTGGCTCCCGGCGTGTGAACGCACTATGGTTCCCAGGCCTGCAACGTCTGTTGTTGGGTCGCCGTGGAACTGTCATGGAGAAAGGATGCTCTCCTTCAGGCAGGAGGAGCGACCAAGAGTTACCCAGAAATAGGTCAACACCGGTGGGTCTGACCGCTGAGCGGTTCCACTTAGAGGATGGGTCTCCCTCAGGAGATAGTGTGCACAATTCAAGATTCACGTGCTGCATCTACCACAGTTCTGTACACATCAAGGGGACGGCTTTTCAGCGCTGGTGCACAGAGAAGGTTTAGAGACCACCTCATGCCTTTTAAGCGGCGTGTTGTTTTTCTACAACAGCTGATGGATAGGGAGTTGGCTTTCAGTACGCTTTAACGTACGATTGCAGCCATCTCTTCCTGCCACAAAGGGTTTGGAGACAGAACAGCTTTTATCACCCGCTGATGAAGCGGTTTCTAAAAGGTGTACAGAGATGTAGGCCTGTTTTTCACGCCCACTTGTTTTCCACAGTGGGTTTAACGCTGGTCCTGCGAGCCCTGATCAAAGCTTCAATTGAGCCTCTGGATCAGGTTTCATTTAAATTCTTGTCTCTTTTAACAGCCCTGTTGCTGGTTTTAACACCCGCTAAGAGGGTAAGTAATTATCTGCCCTCTCTGTTGCTTCGTCATGCCTTAGAATTAGGCTGACGGGCAGCTCAGCTGATTTAAGACCAACCCAGCTTTTATGCCTAAAACATCACGAGCTCTTTTAAATCAAGAGTGATATCGTTGGAGGGGTCTTTTCCCCCCCACAGATCAGAAGAGGAAGCATCTTTTCATCTTCTCTGCCCGGTGCGGGCGTTGACGTGTTACATAACGCACACAGCTGCAATGCGTTTCAAACTCAACAATGGTTTGTGCATTATAGAGATGCTTCTACAGGTCGCCGTTATCCATCCAGCGCTTGTCACACTGGCTGTGTGAGGCCTTTTCTGAAGCCTACAGAGCATCAGATTTAGAGCCTCCTGTCAACCTCTAAGCACACTCGACCAGGGGTATCGCATCTTCGACTGCTCTGCATAATGGTATGTCAATGCAGGACATCTGCACTGCGGCTGCATGGTCAACACCCTGCTCATTTATTCGCTTTTACCTACGTGATGTAACGGCTCGTTCCATGACACATTCTGTCCTTAGTGCTCTAACAGAATGAATATTGTTGTTCTCATGGAACTCTGTTTAAGCTCACTTCTGTCTGCATGCATTACAGTGTGAGATGTTGTTATCAGTCACAAGTCGTGTCTGTGATTTTGGTTATATTGTCACTAATCAGTTCATGATTATTGTTACCAATCAGTTCAATTGATTTATAATCAATTTATGGACATTAATCTGTTTATACTGTTCAGCCATGAACCAGTTGGTTCATGCCCCCCACCCCCCCCCCTCTTTTCAACTTCTTCTTCCCGTTGAAAGTTTTCCGGGGTATTCATGCTTTGTCAGAACGCATAGCTACACAACATGCGTCTGTGCATGGCACATAATTACGCGATGCGTAGTTATGCACATGGGGAGCTGAGTGACAAGACGTTTTTTGGGCAAGCTTCCGCTTCTTACTGTGTTCGAATGGACCCAGTGAGGCGAGGACCACATCGGCTTCGCCCTTTACCCACTAAAGCGAAGGCCTTAAAGGGCGAAGCTTATATGACATAGAACGTTGGTTACGTACTGTAACCCCAGATTCTATGAATATAAGCGTAGCCCTTTAAGCGTCGGGCCTCACTGGCTCCTAAATGGCTGAAGAAAAAAGCTATTTTGGGAGCCGATTTCCCGCTCTTAACGTAATTTATACGGACCGGGTAGGGCCCACACAGCAGGTGGGCGTGGACTAATTTTTTTTTCAGTGCTTATGCTCTGCATAACGGGATAAACCCACTAAAGCGAAGGCCTTAAAGGGCTACGCTTATATTCATAGAATCTGGGGTTACAGTACGTAACCAACGTTTTTGACAGTATGGCAACGGTACAAGTGAGCGAAGCAAGGAAAGTCTACATCTTACACGGCATAAGGGTGAAATTGTAGCTTTTAACTTAGTAGTGGAGTGAGATTATTGTGACAGATGTTATTATGAAATAAAATTATTGCGACAGACGTTAAAACGAAGCTAGCTTTAAGCTAACTCGAGCTAACTTCTGATGTTTGGTTATCTGATCAGGATGATTTGCGGGTGGATGGAAGAGGCTGTGAGGACTACAGACACATGGAAATAGAGACAGATGTGGTGTCCAACACAGACGGATCAGCTAAAGCCACTGGTAATAAAATCAGCAGAGTTTTAGCTCCATCATGTATCCTTAATGTAAACAGGAGAGCTGTAAACTTCATTTCACCCTACACATACAATGTACCTGTACATCCAAGGTTATCTAAACATTACTGTTTTAGTAGCATTTAAAGTTGTCTTCTGTTTGTCCTCCCAGGGGGACACAGCAGTTCTTGTTGGGATCAAGGCTGAAATTGGCAAACCGAGGCCAATGATACCAAACGAGGGATACCTGGAGTTCTTTGTTGATTGGTTGGTGGACAGTTTGAGTTTAACCACATATATTTATTTTGAATAAATCTTTAATTCGTACAAAATGTAAATGCACCAACAGCTCATACAGATTGCTTTGGCTCACTTATTTCCTCTTTAATCCATGGGAAACAACATTCAGTATTTAAGACATAAAACTGCATCGGTTTAAAGTATTTAAATTTTTCATTGCATTACTTTTGAATGTTCAAAAAGTCTCTCGTGAAGTTGTAAACAAAGAGTTGCTATAAACCTTTCACGAAAGAAAGCATTTCAAAGACTTTAGACTTTTCTTCTATTATCGTAACAAATTAAAACAGTTTCATGAAAAGTTGATGCAAAGTGTCTAGAACAGAACACAGCTGATAAATGTTAGCCGTTTACTGTTGATCTTATGTTTATCATTTACTCTGCAGGACCAAAGTTTTGGATTTGTGCATCTCATGTTTATTTTCACTATTTAATAATGCAAATGGCAAATTGCAGAATATTTATATTTATAAACACAAATTTATCTAGTTTAATGTCATTTTTATTTTTAAAGCTTAAACATCGTGTGTGTGTAATTGAAAGTAAACATTAATTACTTTATATCACAGAAAATGTGTTAAAAAGTTTAAGGTAATGGACTGAAAAATCAAAACTCACAACACTGTTGGTGAATGTTCTGCCACTAGGTGGTGGTGTTGTCACCATATCATGAACATCCACCTCCAACAAATCACTATAAAGACTTGTCTTGTTTCAAAGAACTGTTTTGTTGTTTGTTTTTGTTACCAGTTCAGCCAACGCAACTCCTGAGTTCGAGGGCGTTCTGCTAGAAGGTTTTTATTTTATATATATATATATATATATATATATTCGTTCACACCCACTTCTTCGCTCAGCACAAGATCAGCTGCTGGAGGAAGCTTCTCCAACAGCTGTGGGCTGCACACAGATGCTAAATCATTTTAAATAATTTATTTTAAATAAAAAATCCATACCAGTCGTGTGGCCCATCCATCAATCAGCCATTGGCTTTTTCCAATCTTACTTTGAAAAATGATAGAGCGAGTTCGTGAAAAAACAAACTGCAAAGTAGTGAGGGACTACTGTAATGAGAATTTGTTTCATTGTACTGTCCCCTCTACTAGGCGTTATTCTACTGCACATAAATGAAACCTAAGTGTAGTGATTGTTCTTGGACAACTTACAAACTCAGGATGTTTTAATGACATGTATAAAACATGAAATATGTTAGTTGGTGTAGAGTTCCTGTTCAGTGGTGGGACTGATAATATTCAAAGTAAAAGCCTCTAATTAGGAATTCAAAACTGTTGAAATTTCAGAATTATTTCTCATATACCTTTTAATCAAAATGACTTCTACATGCAACTTATAAAAAATTGGGGAACAGAATAAACACAAACACATTTACACACATCTTACGCAGCAGAACATGTAACAACTTTGGTGATCTGGTCTTCCAGAGATGTGGATTGTTTCTTCACATTCTTATGTCATAATTTGCACTAATGCAAACATTACTCAGTAGAGTCAATTCCCACTTTTTGCTCAAATCAGTGAGACTACAGAGTCACACAAGTTGGTAAGTGCACATGCGACAGTCACAATTTTGTCCACCACTGGCAAGCCGTCATGTTTGATTAGGTAGTCTACTGGCAGACGTGCTTGAAGCATCGTGTATTTGTTTCTCACAAGTCCACTGAGCCGTTCAACATGTGTACGAACGTGTGCAACCTTCCTTGTGGTTTCCACGTCGACTGCAGATAGTTGTGCTTTACCGCTGCTGAAACTTGGAATGTTGACCTGTGCACAGTATGATTCCACACTATCCTGTATGTTGAAACCATGATCTGCTAGAATGAGGTCACCTGGAAGTAGTTTCAACAGCAAACCACAGTTTTCAATTATACACTTGTCACTTGCCCTGTCGCCCCATGATTTGGACAGAAAACACACTGAACCCTGCGGGGTGATACCCATTAAGAACTTCACCGAGTTAGAACGCTTATAGTTTAACCACGTCTGTGCATGTGCCAACACGTTTTTAGGCCTTTCGATAAACACTTCAAAGCAGTCAACTATAACAGCTGTTTTTTGTCCAAAATGTTTTTGAAATTTCAGGGGCATAGTTTTCATCAATACATCCCGCTCAGGCCAGTACAGCAGATTCTTTAGACGTGTATATAAAACATGGATGACAATCACAAATGTCCTGGAGACAGTTGAGGTAGATGTTTGGAATCGAAAAGCTAAATCTTGCACAGGAAGGTTTAGCTTAAGACGCATTAGAGTCATCACGAAGCATTCAAATGGACCTAAATCACTATTTACTTTAGACGCAGGTATGAACGACTTCACCAGATCAAATACAGTCATCAACATGAGGAATGATGGAAGGCCAGTGTAGTACGTGACTTTAAGGTTATTATTCTCAAAGCTTCTTTCATTGAACTTCAAATCATTTATCTGATCTTTTAACAGAATCTGTTCTGTTCTTAATCTCTGCAGTTCAGAATCAGCCTGACTTTCAGAAACAGGAGCAGGTTCTGCATGATCATCGTCCTCTTGCTGCAGCACCAGGTCGCAAACTTGAACGGATTCCTCATCTTCATGTGCATCTACTGGAGCAGCCCAAACCTCAGGATCCAAGATTGTACCCGGGTCTAGGACGTCTTTAGAACCCCGGAGCTTCTTTTTGGATTGAGCTCGGTCCTTCGCTCGTCTGTACCTTAAAAAAAACAACAAAACAAATGTTAGCCAACACTGTCATGTTTGCATCACAGTCTAAAATCAGACTCCAAGTTTGCTACCCAAAGCAGAATAAACAGATTAGCTACCAACATTTTTACTATTCCAAATATATATACATTAAATTTTATTTTAATTTTAGTAATTTTTATCATAGACTTACTTTAATATTTTAGAATTATTGTGCAGCTTGCATGTGTCATTAACTTTTCTACCTGTTCTGCTTCGACTCCGGTCGTTGACGTTCCTTTGCCGACTTGCTCCGAGTAAGTCTGCCTCCCAACTTCAGTGTAGGAGCCCAGTCTGGATTAGACTTGTCGTGCATGTGTGCAGGCCGTCCTGAAGAAATAAATGATTGAATAGAACAACTGCTACAAATGTAGAACGCAATATCCAAAATATTAACTTGTGTTATGGAATATGTTCAGTACGGGGGGGGGGGGCAAAACAAATTGATAGTTCTAGTCAGACAATGTTGCAGTTAAAAAAAAATAAATATATACACACACATACATACATTGAGGAAAATAAGTATTTGAACACCCTGCGACTTTGCAAGTTCTCCCACTTAGAAATCGTGGAGGGTCTGAAATTTTCATCTTAGGTGCATGTCCACTGTGAGAGACATAATCTAAAAATAAAAATCCAGAAATCACAATGTATGATTTTTTCAATAATTTATTTGTGTGTTACTGCTGCAAATAAGTATTTGAACACCTGTGAAAATCAATGTTAATATTTGGTACAGTAGCCTTTGTTTGCAGTTACAGAGGTCAAATGTTTCCTGTAGTGTTTCTCCAGGTGTGCACACACTGCAGCAGAGATTTTGGACCATTCCTCCACAGATCTTCTCTAGATCAGCAGGTTTCTGGGCTGTCGCTGACAAACACAAAGTTTGAGCTCCCTCCAAAGATTGTCAATAGGTTTTAGGTCTGGAGACTGGCTAGTCCACTCCAGAACCTTGATATGCTTCTTACAGAGCCACTCCTTGGTTCTCCTGGCTGTGTGCTTCAGGTCATGGTCATGTTGGAAGAACCAGCCACGACCCATCTTCAATGTTCTAACTGAGGAAAGGAGGTTGTTTCCCAAAATCTCACAATACATGGCCCCGGTCATCCTCTCCTTAGGCTTTTTTTTTCTGGTTTAGCAGTTCCTTCAGGTCAGTGGTGATCCAGGGTTTGTTAGTGGGGAAGCATCTCACTGTTCTGGTGGGGATGGTGTTGTTTACACAGAAGTTTATATA
This sequence comes from Nematolebias whitei, assembly GCF_014905685.2. NCBI lineage: Eukaryota > Metazoa > Chordata > Actinopteri > Cyprinodontiformes > Rivulidae > Nematolebias > Nematolebias whitei. The sequence goes on from NC_056516.1 coordinate 28,277,830, forward strand.
GTCGGTCACACACTCAGTCATGGCATTGATGTCCTCTCCATGTGGCTGGCACAGTGCATCCCAGTCTGTAGCCTCAAAACAACCCTGCAGGGCTTCTTCAGCATCTGCTGACCATTTTCTCACTGTTTTCTTTATTGCAGGTTGCCTCTGAACAAGGGGTTTATATTTTGAGCAGAGAAACATAAGATTGTGATCTGATTTGCCAAGAGAGGGTCTTGCTTTAGCAATGTATGAATCCTTGACATTTGCATAAAACAAGTCCAGCATTTTGTTTTCTCTGGTAGAGCAACTGACGAACTGTTGGAATGTCGGAAGTGTAGCAGAGAGAGAGGCATGATTAAAATCCCCAGATATTGCAACAAACGCACTAGGGTGTTGTGTCTGTAGCTTAGCAACCTCGGAGCTGATGACATCACACGCAGTCTCGACAACAGCATCGGGTGGAATGTAAACAGTTGCCAAAATAACACTGGTGAACTCTCTTGGCAAATAATATGGACGACAACTTAGTGCCAACAGTTCAATATCTGGACTGCAGAGACGACACTTCACAGTAACATGTCCAGGATTACACCATCTGTTGTTCACAATCACTACGCCACGAGGTGAGATCTTGCATGGAGCCCCAGTCTGAGGGAGATTGACAGTCATGTTTAGCTTCTTCCATTTTCTAATAATTGCTCAAACAGTTGATCTTTTTTCACCAAGCTGCTTGCCAATTGCCCCGTAGCCCTTTCCAGGCTTGTGAAGGTCTACAATTTTGTCTCTGGTGTCTTTGGACAGCTCTTTGGTCTTAGCCATGTTAGTAGTTGGAGTCTTACTGATCGTGTGGGGTGGACAGGTGTCTTTATGCAGCTAACAACCTCAAACAGGTGCTTCTAATTTAGAATAAGAAGTGGAGGTGGACTTTTTAGAGGTGGACTAACAGGTCTTTGAGGGCCAGAATTGTTGCTGATTGGCAGGTGTTCAAATACTTATTTGCAGCAGTAACACACAAATAAATTATTTTAAAAAATCATGCATTGTGATTTCCGGATTAAAAAAAATTTTTTTTTAGATTATGTCTCTCACAGTAGACATGCACCTAAGATTAAAATTTCAGACCCCTCCATGATTTATAAGTGGGAGAACTTGCAAGGTGTTCAAATACTTTTTTCTCACTATAATATATATGTGTAACCGTACGCTAAAATCACATTTCGGTTCAGTTCAGTTTCAGGAAGGGCTCGGTTCAGTTAATTTTCGGTGCAAAAAAGGCCACAATAAAGACTTACAAAACATTTATTTTGAAAATATGCCAAGTAAAAAAAATACGTTTGTATAAAAATAAGTAAAAGCGACCCATTTGGATGATATTTAAAATAAATGGCACTCTTTACAATAAATAAACAACACTAACAATAATAAAAATAAGCAGCAACAGACTGTTTACAATCTAACTAATCAAGTTTGAAGTTTTTGGACAAAAAGACCAACTTGTCCACATTTTCTACCAAAAATCATAGATCTAGTTGCAGTGACATTATCTCCAGTGGTGGAAAAAAACGCTCACTAGCAACTAGGGCTGGGCGATATGAACCAAAAATAATATCTCGATATTTTAAGAAAAATGGCGATATACGATATATATCTCAATATTTTTTTCTTTCCATAAAATAATAACAAAAATATATTTCTGAGTCAAAGCTTTGTCCCAGTTGTCACACAGGTGCATTTATTAACAGCTATAAATGTCTAAAAAATGAACTATTTACATATATTAAAGTTTGTTTTTAGACCTTTTTTTTAAAAAACATATTAAACAATAATCCTCCCCAGCTGCACCGCCTTCACTGTGTTAGTAATTGTGTGTGAACTGCAGCAGTGGGGGGGCTGCTTGTGAGGGAGAAGGAGGGGGAGGCTGAAGAAGTGTTTCGGATGAAAGACGAAACGTTTCTACAATTTTGTTCTTGTTGTTTTTTGAACATCCAGCGGACCTGACAATGTTTTTAGATCAATTATAACTCTAAGAACACGTTTCAACCATTCTGTAAAAATTGGAGCTAGTATTTTATAGTCATTGTTAAGAAGGCAAATTGGACGCCAATTATCAATCAGAAAGGTCTGTTCTAGGTTTTGGAATCAGAAATGCATAGAAACACAAACTTACGAAAAGTCATGAGCTACGAGGCTTATAGTCTTGATTTAAACATAAGTACTTTCCTTTATCAAAGTCCAAGTGGGTTCAAATACTGAAGTTTTAAGAGTTTTTACCAGGACAAATATCAGCACCAGGTTCCATTCCACCATCATTTGGAGAGAGGACAGTGGGTGTGGACACACGTCCATTGTTTGGACATCTGCTGGGGGTTTCATCCCTTCGTCTTTTTCTCTTGTAGCTGAGATACACAGAAAAGAGCAATCATTAGGAACAAAGAAAGCATTTACTTAGTTAAACACAGGTTTATTACATCCTCGATTCAAGTCAGTAATCCCTCTATTTACCGCGCCAATTTTCCATTGATGTTTTTGCCGGACTTTGTGGAGTAGGAGAAGATGGACGGGACAAAGTCGGGACTGTCGAAATCTTCAGATGCCACTCCTGTACAAATCAAGTGTAAAATAAATGACTTCACCAGATCAAATACAGTCATCAACATGAGGAATGATGGAAGGCCAGTGTAGTACGTGACTTTAAGGTTATTATTCTCAAAGCTTTTTTCATTGAACTTCAAATCATTTATCTGATCTTTTAACAGAATCTGTTCTGTTCTTAATCTCTGCAGTTCAGAATGAAGCTGACTTTCAGAAACAGGAGCAGGTTCTGCATGATCATCGTCCTCTTGTGCGTCGACTGGAGCAGTCCAAACCTCAGGATCCAAGACTGTACCCGAGTCTAGGGAAGTCTGTGAACCCTGGAGCTTTTTTTTGGTTCGAGCACGGCTCTTAGCTCGTCTGTACCTGTGGAAAAAAAACAAAAAACAGACAATCATTAGTAAACACGGTCATGTTTGTGTCACATTGTCTAAAGTCAGACTCCAAGTTTGCTACTCAAAGCAGAATAAACAGATTAGCTACCAAAATTTGTACTATTCCAAAAAGATCTAGATTCAATTTTATATTGATTTTAGTCATTTTTATCTTATATTTACTTTAATATTTTAGAATTATTGTGCAGCTTGCATGTGTCATTAACTTTTCTACCTGCTCTGCTTTGACTCCAGTCGTTGACGTTCCATTGCCGACTTGCTCCGAGTAAGTCTGCCTCCCAACTTCAGTGTAGGAGCCCAGTCTGGATTAGACTTGTCGTACATGTGTGCAGGCCGTCCTGAAGAAAGAAATGATTTAACAGAAGAAATGATTCAAATGTAGAAAGTAATACCCAAAAGATCAATTTGTTTTATGGAATATTTTTTGTCATACTTTCCCAATGCTTTATTCACACGAGAGTAAAGAGGGAAACAAAATCAAAACAAATTGATAAATGTAGTCTGACAGTGTTGCAGTGTTCGAATATTATGTATATTAAATACAATGTGTATATGTATGAACACAGTGTACAAACCGGATTCCAAAAAAGTTGGGACACTAAACAAATTGTGAATAAAAACTTTATGCAATGATGTGGAGGTGCCAACGTCTAATATTTTATTCAGAATAGAACACAAATCACAGATCAAAAGTTTAAACTGAGAGAATGTATCATTTTAAGGGAAAAATCTGTTGTTTCCAAATTTCATGGCGTCAACAAATCCCAAAAAAGTTGGGACA
>NC_056516.1:28281679-28282780 GCF_014905685.2 Nematolebias whitei
AACAAATTGTTAATAAAAACTGAATGCAATGATGTGGAGAGGGCAAATGTCAATATTTTATTCATAATATAACATAGATGACAGATCAAAAGTTTAATCTGAGTAAATGTAACATTTTAAAGGAAAAATATGTTGATTCAAAATTTCACAGTGTCAACAAATCCCAAAAAAGTTGGGACAAGTAGCAATAAGTGGCTGGAAAAAGGAAATTGAGCATATAACGAACAGCTGGAAAACCAATTAACACTAATTAGGTCAATTGACAACATGATTGGGTATAAAAAGAGCTTCTCAGAGGGTCAGTGTCTCTCAGAAGCCAAGATGGTAAGAGGATCACCAATTCCATCATTGTTGCGCAGAAAGATAGTGCAACAATCCCAGAATGGTGACACCCAGCATAAAATAGCAAAGACTTTTATGTTATCATCATCAACTGTGCATAACATCATCAAAAGATTCAGAGAATCTGGAACAATCGCTGTGCGTAAGGGTCAGAGCTGTAAAACTCTACTGGATGCTCATGATCTCTGGGCCCTTAAACGTCACTGCACCTCAAACAGGAATGCCACTGTCAAGGAAATAACAGAATGGGCTCAGGAATACTTCCAGAAAGCATTGTCAGTGAACACAATCCACCGTGCCATCCGCTGTTGCCAGCTGAAACTCTACAGTGCAAAGAGGAAGCCATTTCTAAGCAAGCTCCACAAGCTCAGACGTTTGCACTTTGCCAGGGGTCAAGTCAAGTCAGATTTGTTTATAGAGCACATTTAAAACAGAAACTGTTACCAAAGTGCTAAACTAAAATATCACATCATCAAATGAAAAGTAGCAAGATATATTTACAGCACATGGAATAAAAATATAAAACCGAAAACATAATTAGAAACAATGAAATACTAAATCAGATCTGATGACCTTGTGTTCAATAGGAATAATTACAAAAGCATAAACAGAATCAGCATCAATGAAAAACTAGATCTAAATCCAATCACCCTGTGTTAAAGGTCAATGAGTATAGGTGTGTTTTTAGGAGAGATTTAAAAGCAGAGACTGAGGTCATTTAAAATGGAGTGTGGCAAAATGGAAGACTGTTCTGTGGTC
>NC_056516.1:28282880-28290156 GCF_014905685.2 Nematolebias whitei
AGTGTGTGTGTGAGTTACAGGCCCCCTTGAGAAAACTCCACCAGCCGTCACTGTTTGAGTTGATCCTTGAGCTTTGCTGGTTTCTGAACGCTAATCTGATGTTTTCTCGGTTGTCCCTCTCTGTTGCCATCCACAAAGCAGCCACCGTGGAGGAGTCAGGAGGTCTGCAGACTTGTGTCCCCCCCATAAACCCAGACAGCAGCTCCCCTTACAGCTGTTGGTAAAATTAGACGGCCTGCAGTCAGACTGAAGGCTCCAGGATGGACCCTGGTCCCGGTCTTGGTAAGGTGGATCTTTAACAGATATGTTGTGATAAACCTTTAGCTGCTCTTTGAATGAGGAGAAAAGATGTTTACAGTTTCACTCTCTCTCTTCTTCTTGTGTTTTTGTGCGTTCAGGAAGCTGCTCGAGATGCGGTGAGTCTGTGCACGCCGCAAGAGGAGCGTGTCGGGCCATGGGACTTTTATTCCACAACGCGTGCTTCACCTGCAGCGTTTGCAGTGAGTCTACACAAACTGGACATGTGTGCATATGCAGGGGTGTCCAAAGTGAGGCCAGCGGGCCATTTGTGGCCGTCTGATTTTCTGCGGCTGCAGTTTAAGGATGATATAAATTTGTCTGACGCAGTTGATGCAGGGGGTGTCAGGATTTGTGTTTTGGTTGTTTTGGAGGCTTTTTGTGTTACTCGTTTATAGATTTCTTACAAACTGTGCAGATCGTCTTTTAACAGTTACTAAAAATGTGAACTTCCTGCCCACTTCTGGATTGATTTTTAGATTTTACTGCTTGTTTTTAAAGTTTTATCAGGTCTGGCCCCATCATGTTTATGTGATCTTCTTAACATCTACACTCCAGTAAGAGCACTCTGGTCTACCAACCAGTTTTTATCAGATATCCCCAGATCCAAGCTGAAGCCCAGAGGTGATTGGACATTTTCAGTAGCTGCTCCAAACCGTTGAATAGTTTTACTTGAAGACGACTTTTAAATCTTTGCTCAAGAACCATCTTTCCTTCCCTGGTGTTTGATCCGAGCAGAGTTTGAGAACCAGTTGGAGCTAATGGTTTTTTCCTTGTTGAGGTATTTTTTAATTGAACCTTTCTTGTGTTTCCTTGTTTTTACTGTGATTTTACCTTTTTATTTGACTAAACTTAAAGCACTTAGGTCAACTTTTCTTGTTTTTTATGTGCTATATAAATACTTCCATCCATCCATTATCTTTACCCGCTTCTTCCATTTTTGGGTCAAGGGGGTCGCTGGTGCCCATGTCCAACAATCACTGTGCGAGGGGCGGGGACACCCTGGACAGGTCTCCAGTCCATCACAGGGACACATAGAGACAAACAACCATTCTCTCTCTCTCTCTCTCTCTCTCTCTCTCTCACCTAGGGACAATTTAGAGTTACCAATCAGTCTAACATGCATGTTTTTGGTCTGTGGGAGGAAACTGGAGTACCCGGAGCAAACCCACACATGCACGGAGAGAACATGCAAACTCTATTCAGATAGTATGGCCCCGGACCAGGATTTGAACCAGAGACCTGCTTATATAAGTACATTGACATTAAAAAAAAAAATTGTCAGCTCTTGCCACGCCCACTCTCACCTGCCTCCAGGTATCATTATGACAGGTGTTGACATTTCACTCATCAACCCCCTGTCCATCTTGTCTCTCAGCTCTCCTCCTTCTTCAGTCTGAGCTTGTGTTTGCTTCAAATCATTTCCAGTTCTCCTCCAGTTGTTCTTCTTCTTGATCTTGTTCTTTTACTTGTTTTTAATGTTGTTGTTGTTTTGATCGTGTTCTTCTTGTTGTTGTTTATCTTGTTTTTCTTCTTGTTTTCAATCTTGTTGTTCTTGTTGTTGTTTTAATTGTGGTTATTGTTTTTGTCCTTCTTCTTCTTGTTTTTAATCTTGTTGTTGTTCTTCTTCATGTTGTTCTTGTTGTTGTTTTTTATCTTGTTCTTGTTCTTCTTGTGTTTAATCTTGTTGTTGTTCTTGTGGTTTTTGATCTTGTTTTCCTTCTTGTTGTTTTCAATATTGTTCTTGTTGGTCTTGTTCATGTTGTTCTAGTTCTTGTTATTTTGTTCTTCTGATTTGTTGTTGTTGATCTTGTTTTTCTTCTTGTTGTTTTCAATGTTGTTGTTGTTGTTTCTTGTTCTCTTTCATCTTGTTCTTTTTCTTCTTCCTGGTCATCTTGTTCTTTTTCTTCTTCTTGTTGCCACGTCAGTCTTTTGTTTTTGTTGATTAATCTTAAAAGTTTTGCCTCGAGCTCCTGGTGTCAGTTTGCATTCCCAGTTCTGAATGTCAAGCAACAGTGACAGATGGATTAGCAAATTTTATATTTTACTTTTTCTTTTTGAATTTTTTAGGTTCAACAGCAAACTTAATGGTAAAAAAAAATCATAAAATGTGCAACGTTAAGTTAAAAAACAAGTATTTAATCTCTAATTAACCACATTCATTGTTTTTATTCTAATCTCATGGTCAAAGAACCAGAAACTTTTACTGGCTTTTGCTGAAAATTTGATTTTTAGGTAATAGTTCATAAAATTTGGCTAAACAAAGTGTTTTCAAAGAAAGAAATTGCTGTTTATTTAATCATCAGAGTTCATCATCATTAAGATTATTAAGATGAAGACATCTACATGATGACAGTGGTAAACTGGACTTGAAAAGGAGATATTGAAAAGGTATAATTTACTTATAAAGAGCTGCTGCCTCTCAGTGAGAAGGTCCCTGGTTCAAACCCCGGTCCAGGGGCCTTTCTGGGTGGAGTTTGCATGTTCTCTCCGTGCATGCGTGGGTTTTCTCCGGGTGCTCCGGTTTCCTCCCACAGACCAAAAACATGCATGTTAGGCTGATTGGTAACTCTAAATTGTCCCTAGGTGTGAGTGAGAGAGTGAATGGTTGTTTGTCTTGTTTGTCTCTATGTGTCCCTGTGATGGACTTGCGACCTGTCCAGGGTGTACCCCGCCCCTCGCACAGTGATTGCTGGACATGGGCACCGGCGACCCCCGTGACCCAAAATGGAACAAACGGGTAAAGAAAATGGATGGATGGAATTTACTTATAAACCATTCACCTTTATTAGTGTCCCTTCAAACCTGCTGTCTGCCAGATGCTTTTTTTTCCAGAGCTTTGAGCTTTAAGGACAAACCGTCCTTAATCAAGTGGCTCAGGAAGATTTTTTAAAATAAAACTCTTAGGTGGGAATCAAAAAGCTAACAAAAATCTTCACTTCAAGGGTCTACACCAGGCCACACAATCTCATTTTTAGCTACTGTTTTTAAAGAAAAGTAACCTATTTGTCTCAGTTTGTTGGAGTTGCGGTTTTGTCCCTGCTGTCTAGCGCCATCTGGTGTTGGGTTTATGTCTGTGTTCCCCTGATCCTCTGTTTCTATCATTGTAGGGTTTGTGTTTCTTTAGTATCTAGCTTCATCTTGTGTTGTGTTTATGTTTTGCATCCTCTGTCTCTTTCTTTGGCATCTGTGATTACTCACAGATGCCTTCACTTTGTCTAATTGGTGTTTCCTGTATTTAAGCCTGTGTGTTTCTCTTACCCCTCGTCCTGGCATTGTCTTCTGTTCACTGGTGATGACCTGTCTGTATCGTGAGTAGTACTCCCTAATATCTCATGTAAGTTTTGCTGGCCTGTCATCTTTTTTTTTTTTTTGTAAAATAAATCCTTTATTTTATATTTATACTGAGTCCTTGCCTGCCTGCCTGCACCACTGGGTTCACCAGCACCAGCCTTTTGTGTTGAAACTAGGAATGAAGCTTCACAGGGAGCTGAAATAAAACTTACTTTTATTAAACTAAAACTAAAAAACTGACAAGGCAGCAAATGTAAACAACAGCAACAACGATCAGATTTTGGGAAACACTAGGAGGCTCAAGGGATCGGGCGGTGGTGTAAGCATCATAAGGACTGAGGCTGATGGGAGGAGTGGCTGCAGCTGTGACAGGTGAAGCAGGGAGCAGGTGGAGACGGGCGCGGTTGGCTGCCTGAGGTGCAGAGACAACAGAAAGTGAAACACTGATACTGACACACTTTTGATCCAGAGATCAAATTGACTTAAAAAAAAAAAAAACAGTAAATGTAGTGAATGCTTTCTTTGAACAAGATGAGTGTTCAAGTATTTTTTTTTTTACGTTTTTACGACTTTTTCCACCAAAACCAGAAAAAAAAATGAATAAAAATCAAATTTCATGGCCTGTGAGTCAAACGTTTAGCCACCACTGTGGAAATGTTTCATTTTATGTTAAACTCTCAATAAAAAATCTTCACTTTTGAAGCTTTTAGTTGCACATATTTGGTTGTTTGCTTTGACTGCTGTCGATTTTGTCTTTGGGGTTCTCGACAGCTTTTCTTATGATGCAATATGATGACGAACAAGTAGGAAATCAGTAAAATGAAGTTTTATTTTACTTTTTTTAAAGCTTCATGTACATTTCCCTAAATATTTGTGCACTTTTATATATTTGACAGACAAACGGCTCTGTGGAAAGCCATTTTTTATGGCTTCAGGACAAATCTTTTGTGAGGATGACTTTTTGGTGAGTGTGTGCTGATTGTTCCTAACATTAAAGGGAGTTCTGTCCACTTTCATGTGATTTTTTTTTTTTCAATGACATTTGTTGCAGTTTTCTGGACTCCGTCCATCTGTAGAGATGTGTGACAGCTGTGGGGGCTCAGTCACAGACTTGGTTAGTGTTGACTCTTATTTCCAGGTTTGTGTGACACAAAATCAGAGTAACTGCTTCTCAATCAGGTCCTGCAGGCCCGTGGGAAGTTGTACCACCCGGCCTGTTTTTGCTGCGTTGTCTGCAGACAGGGGCTGCTGGACCAGCCTTTTGCTGTGGACTCACACTGCAGGATTTACTGTGTCAGGGACTACCACAAGTAAAAAATAAAAAGCCTACACCTTGATGAAAAGAGGAACTCTTGCCCCTCAGGAACTCCACCCAGTTTCACTGAGACTCTCTTGTGGTTTCAGGGTCCAGGCTCCACGCTGCGGTGCTTGCAGGATGCCCATACTCCCATCAGAGGCAAGTTTCACAAAATCGCCTCATATTTCAGCTTTATGGGAAATATCAGCAGCTATTTTTCTGTTTTTGACGTTTCAGGGATCTACAGAGTCGATTCGAGTGCAATCAGCTAACAAGTTTTACCATGTAGAGTGTTACAGCAGTGAGGTTAATCTTATTTAAAAACAGGTTTATTACTGCGTCATTGTTGCAACTTTAATAAAATCCCTGCAGTTCTGACTATTCAACTCATTTCTTTTTATTCTGTAAATGTTTATGAAGCATTCACACTGTTGTGATTTTTCTTCCGTGCATTTTTCAGTTCGATTCTCGTCCCACAGTTTTTGTGACATTTCAACAAATCAAATATCAAAACGTTCAGCTCTTTCAGGGCAATCCTGCTGTGACTTTTGGTATTGGTGCAACTTTAGCTGTTTGAAATATTTAGCTTTTTCTGCCATTTTTTTTCTCATAGAAACTTAATTGAGCCCATTTTACATCCTTCAAATCTTTAGATCTGTTTACAACCTTTTACTGCTCCTTTCACATTTTGCTCTGGTTCAGCTTCTTTCGGCTTCCTTGTGCCATTTTTTTCAGCTAATTTCAGCTGTTTTTTCCAAGTGTTGTTCTCCTTTCAGACTCTTTCTGCTAACCACAACATTTTTTTATGCTTCTAACTTTCTGCAAATTAATTAATTCTAACTTGTTATGCTCATTTCAGCTTATTTCTGCATGTTTCAGCTTTTTTTTTTTACTATTTCAGCTGTTTTATGTTAATTTAAGCTTTTTCAGCTAATTCCACATTGTTTGCACTCGTTTCAACTGTTTTCAGCCTAATTCATCAAAAATGGTCTCTCTCCGCTTCTTCAGCTATTTCTGCTATTTCAGCTACTTTATGCTTATTTTGCTCCTTTTCAGCTGTTTTACTCTAATTTCTTTTTTTTTCCCCAGACGATTTCCACTTGTGCTAATTTTTGCTTCTTTCAGACTAATTGGGCAAACGTGTTCTTTCTGCTTTGTTATGCTTATTTAAGCTTGTTCTACCTTTTCAGATATGTTTTTTAGCTAATTTTGCTGTTTCAGATATCTTTTTAGCTAATTTTTGCTGTTTTCAGATAAATTCAAGTTTTTCATGGTCATCTCTTCTTCTTTCAGCCTAATTATGCTCATTTCAGCTTTTTTCTGCTAGTTTCAGCTTTTTCTGCTCTCAGCTACTGTTTAGCTGTTGCTAATTTTAGCTTTTCAGCTTATTCCACTTTTTTTTTAGCTCATTTCAGCTCTTTAAATGTAAACCTTCTAAGAAAAGCACACATTAACTATCTCAGGAGTTTAAAACAGTCAACCAGTGTGTTTTGTATAAAAATGTCCCATCTTTTACCTCAACTGGTATAAATGAACAATACTTTAGTCTCAGTTGGAATTTGAGTGATTTCATGAAAAAAATAAAAGAACAATTGATGAGCATTAAATAGCTCTCTCAATTTATCTGTGAGGAGCTAAAATGTGCATTTGAAAACCAAAAAGCTGTAAAAATTTACACAGTACAAGTAGTTCGTATAAAATCATACTTTATAAATTGTTACTTAGTAAAAGTTATCTATCCAAGGAAGCCTGGTTGTCCTGAGCAGCACGTTGGCGACAGTGGGAAGTAATGACTGGAATGAGAAGGAAACAACTAAAAACAGGTTCATGACGGCAACAGTCACATGTAGAAAGATGAAGAGTTGCGCGAGGAAAAACAGCAGCAGAGTTAGATCGCTGTGGTCACCCTTGGAGAAGGGAACAGCTGAAAAAGAAACAAAAAACCTAATAATATTAATAATACCTATCTGGGTGGTGACCTCGCAGGCTCTGAAGAAATCCTAGGACTAGTCTCCTCCCCTGGTTGGGCCACGCATGCTGCATGGATGATGACCGAATATCAAAGCAGCTACTTGAGGGAGCCAGGTGAAGAGACAGACCAAAGTAGAGATGGAAAGACTGCATAAAGTAGGATATGAAGATCTTGGACCATAACTGGTACAAGAACACTACAGAGAGAAATGATGCTACAAAAAACTAAACCAGAGGCAAGAAGCTAGACGCCAGAGGATTCCTGCTCATCACCGACTGCGACGATGCACACATCATGATAAAGCTCCCCAATAGGCAAATTATTCAACTCCAGAATAATAAGAGAAAACCGATTTCAAGAGGTCTTCATGTTACTTGAGCCTAATAAATTATTTATATATATATATATATATATAT
>NC_056516.1:28290256-28296124 GCF_014905685.2 Nematolebias whitei
TTATTTTTCTTTCTGTGATGCTGCAGAGGGATTTGACAGGGATTACGAGATATTAAATTCATAGATTATCCAATCAAATCACAGCTTCGGTACAGATCATGACCCCACCCCCACTTCCATAAACCCCACCCGAGCCATTATTGCAGAGGAGTGGAGCTCACTTAATGTTTCCAGAAACAAACGTGCGTTTATTAATGGTTTTCAGCGCCCCCCCACCCCACCCCCCAGTATTTAACTGGTGTTTTAGATTCGAGCCGTCTGTTTTCTCTTCTGTTTCCATCCATTTTGTTTGCCTGCTCTTAAAAAGCAGCCGCTCCGAATGGTAAATAAATCAGCAGAGAGCATCACCCCTGCTCGTCGGCGGGGAGGGGTGGTGCTGAAGGGAGGGAATGGTAGCTGGGTGGGGCAAAGAGAGGGTGGAAGAGAAGGGGAGGGGGCACAAAGACAATTTCTGTCTTCACCTCCCCTTCGCTCCATCAGCAGCCAGCCAGCGCTGGTCATTGCATCGCGCCGGTCGCCTAGCAACCTGGCATCCCTCGTCCCCGCCGTCTCCAGGCAACGAGACCTGCGACCGTAATCAACCTGCCACCCCCCCACCCCTATTTCTGCTGCTGCTCCTGGTTTTTCTCCCTCCCCGCGTCGTCTCCATCCGCCTCCTCGTCGGGATCATACATCTAAACGCTGCATTTGTGAATTCAATTTGCGCGAGAGAGAGAGAGAAAAAAAGAAAACAATAAAAAATTTTATTAATTAAAAAAAAACGTGGAAATTGGTGAATTCAAAACCAGAATGAACGACAAAAATATATTTTAAAAAGTTAGAACAAAGCAAAGATTAATTAAAGCCCTAGTGTTCATTGAAGGAACGTTTATCGCTGCCGTTTTCAACAACATCGTTATCCAAGATCTCGGGATATTGTATGATCTGTTCGAGCTCAGAGAGTATGTTCAGGATGACTGTCAGCTACTACCACAGCAATTTTTAGCTCAATAACTGGGAAATCTATGGATTTAGACCAGTATCTATGTAGGATCTTGGCTCATTGCCTAATTAAAAAGCTAAGCTAATCAAGTGGACATCCAGTTACTTTCTGAATGTTTCATTTAAATCCATCCGCTGCTTAACAAGATATTTTGCTAACAGACGAACTGCGTAGACTTTTGAGGTTGATGCCAAGGTTTTAAGCTAAGACATTGCACATTTTTTGTGTATGTAGGTGCCAAAGCTCAGCTACATCTAATCTGCAAAAGAACTACAATGAGCAGATTTAGAACTATTTTTGTCTTTTTAAGGTCAGTTGGCTGTAGCGGCCATTTTGAATTGGGTCAACTCCTAGAGTTAATTTTTTCCCCTAAAATTTTCATTAAAACCTGTTTAGTGATTCATGGGATATTTTGACAGGTAAAAACCTCATCCCATCGCCTTCAGTGGCGAGCGGGCAGGAACACAAAGCCGACACAAACCCAACCTTCCTTTGCCGGTCACTAAATCGATCAAACACAAAGAGACGGACAGCGCAGCTACAGTTCAATAATATTTAATCAATGACGGAGAACTCAGTGTCAGAGCTGCTTCCTGGTGTTGTCTCCACACTTACAGCCTTGTATCATTTTTATTTATTTATTTAAAGAAGCGGACAGCTTGTAATGCTCTGCCGTTTTGCCAGACAACCAACAGAAATCCCTCGAAGCAAAAAGCCCGAATATCAAAGCTTAAATTTATAACAATTGTTTTTCATCTTCTGACTGTTAAATATTCATGTCAAATGTTTGACTCGAGTCAGTGGAGCAGGAAAGGGGGAAAAAACTAAATTACAAACACATTTCTGAATCTGTATCCTTTTTTTTATTATTAAATTGGATCACAGTTTGCACTTTGAAGGAATAACAAATCATTTGAAGTGGAGTTATAAACAATATCTTACCTGTTGTAGGTAGCTTTTTGAACAACCTCAGAATGGTGTGAATGTTTTTATTTCATAACTGAACAAACGAATGGACAGATGGAATAATAAATATAGGTTTAATGTTCGTATTAGACATTAGGGATTGGGACTTTTAGCAAAAATATTCTTTAAATTTATTAGAAATTACTCAGTTTCCCTTGTTTCTTCATACACCCCTTGCCACATCCGAAGCTCATCTGAACTTAACTGTTTTGCATCAATTCACTCTTTTTACAACGGACATTTATTTCATCCTTTACATTTAAATGGCTAACTAATAAAGCACAAGTGTCAGCAGAACACCTAATTGTTTAAAAGCAGAGAACCATCTTAAGTGCAACCGTTACGATGTAGGGCCGTTGCACGTTTCAAGATTTGCATGAAAAATGGCTATGTTCATCTGGTTGAATGAAGGATTGTTCAATGTAAAAATCCCGCAGCTAAAAATCCCTACAGTGAATCATAGGCTTCAGGCACAGAGACATGTGCTACTGCTAATTGTGCTAACTGTATATCTTTAGACTCCTTTACTTTTTACCGGTCCAGTGGATCTAACTGGATGAGACACGTATTCCAACAGTAAAGCTGAGCTCACCTATGACCATCCTTTCCACTTTAAAATCCTTTCAAAATAAACTAGAATGCCAAAAACAAACCCTCTGAGTCTTTTTTTTTTTTGTGGGGCGGTAGCTGTGTGAATCGACTGGAAAAGCACCATTAGGAAACAACTCTAAGTGTCAGTACAGGTGACAGTGTACTTTGTAGAAAAAACAGATGTTATAGCCACATTAGTTCTTTGAATTTACCCATCAGAGCTAAACTTCAAATATTCAAAAGTCACTGCCCATCCCTTTTAATTAGTTATTTGTATAAAATTCTCTAACCTCACCCTCGACCCGAAGAGAGCAATCCGCCCTTTTCCGGCTGAAGACTATGGTCTCAGATTTGGAGGTGCTGATTCACACTCAGCTGTGAACCGCTCCAGTGAGCGCTGAAGATCACGGCACAATGACGCCAACAGGACCACATCATCTGCAAAGAGCAAAGATGGAATCCTGAGGCCACTGAACCGGAATCCCTCCACCCCCCGGCTGCACCGAGAAATTCTGTCTATAAAAGTTATGAACAGAATCGGTGACAACGGGTTGAGGGTGAGGTTCTGCCTCAAGTGGAGGAGTTCATGTATCTCGGGGTTTTGTTCACGAGTGAGGGAAGAATGGAGCGTGAGATTGACAGACGGATTGGTGCAGCGTCTGCAGTATTGAGGACTCTGTACCGGTCCATTGTGATGAAGAGGGAGCTGAGCTTTAAGGCAAAGCTCTCTGTTTACTGGTCGGTCTACGTTCCTACCCTCACCTATGGTCACGAGCTCTGGGTAGTGACTGAAAGACCGAGATCATGGATACAGGCAGTTGAAATTAGTTTCCTCCGCAGGGTAGCTGGACCCTCCCTTAGAGATAGAGTGAGAGAAGTTCAGTTATCTGGGAGAGACTCGGAGTAGAACCGCTGCTCCTCCACATCGAGAGGAGCTAGTTGAGGTGGTTTGGGCATCAGGTAAGGATGCTCCTTGGGCGCCTCCCTAGGAGGTGCTTTGGGAATGAGGAGACCCCGGGGAAGACCCAGGATACGCTGGAGAGACTTATGTCTCTCGGTTGGCTTGGGAACACCTTGGAGTCCTTGCAGAAGAGCTGGAAGAGGTGGCTGTGGAAAGAGATGTCTGGACCTCCCTGCTCTGGCTGCTGCCCCACGACTCTACTTCAGAACAAGTGGAAGATGATGGATGGATGTATGGATGTATGGATGTATGTATGTATGGATGGATGGATGGATGGATGGATGTATGGATGGATGGGTATAAAATTCAATGAGGATTTGCAGGGGCAGAAGCAGCTAGCTGTAGCAATTTAGCTCTGTAGTTGGGGCACTTCCTGCAAGAATATAACCATATTTCTGCTGAAATAATTGACAGTGGTGTAGAAACTGATATAAAGAATACATGTTAACAAAGCATTAACACTGGAGTTGTTTAAAGATGTCCGAAATCCATTTCGATCTTGTTCCCAGCCATCCAAGATTGGCTATAAGTTAGTCTGGTCAAAATGAAACTCTGTTTCGAGCTATCTGCAACAAGTAAGATGTTATTTGTTCATAATCTTCCCACAGAAGCCTGTTTCTGAAGATCTGAACTATCTCTTTAACAATGCTCCTTTCTGTGATTGCCTGTTTGTTGGATCCTTTAAAATTCAAACAGCCTAATGAGTTCTGTGACGACCCCCCCCCCCCCCACACACACACACACACACACCATTTTTCAGCAACAGATGTCTGTATTTGAGCTGATAAACACGCTGCTTCAGTGCACCATCACCACCCTCCACCTCCACTGTTCATTATCTCAAACTTTCATCCCCTTCCTCCCCATTCCACCCCCCTCCCACCCTTCATTTATCCATTTTCTCTCCGACTCACACCCTTTTACCACCTCTAGATCTAATCTGCATTCATCATTATGGTCGCCGAACGGTGACGTACAGAGGACGAGCCCTTTTTGTGTGTTGTCAGTTCTGCCGCTTTCCCCGTCGAGCACTGATGTGCATGCATATGTAAATGACTCTGCGCGTGAATGCACACTTAGCTCCACGTAGATCCATCAAGCGGAGACACTCGCTCCGAGGCGCACTAATTGCTATCATCACAATCATCCATATCTCCTCAGCGTTGTGGTATATGGCACAGCTTTTTTTTCTTCTTACTGTCAGATAAGTGAAATGGCATCTTGCAGGCCACATGTTCACATCATAAAAGCATGTTTTAGCACTCCTGAAACATGATTGTTTTTTTTTTGTCACGTAGCACATGAATTGTCATTTCTGTCTGGTTTAATCATAAACAAAACTTAATAAAATTCTAGCATTCCTTGAAGGATTTCAAATCACTGCCACCCTGAATGTCAAAGATTTAATCAAATGACAGCTTACAAATATGCGATATTGGTTAGTGCTCTTAGAATGTGTTATAGATGACTCTCGGCTACTACCGTGCCAATTTTAGCTCTGTATCTGTCAAATAAATTGAATTGCAGCCATTTTTTGTGTTGATTAGCTGAACTCTAAAAGTCAATCAGTTATAGATGTACATCTAGTGATTGCTTTCTGAGTTTCATTAAAATCTGTCCTGTGGCTCATGAGATATTTTGCAGACAACTCATTATCGCCTCTCGCCTTACTACTCACAGTAGGAAGATTACAACATTCTGCTTTACAACTTCCTACCTCATATCCTGCATGAAAAACCTTGGTTATATTTAGGTTTCTGGCCTGACTATTGATAACACCCCCCCCCCCCGTCTGCACAGTCTGAGTCCCAACGTCTTGAGTAAATGTCAGGATTAGTCAGATGTTCCACTCAAAGGAAGCTCTTCCCTCTCATACGGGCGGCTTAAACACAGAAGCACAGACTTCACCCTCTCACGTGTTCACGCTGCGGCTCAAGGAATGAAGAAACCTGAGAAGAAGAGCGAATAATAAACAATGTAACTTCCTTCCTTTCCATACATCCATTTGTGTCTTTGGATGTGTACTCGCCATGGAAACACGTGCGCACAAAAGCAAACACGCACAATGACAGACACCCTTCATTAAACTGTGTTAGTGTGAACACCTGCCCACCCTTCCCCCGCTGCGCAGGCAAATACAAACACACGCAAAGCGCACCCCCACCCAATTTCTTGCTAATAAATTTAGATGCCCGACTTAAAACCAATATTGACTCACATTTACAAGTGGGCCTAAACTAAGAACAAAAATAAAAAAATACATAATTATACAGTATGTGTGAGCCCTGATAAGAATAGAGCTGTTTCCTTTAGCTTAGTGGAAAAAGTCTGGGTGTATATATATATATATATATATATATATATATAT
>NC_056516.1:28296224-28302101 GCF_014905685.2 Nematolebias whitei
GTCCTCGTTGATGTTGATGGTTGTTTTGATGTGAGTCATGACCAGTTATTCACGTGAGGGAAAAATGGAGCATGAGATTTACAGAGAGACTGGTGCGACATTTGCAGTATTGCGGACTCTGTGCCAGTCTGTTGTGGTAAAGTGGCAGCTGAGCTGTAAGGCAAAGCTCTCTGTTTGCTGGCTGGTCTACGTTCCTACCCTCACCTTTGGTCACAAACTCTGGGTAGTGACTGAAAGAACAAGATCGCTGATGCTGGCGGTTGAAATTTGTATCCTCTACAGGGTAGATGGACTCTCCTATAGTGATAGGGTGAGAAGTTTACTTATCCAGGACAGACTGGGAATAGAACCGCTGCTCCTCCACATTGAGAGCAACCAGTTGAGGTGATTCAGGCATGCCCAACTGGGAGGATACCCCAGGGAAGACCCAGGACACACTTGAGAAATCGTGATTCTCTGTTAGCCTGGGAAGGCTTTGGTATCCTCCCAGAAGATTTGGAAACGGTGACTGTGGAAAGAGATGTCTGGGCCTCCCTCCTCAAGCTGCAACCCCGCGACCCGACTTTGGAACAAGTGGAAGAAGATGGAGGCATGGCTAGATCAATGCAGAAACCCTGGCAGTTCCAAACAGTTCACAAGTTTTTTATTTCATTGCAAACAAACCACAGAGCGAGAATTAAACCTTATTTTTTAATTGGTGGAGAGTTAGAGATCAATAGTGACCTCAGATGGAACGGAAAGACAAGGTTATCATTAATTTCAGGTCATGAGGTGCCATTCGCAGCATGAAGAGTATTGATGAATGTTAAAATTCATGAATGAAATACAATCTATTAAGATCAGCTGAGAATTATGACCTTGAATTCACCAAAAGACTGTGAAACACTATCAGATGTCCTGAAAGGAAAGATGTCTCCCCTGGAAAAACTCACACGAAAACATTTATTTTCAGTTTGTCTTCAGACTGTGTGCATTTTTAGTTCTCCATTTCCTGTTGACATGATTCTTACCATTTCCAACATGTTTACACTGGCTCACAAAGAAAAAAGGATAAAGTTGCATGAAGGGAAAATAATAATGAAAATCAAACATTTTTTTTAATTAGTTGTACTTTATGATAGGTCAGCTGGTCACACTTCATGACAAAATAGATGGTTCAATTGTTGATGCAAAGCTCAGTAATAACTGTTAACATCTTAACAATATTTAGAAATGTTTGTTAGATTTTGCTAACATATGCATACCATTAACTTTCATTTTAGAGTGCAGAAGTGCTTAAGTGCAGCTTAATTTTCTCTAAATAAAAGCTTGGACTCTAAACAAAATGGTGATGCTAAAACTTTTCACAATTTGAAACAGAACCCGCTCTACAGTCACACTGAAGGCAGATTATCGAAGAACAAATCAGTTTAATGGAAATCATTTTCTCAAAAGAACAATCCATAAAGATTACATATAAAACCACTTCAGTAATTCAAAAATATGACCAAATATTTACAAATTAAAAGAACAGAGTCAAGGCAGGACCATCCAGAAGATGACAA
Organism: Nematolebias whitei; assembly: GCF_014905685.2. NCBI lineage: Eukaryota > Metazoa > Chordata > Actinopteri > Cyprinodontiformes > Rivulidae > Nematolebias > Nematolebias whitei. The sequence goes on from NC_056516.1 coordinate 28,297,769, forward strand.
GAAAAATGAATGCTGCAAACTGATACTTTGATCTTGAGGTGAGAAGTTCTGGCACATTATTAAGAAACATGGAACAGATTATGAGAAGCAAGAGCAAAAGCAGGACAAAGGTGACTGAGAACAAAGTTCAGGCTAATAAAGGACATATTTTAATATAACATAGCCTGTCAGCCTGTTTGACTTTCTAAGTGACATCATTGTTCCAATCTTAGATAACGTTCCATCCAACTGATGGAACATTATGGATGGAACGCACTGGTGAAATTTAGCTCCAAAATCCACTCAGTCAGGCAATTTTTAAATGATAACTCTTCTAAATGAGTAGCGGACATCTTCATAGAAACAGAAGTGTTCCCATTTGCAGCTCACAACTTGTTCTCTACTTAACTAAACATGCACATCACTCAGAAATGTCAAATAAACACAAGTTCTTGGTTAGACCAAGAGAAAATTATCAACTTTCTGCAGCACATGCTCATATTTAACCTGACCTTTGTTCCAGCTGTGCCCTCCAACCTGAGTCATACTGGTGCAAACATGTTTTGCAGGGTTTTTTTTTTGGAAAGCACATACTGTAGAGTTGGGAAAACATAGCACCTTGGGAACATTGAGCAGAAGATTATTTGATAAGGGTTGCCACAAAATCTAGTGCAACTTTAACGATACTTATCTGGTTTTTATTTTTGTTTTTCAATGCAGTAAATGTACACCGTGTGCTGATGAAAATCCCTTCAGGATCAAAACAAACACAGATCAGTTGGGCTCCATGCCAGTTCCAAGTCCAGACACTTTCTACTGTAAAACGTGTTCAACGGGTGAGACTGGTCCTTTCACAAAAGTCACGTTTGTTTTTAAAGAGTCTCCTAATCCCCTAACATAGAAAGTGAGCACACACATTTATTATGTTTATTACAGTCGTGAGGATTGTCATGTCAAGACAAGAGCGTGTTCTCATTAACCTTTCAGGTGTCATCAGCAGAATGTATGGTGATGGAGATGCACAACCAAGTTAAACCTCTGTTAAACTGACATTCAGTGAAGGAATCCCAAGATGTCGCATTTATAGAATATGTTACAATTGACGCTCAGATAAAACCACATAAGATTTTAGCTCAATGTCTGTACTGACAGAGTTATGGCATTTTTGTATCAACTAAAATTGATTTGCTTTGTGGACCATCTTGAACTGGACTGAATCCAAAAATTTACGAGTTGTAGATTTACATCCAATTATTACTTATTAAAAGTATCAACAAAATCCATCCAGTGGTTAATGAGGAATTTTGCTAACAGACACACAGGGTTGATTCCATTAATTAATGCAAATATTTTAACCATATATGTTGCACAATTTTTGTATCCAAAATATGTGTTGGGGAAAATAGTCAGCTACTATCACACCAAATCTCATCCCAATATCTAAATAATTGACTAGATTATAGCCAAAATTGTGTTTTCTGTGGTTAGTTGGCTGTGACAACCATTTTAAACTAGATTGGCTTCAAGCGTTAGTTGTACAGATACATCCAATGATTATTTTATGAAAGTGTTATTACATTTTATTAAATGATTCATGAGATACTTTGGCATCAGACAGAGTTGACGTAAAATAGATCATTGCTAAGGTTTAAACAAAGATTTATAGCGTTGAAATTATGTGTTGAGAATGGTCTTGGCTACTACCACTACAAATTTGATGTTGAAAAATACTGCTGATTATCCATGCTGCTGATCTCTTACTGCTCATTATCCATGCTGCTGATTATCTCATGCTGCTGAATTCATTCATACTTATCTGCTCACCACGGACTCATGTTCGGGCTGCTGTTACATCGTATTGTTTTACATTATTAGTGTTTAGTGAAGATCTTAGATCTTTTAGCATACTGTTTGGCATTTGTTTTAACGTATATCTTAGCTCCTTATCCGTTTTTATATGGTTCATATTTAGCTAGTTTTGGGTGTAACAGGGATGCTGTGTACATAATTTCGTTCCACCTCATGTACCACATGAGATGGTAATGACAATAAAGTTGACTTGAACTTGAAGTCAGTATCTGTAAAACTCTGAGGTATAACCAAATAAAACTAAAGTCAAAAGGTTGCCATGTTAAGCTAAGCTATGCTGCGCAAATATGACTACAGGTTTGTGAGAAGAAATGTATTTGAAGCCATGATTTAAAATAATCAGTGATCGGAGCAAAGGTGGGTTGTTCCACAGATTAAGGGGCCGCCACCAAAAGCCTGTCACCTCTGGCTTTGAGCCCGATGTCTGTGAGCAACTGATTTGTGGACCATAGGAGCTCTGGCTGAGGTGTGGTAATGTAAACATTTATTACTAAGCATTTTAAAAACAAAACTTTTAATAAACTGAAATGAGCACCAAGTCAGCGTAGGGTACTGATGTGATACGATCATTTGGTTTCCCATCCGCATGTGAACAACCCGCAGGCGTTGGAGTGATGACAAACGAATTACAGAAATCCAAACAGTAATAAATGCAAGGCAGCACCTGGAAAACATCGCTCTCCTGGAAAAATTGCAGCTGTAAGCCCGACCATTGTTCTTTGCAGATCCATAATGCAGAACTCCCAAAGGGCAGCACCTGCCGTCTTACAGACATGAAGCCCCACACACAGTTTGTGGGGCCGGTGGAGGCTGTTGCAGAGGTACAGAGAGGGGCCCCTCGAGCTCAGGGTCTTTGTTCCTCTTTCAAGGGCTCTGCTTCCCTCTGATGATGGGCCCATTGTCTGTAATTCCAGTGGACCTGCACCATTCAGACCAGCAAATAAAGACCCTTTTGATAAAACCAAAGCAAGGGAGGACGGAGGGGAAAAAGGAGAAAGGGGAGAAAGGCAGTGATGGAAGCGTGGAAAGCTAAAGTAGATGGGAGGAAAACACTTGGTGCTTTGGATAAGAAGTGTGTGGGATCTTTAGATGTTAGAAAAAACATGATAAAAAGAATAATTTCAAGTGGAATAAAAGTGAAATGTTTCACTTGTTTCTGAATCTCCAAATCAACGATCGAGCTTCAGGTGAGCAGGTTTGATTTTGCTGCAGTTTGTCAAATCACATGCCGTCAAAACCACATTCACAGTGAACACGGCATGTTCCTGAATGTTTTTACATTTCTGTAGAACATGAAAACTCCTTGGAATAAAAAGGTCAGCGCTCCTTGGGGTTTAGACTGAGATCGTCAGATGTTCAGAAATGGTGATGACCTGTTTTGGTCAAGCCATGTAAATTAATGTTACGTGCAGTCCAGGGCTTAATTTGAGCCGGATCTTGCCAGAACAGGATCCGGGAACTTTTCGTATTTTGACAGAGTGTGTTCCGGTAACTGTTTGCTTGGATCCGGTAACTGTCAGGCGTACTAATAATAAAGTTATGAACAAATTTGACTGCCTTGGACAAATAAAATTTTTTATCAGATATGTATCTGAAAATAATTACATAAACACCAATTGTAGACATAACAGCCACTTACGAGCTTCCTAATATCACATAAGAGCTGCCCCTTCAAAAGTATTTCTGCTTCTACCCTTTAAAAACAATCTCCCCCCTTGGGGAGGCGGTGTTTGAATGCTTGAGAGAAGCAGAGTGTGCTCTATTCACACAAGGAGAGCTGTTGGTCAGGTTACTTCTTGTTGCTCTCTAAAATAGTTACTGAATCAAGTGTTTACAAATGTAAGTAATTGTAGACAGTTAGCAACCAGTTAAAATACACCAGAATACACAGAAAGTTTTAAGAAAGGACTGAAGGCCTTCTTATTTAATGATTTGGCCGAGATGGTGTAGAGGCAGGGCAGCCGGCTTGGGACCCGAAAGTCCCAGGTTCGATCCCCAGTCACTGCACATCACGTGGCGTCTCTGGGCAGCACGTCTCATCCCCAAAATGTCCCCCGGGTGCTTTCAATAGCTGCCCACTGCACCACCTGGTGGTGGATGGGTTAAATGCAGAGACTAATTTCGCCATTGTATGGAAACATACAGTGCTGACATTGTGATGACATTATTATTATTATTATTATTATAGTGTTTCAATGTATTTTTAATCCTGTTGTGCTTAGTTTTTCAGCTTTTTAGTCCATGTTTTATTCTCTAGATGTTTTATTTCGTAGCACTTTGAGATTGTAAAAAAGTAAAGTTCAGTACAAATTGAATAAATTATTATTATTATTATTATTATTATTATAGGAAATGGCATCAACTTTATTCAAAATTTTTTGGGGCAGGAACCCCTGCCATTTGCGTTCCAGCAGCAATTGATTTACAAATTAAGCACTGGCGCAGTCACATGTAATATTCACACTTACTTTCAGCTGCTCCCATC
>NC_056516.1:28302201-28302869 GCF_014905685.2 Nematolebias whitei
GGGGGGGGGGGGGGGTCACCATAGCAAGCACATAGACAACAAAGATTTAGTTTTACTACGAATGACCTTTCTGATGCAATTTGGCCTTGAACCCACGGCCTCAGGATTACAAGACCGCAGCACTGAACCACAGCCTCCAATGTCACACTCAGATACTGTGTTGTTAAAGACTCTCAGCTACGACCATATCAAATTTTAGCTCATAATCTTTAAAATTGAGTTTTTGCCATTTTTTTGTTGGCTGATGTCAAGTAGCAGTGGTGGCTAAACTGAATTAGATTGACTCCAAAAGTTCGTCAGTTGTAGATGAACCTCCAGCAGTTGCTTTCTACGAGTTTAATTAAAAGTATCCACTAATTACTGAGCTAGTTCTCTAACAGACACACAGATGTACGAACACGTACACAAGCAAAAGCTTTATTACCTTCACCTTGAAACAATTCATGAGCTTAAAACAGTTTTTTTTCCTGAACATTTTAGGAAATCCTAGCGCCACCTTTAATGAGAGCTCACGCTAGTGCTTGACTTCACTTTTTGACTATAGTTCAGCAAAACGCCTCTTATGTAATTAGATTTATTTATTTTTCCTGCGTAACTGTGCAACGAAAAATCCCTCTTTTTGCCCAGAAAAACAGAAAAGGAGGGGAACACGGAGGGGAAAAAAAAAA
>NC_056516.1:28302969-28309035 GCF_014905685.2 Nematolebias whitei
TTGCAAGGAGTAAAAGTGAGTTGAAGAATTGTCTTGTATCCTCACTCTATGTGGCTTATTTGATTAATGAGATGATGGTAGGATAATTAATTTATCCAACAGTTACATCACACACTGTCTCACACTTTGTCGATCAACGTGATAACATATAGAAGTGGCTTCACACAGTTTGTCTGCAACATATTTCTGTTTAAAATCTGCAACTCAGTGCGCTCTGAGAATAAGTATTTAAAGTTTGACTCGACAGCAGAGCTAAACTTTACTGGACATGTTTGCCGTTGCGTGAAGAAGGAACAGGGAAAGCGACAATCAAAAATTTCCCAACACTAACCACGACACGCACTCGTGTGTCAGTAAAATTAATCAATGAAACGTGGTTTTCTGTTTCCTTTCATAATAAGTGGTTTTAAACAGGGAGCAATGTGCATCGTGTATTACAGACTTTTACCGCTTGCTATATTTAGAAGCGTGAGGAAAAATGTGTTGCAGATACAGATTTATGTGCTCATTACTCAGTTATAATAAAAATAATAATAAGCAGAGGATAAAAATAACTGGGTCTAATGGAATTAAGGCTCTCACAGCAACAACATCCTTTGGAAGCAGTAAGCAAATGTCCACACATGTGTCGGCTTTGGCCAAAATGCAGGGCGCTTCTTTTAACGCTAATCACAACCTTTAACCTTTCAAACCCTGAATTTGTCAGCCCTGTCTGCATCCACTTGTTCATCCACCCCCCACTCCACCCCCACCAGATCAGGCTTGAAGCAATTAACCTGACCAGAAGATGAACTGGCTCACACTGAAGATTTAGGGCACGGAGCAGATTTGCCATTTACCAGCCACAGCAATTAGTGGACTCAAAATATCCCCGATTCGTTTCACTTTCCCAACCGTCGGAGGAGGATTTGCAGCAGAGCAGACTAACTGGGGATGTACTGGCTGCTGGCCACGGAGCTAAGAAGAATTGACACTCAGCTACCAGCTACAGCAGTCTGGATTTACAAGCATTTGGCAAGAGGCTTGAATTAATTCGAATCCTTGCAGATGTGTATAATTTAGGACAACATAATTTAAAAACATTTGGGAGCCTGTGAAACCAGTGCACAGCAAGGCTGGCTCTACTCTGGCTCCATTTCATCAAATTAAACAGTCTTATTTTAGTTTGTTTTGCTGAATTCAGAGCTTATGTGTGAGGGTTTGTTGACAGACCAAGGCGGATTGATGCTCTGTCTGCAGGATATTAAAAATAAAAAATAAAAACCAGCAGCAGCTGGCTATGTGCATGAGATATTTTAGAATAATTAATCCATTTTACATCTGTTGGCATGTCTGAGGAAGTTAAAATCACAGTGGATGATACCTGCGCTGGCACTCCCCCCTCCCACTCTTCTCTGTCTCTGTCAATCCACCGTTAAATACATGTTGTCTTTGGATTAAATAACGCTGTTTTTTATCCTGCTACTATCCGCTTGCGCTCCACCCACCCTTTGCTCCTTGGCTCTTTCCATTTGGATGGAGCTCTATTATCTTTGGCCCCATCTGTCACAAGGATTTAAATAAATTCATGATGCTGAATGTCATTGTTATGACTTCAGTGCTTAATATGCCGCACCGCTCCGTACATATTGTTCGATTCGAGTGGCATATTTGATACTTCATAAGCTCCTAAGTACACGATTTCTATTTCACCTGAATAATCTTTAATACCAATCTGCTGAATTCATAGATAGGATATTCTTTTTTGAAGATTATGCTGTAGTCAAGAGGTTTGTGGAGCGCACTCCTCTCATGACAATAATGAATCTAATTTAAGAGATTACAAATAAAAATTCAGTAAAACAGCATTTCTGTGCTGACTTTGAGACTCGTTTCAGTTTGATCTTTGGCCCCAGGCTTCCACACATGCACACCCATGCACATAAACACACACACATAGGCGGGGATGAAGTCTGTCAATCCCCTGCAAAAAAAAAAAAACTCTGACAGATGACCAAGTCTTTGCCTTTGCAACATCTGCAACTTAGAGTCTCTGCAGTCATTAAGCCCCTCCAGCTTTAAGGAAGATGCCCTGACTGTGGAAATAAACAAAGCGAGAAACGCGGCTGAATAAATGTCTGAATATGTTATGGATACCAGCGCATATTCACCTCGCACCTCGTCCTGTTTGCGTGAACTTCACGAGCTTCACTTGACTCTATGGGAGGAGCTCTGTGATGCTGCGGTTGGATTACTAGAAAGTTCACGCATGACTGGAGCGGACGATTGGAACATTTTGATGTGAACACTCCTGAGCACATTGGCTTTTCAGTTTTTATTTTTATTTTTGCCTTGGTCACGTTTACATTTATTTTTAAACATGTTGTTTCTGGGCCTTTTCAAAGAGTTTACTTGAAGACTTTTGAAATTCGGGCAGATGTGACCTTCAGGACAAAGAGACTGAGCGCCGAAATCCTTCAGGGAAACGATCAGATAAAGCTGTTTTTAATCCTCGTGGTGGACTGCTTAAAGACCCGCACATTAAGGTAAGAATAAAAAGTGGGAGAGAAATATTTTGTTTATTTAACCTCATGCAATACTGTGTGATAAACTTGTTTTGATTCTTTGCTATGCCATACAAAAGTAGTGATACAATCATTGGAAAGATTAAAGAAATCACCATATGTGAGCTTAAATATGAAAAATGCTGGGACTAAGCTCCTCATAATTCAGTTGCAATTTTCCTTCACGCTGCTGTTGTCATCTGCTCGAACCATCGTTGTCTCACTTGTTTAATATTGTCATGTCTCCCTCTTTCTCCTTGGCTAAAACCTCTTTAAAAAGAATCCACTCAACATGGAAAATTCACCATCAATGACCTCATCAGTCGTAGATGGAGACGACGTGGAGGATCATCGACCCCTCCTGCCACCAAGACTGGTTGCCCCATCTCAGATCTACTCACCGCAATGTGGGATACACCACACGGTCCAAACGTCAATAGATCACACCGTGTGGCTGGACAGAACCCAAGTCCTGGCTACGACGCCTTTATACAACGGCCACCTTTATGTCACCGCCACACCTCGGTCCTCCCGGAGGAGAGAGAAAATGAAAAGCAAGGAGAAAAAATGTGAGAAAAGGTCAGGGGAAGGAAGACAAACTCCAGGGCCCAAGGAGCGAACTCACCAGTGCAAAGCCAAAAATGCAGGCTCGAACAGACTCCAGGAGAAGGTCACATCTTTCACCGATGTGCCCATTTCTCCCTGCAGCACGCCCTTTAAAGCCCCCCCGTGTAGGCCCAACTTAGATGTTAGGGATGTAGATGAGCGAGGGCACCGCAAGTCCGGCACCGTTTCTTTGGAGATGCGCGATCGTCAGAGTCTGCCAGAGATCATCATCACCAGCAAGGACGACAACCTGCAGCAGCAAAACAAGGCATCCCAGTATGATAAGCATCCGGCCGAGGCCAAAGGCCCGCTGCCTGGGCTTGAACGCTTCAGCAAGAGCCCCTGCCCCAGTCCTCAGCTCAGCCCAAAACGCAAGGAGGACGCCAAGAAGGACCCATACTGGAGGACACACAACATCGGGTGGCGGCTGGTCCACAGGAGGGCTCTGTTTCTGAGGAGGCAACGACTGAACGACAGCGCCTTGGCAGTGGGGATATTTGGCGTGGTCATGATGGTGATGGAGACGGAGCTGTCCTGGAGCATCTACAGCAAGGTCGGCGTACCTGTGGCCTGTAAATCTGCAGGAAAAACACACAATCTAAAGTTTCTTACATCAAACTGATGGATGGTTCCAGCGCATGTATGCTGTGTACGTTAATGCATGCAAGATGGCTGCCGTCCCTAAAGACTGTGTTTGTTTCTCCCACAGAGCTCCATCTACTCCATCACACTAAAGTCAGTCATCAGCATATCTACGCTCATCCTGCTCGGCCTCATCATGGCGTATCACTGCTGTGAAGTGCAGGTGACCCAGCTCGTCATCCTTTACATGACCAGTCCAGAATTAGCCAGCACATCTCCGAAAACTGGAGGGGAGTTTTTAAATCGAGGTTTTATTGGATTCTGACATTAAAAGTTTAAAGATTATTGCCAGAACTTCTTTTATGAATTGTTTCAAAGAATAATTTTAGGGAAGATATTAGATAACATAGTTAAAACGTATATTTGTGTTATCTGCATATATTAGCTTTATGCACCTCTAATTTTGACTAAAAGTGTCTTCTTTTGCACCTGTGCCAGCTCTACGTTCACGACATTGGTGCAGAAGATTGGCGGATCGCCATGACGACCGACCGCATAGCTCTGATTGCCTTGGAGCTGGCAGTGGCTGCCATTCATCCGTACCCAGTGGGGCTGCAGGCGTACTTCCAGAAGACCGCGACTCGTACGACCCTCTCGGAAACAGAGCTGGAGATCATGCTGGCTCTGCCCATGTTTCTGAGGCTCTACCTGCTGGGTCGGGCCATGATGCTGCACAGCCGCCTCTTCACCGACACCGCCTCCCGCAGCATCGGAGCGTTAAATAAGGTGGGAGGTCACCCCTGGGGTTTCTTTAGGAATATGACTGAACTGATTTGAGCTTGACACACATTTAAAATAAAAATAAGGAGAAAGGGTCAGGCACTGTCCGTTATCAGGGTGAAACCTGCTGAGACCAAATATTTAAGTGGCTTTTGGACAATGCTTTGAGCTGGCATTCCTTTACAAACATTTCATCCACATTTGTTTATGTCTTGTGTCTAGGTGGGTCGCGAGGTCTGTAAAAGTGTGACAATTGAGGTGTGATGATCACAGTTTCGCTCTCGTGTACCCTGCTGGTTCAAAATGCCCCTCGCTGGCTGTCCTTTGCGTGCCTGCTTTCTTTTCCACAGTTAAATATTTGCACCTGACTAATCCCTTCCCTTATTATTGCTATTTAAAAGTGAAACAATGACCTCTGCTCCACCCTCTTTTGCAATACCAAACCCGCTGTCCATGTATCCAGCCAGATTGCGAACACGTTTTCTTATCCCTTATCTCCTCTGTATTATGTAAGGATAATCTTGACAGGTACTATCCTAAATAGTTTGGCTAAGTAGGCCTCTTCTGTCGAAACGATGACGTAACACATCCCATTTTTTGGTCTTTAGATCCACTTCAACACACGGTTCGTGGGAAAAACACTGATGACTACCTACCCCGGCACCGTGCTGATGATTTTCAGCGTTTCTCTGTGGATTGTGGCAGCATGGGGCCTGCACGTGTGTGAAAGGTTTGTACTCAGTGTCTTTATACATGTTATAATCCTCAGAGGTCATCTGTTCCCCCAGGACCTGAAGGCAAATACTTTATAGTCATACGCTGCAAAATGACTGAAGTTTTATAATCCTAGTGTTTTGCTTGTTTTGACATACTGTCTGCCACCAATTTCATCCCCTCACTACATGGTGCATGCACCAAACGAGGATCTCTGGATTCACATGTCATCAATAAGTATTCTGGAGCAAAACTGGCACAAAACAGATTCTCTATTTAGATTTAGAGGAGATGTAAATCTTCCTCATCCCAAAAAACAGGGAGATGTTGCTATTAATAAAGACACAAGTCAACTTTTTTCTTTGAAATATTTAAAAATGCATTAATAATCTGGTAAAATTATACCCATACCATATGAAATGGGGAAATGAATGCAGTAGTCCCTCGTTTATCGCACAGGATCCGTACCCTGAAGCTTTGAAATAAGTGAAAAACTGTGAAGTAGGAATAGTAGTACAAGTAGTAAGTAGTATTTCTGCAGCTGATCTGCTGATCTCCATGCAGCGTGGAGACGTGGGCGTGGCCTAGAGCACTTTCAGGTGGCTGATAGCTGCGGAGGCATGGAGCTGAAATCATGACATTCTGTGCTCTTTTAGAGTGTTTAGAGTTTAGAAACATTGTTTACACTTTTACATATATATATATATAACTATTAAAATAAACAACTACTTACTACTGGTACTACTATCACTACTTCACAGTTTTCCACTTATCATGGGGCTTCAGAGTACAGATCCCGTGCGATAAACAAGGGACTACTGTATATATATATATATATATA
>NC_056516.1:28309135-28317135 GCF_014905685.2 Nematolebias whitei
TATATACACTTTGTATATATATATAAATAAAGGCACTGTTTTTGTATGACAACCCAGTGACAAAGATGCCCACAGCACCAGCACAACGTTATGCCATCACGTGCACCATTGAGTTTAGATTTGTAAAAATTTACAAATTTGCACCGAGTGTTGTCATTGTGTTAGAGAGTAAATGTTATGAATAAATTTAACATTAAACATAATCCAAATTGAAGTGTTACATCATTTTCATCCCCCGTTTTGGCATCTGCATTTGGTAGCAGGTCAAATTGACAAAGACCATGCAGAATAATGTAGTATTTTAATTCCATAGCATAGGAAGCTATGTAGTCTCTGTAAGTAGGCTGAGGGGGAATAATATCTGTATTTTTTTTTAAATTTATTTATTCATTTCAAATTAAAAACACAATAACAATTTCAAAACAAGAGAGTAAAATACAAAACATAAAATGAAAGGCAGCAGAAGAAGAAAAAAAATCTTATTATTTCTGCACCTTCTTAAACAAAATCAATTCAAACAATCAATTCAATCAATAATCATCTATAAATAAAACAAAATTACATAACTGTTCACAATTTTTCCATTTATATTTCGTTTGATATTAACTAACTTAAATCTACATGTATCTATTCAACAATATGTTCTTAATCTTTTTCTTAAATATAAACATTGACTTTGATTTTTTTACATCATCATCCAATCTATTCCAAAAACCTATTCCCTGTATTGAAGTAGACCTACCCCTTAAACTAGTCCTATACTTTGGTTTCACAAAAATATCTGTTCCCTTTAGATTATAACAACTTTTCCTTTTCACAAAATATGCTTGAATGTTCGAGGGTAGTATATAATTCTGAGCTTTATACATGAGTAGGAGAATATTATAATCCACCAGATCATAAAACTTAAGTAATTTCAATTTATAAAATAAAGTAGTTGTAGGATGACAGTAATGTTTTCTAGTTATAATTCTTATAGCTCTTTTCTGTAACACAAAAATATTGGTATCGGTTATCGGCCAAATAAGTTTTAACATATCGGATATCGGCCAAAAATCCAATATCGTGCATCCCTACTTGACATCATAGTAAAATTTAGATTCCAATACCAATAACAAAAATTACTTGATGCTCAATGAATGTTGTAAGAAAATAATTAAACACATTACTAGAATAACTTTTTTTTTTTAGCTAGCAGCATTGGTGGTTCTATAGCAGCTACATGCTTTGAAGCCTGAAGTCCTAACATAAAAGATAACAAAAATCAATCCTAAGTTAATTTTTCTCTGAAAAAGTGTCCATCTCAAAGTTGTGACCATTAATTTGTTACGGTTCAGCTGCTAATGAGGGTAGGAAGTTGTGTTTTAAATGGAGGAGACATTGACCACACTTTTGGTATTGATACTGTTGCAGTGAGTATCTATTTTCTTCTTAGTATCAGTATCTAAATAATTTTTGACAACTCCAGTTCAAAAAATTAAAAGCCAATCCCAATAGTATTTACTAGACATATTTATCAGTAAGAATTCAACTGTTACTGCTCTATTACAATAGGTTTTTAACAGTGACAGTAATTTTGCTGTGGTCAAATAAAATATTTCGGTCAGGTATTTTTAGACCTATTTTATTGTTTTGCTGTTCTGCTGTTCTCTACTGTTCTATACTTTCCATTCAGTGAATGCGGATTGTATTTTTGATACGAATTGCAGAATTCCTTTGTTGTCTTCAAAAGTATGGAAGAGTATAGAACTTGATGAGTCCGAAAATTCGTATGAATTTTTGAACAGGTTATGGTGTGTAGGTACCCTTAATTTGCCTTTGGACATCTAGTTTTGTTGTATTTTTGTGTGTGTATGATGTATAGACTGGCTCAATACATCCTTAATATTTTAATGCTTTAACCCTCCATTATGATTTCACATAATATAAGTGTCATGCAGTTGTTTTGTTTTTTTCCCATGGACATATTTGGAGCCCATTCACATCCTCCTCATCGATTCTTAAGAATAAACGTTCTTTTACCCGATTATGAGTGTTGTGAAAGCAATACATGCCAACGATAGGGCCAAAATTATTCCCTGACTAGTCATGGTGTGTTTGTACTTGATGTACTATCATATTCACACCCACAGTGACGTTTTGTGCTTCTGAAACCAGGCTGTGCCAGTTTATTATTAGCTTCTGAGCGCCTGCATATATGTATATTTGTGTTTGTTTCATTCTAGGAAAGGATCTATTTCAAAGTGTGGGTCATTAATAACCAGAGTTCACGTGGAGGGGAGCTGAAAGGTTGGGGGTGGCCTTTTTATAGCTGAGAAGTTTTTGTAATTGTACTCTGTTCATGGAGAAATACATGTTATCAGGAGGCAAGAATCTTAACATTAGAGTGGAATTTCTTTAGCCTCATTTAGCCTTTACATTCATATTACAGTTAACGATGCGTCTTGGTGTCAATTTAAGGTTGTAAAAGCTGTGAATAGTGTATAAACTGCTGTTACTATATTAGTTTCTATTTGGATGGCAGTAGCACTTGCTCTGAGGATTCCAATGTTTATTATCAAGAAGTCAGAGTATATTTTATGATGTCTAGTTGATCAAAAATCATGACCCACACTGATCACTCATAGGTGGAAATTCACAGGGGTGCTGTTGATTCCCAATTTTGGAAAAACAATAATCTCCCCCAATTAATCATTTCGGGAAGTATACTTTTAAGCATTATAAAAACAAAAGCGTATCTACTGTTTAAATAGGCAAAATAATGCATTCATGCCTTCAATTGCTCCCCGGGTGCATAGCTGTCCACTGCTCCACCTGGGTGTATCCCAGGTGTGATGGGTTAAATGCAGAGAACTACTTTCATCGTTGTATGGGAACATACAATGATGACAATCTCAGACTTCCCTTCAAAAACATATGGCTCCTCCCCCCAGTCAGCCTAATGGTGGTTTAGTCCATTGTGCACTCGCTTAAGGCAACACAGAACCAAGCAGCCTGAGGACTGAAGCGGCCTAAACAAATAGCTTCCAGTAAGCGCTCACTTGTGACAGCTTCTTGTTAGTATAGTGGTGAGTAATTCTGTCACATGAAAGATCACAGTTCAACTCCCTGACAGGAAGTCTCATTATATATTGTTTTATTTAATCTACCCCTCCTCCCCCCAAAAGCTGTTATTAAAGCTCCCTCCCCCAAAAATGAAACAGAATTTCCGCCCCTGTGATCACCAACAGCATTCAACCCACTAACATATGATGCCCTCTATGTTCCTGGCATTCGTGTCCGTATTACTTTGCCACTTTTGTCACATTCTAACAGCAACACTACTTCATGAAGCTGTATACCCTGATGATATCTGTCTTTTTCTAAATGATAAATCACCTTGGCCTCCTGCAGAATTCACTTTAGTAGTTTAAAGAACTTGAAAATGTTTTGATTAGCCTTTATATTCCTCATCTTACTACAGTTAAGTGTCTATGATGCTGAAAAGTAGATATAAGACCAAGTTAGAGAGCATTAAAAGATATGTTGCTAATGTGCCAGATAACACAGATGGAGTCTGACACTTTGTGTGTGCTTAAACATGAAAATATGCATTTTATTTAGGTTGCTTTTGATGTAGTGGCAAAATTATCAAGTGTAAAATATTAAATACGTCCTACGTAGAATAAGTGCTTCTCAAGCCTTAAGCAGTTATTTGACCTTCAACTGAACTACCAGTTTCATAAAAAAGAGGCCATTTTAAATTATTACATCGTTTGTTGTGCTTTTCATGTTAACAGCTGCATGTATTTGACTTGCGCTGTCTTTTTGCTGTAAAATGTACAAAGACCTGAACAATACTAGAATACACTATCGATGATTACATTCTGTTGATCTTTTACTGAATACTCATTGCTGCTTTCTTGTAAACGTCTGACAGTCTGTGTATTTTTAGTTACCGGTACTCCTTTGTGTCAGAGGGAGGTCGTACAGTGATGCTACTATTTGAAAGGCTGGTTTGGTGGAGCGTTCCCGGACTTAGACCTCCTGATTGTAATCATTTTAGCAGACACAGCCCAAGTTAATCCCACTCATATTCCTAAAGGCTTTGTCAGGTATGTGAGCAATCATGCTCCTGTTCATCAGTCACTTTCCCAGCAGCCACTGGGGTTACTCCAGGCTGTAATTAAGAGGTCAGTGGCCAAACGGTTTGCTGGCTACAATGGCACATTTTTCATATTTGCTAATTTATAGATGACGTACGTGGCACCATGCATTTTTCCCCTAGCATATATTTGCTTGTCAGAGCTCAGTGCACTAATGAGAAAATGTAAAATAAAAGGGAACCTGGTAAAAGAAATGTTACCACAAATACTCAGAGGATAGTAGGCTTATGCTATTCTTTGATTCAGATGCATTACTCTCTCATTTCATCTCCTTTTCACATGCCACCTCAAGTGCTAGCGTTTCCTGTGTCTTGTATGACTCAGATCAAAACTGCTGAAATACGCAGAAAGCTGTGCAGAGATGTAGGTGCTGAACTCTGAACTGTCTGCAGTATTAAATGCATCCCCCTCATCTTTGACTCAAAGCTGAGATTAATTCAATCTAAGTAAGATTAATATAAGTGAAAAAGCATGTGCTCAACACATGGGTAGCAATCAGGAATATTAGTGAAAATATCATCTTCCCTGTTTAGGGACGTATTAGTATTCCAACCAAAGATTAGGATATTAATTTCAGTACAAACTCATGAGTGTTTTGTTTTTTTAATCTGGTAAGAAAAGATTGTACTGAATGTGACAAAGGTCAGCCTGCAGTTCCAGAAATTCTTATTCTTGTAAAATGTAAATAAATATTTGTTATAAACTTTTACATTTTGCAAAATATTGTTAATTGATAAATCGAAACCATAAAGTAAAAATGAATACAAATATATCCCAAGCCTTTCAGGTAATGCGAACATGTGACTAAGTTTATTGAAGCAGTTAATTTATGGTTAAAGGGACCAGAAA
Organism: Nematolebias whitei; assembly: GCF_014905685.2. Lineage (NCBI taxonomy): Eukaryota > Metazoa > Chordata > Actinopteri > Cyprinodontiformes > Rivulidae > Nematolebias > Nematolebias whitei. Next base: position 28,314,130 of record NC_056516.1, read on the forward strand.
TGTTTATGAAATTGTCTCCTATGTGTTAAGCTCATCCTACTTAATGTTGGTACAAACATTTTTAAATGACTTTTTACCTAATTAAAATAATATTTTGGTAAATAAAAGTGAAAGCAAACAAATAGCTTGTAATTATGATAGTAAAACAATATATTTCTGGTGAACCGGAGAGCTGTTTTGTTCAAATCAATGCTCAACACTTACCATCTGCGTTTTCCTGCACCTCCCAGGACCACTGGTGTCTCCGCATTCACTCCCAAACAATCTGGACAGCAACAAGGCCGTGGAAAGGAGACCATCCAAAGTAGGGGTCAGTAGAGAAAGCAGCAGTGTGGACTTCAGCAAGGTAACCTTACTATAGTACTGAGCACAGACACAGTCCTTCACAGTGGAATGGCCCAAGATCAACTTCATCTGTGTTTTTCTTCAGTTTCTGGGCTTTCACAGACATTTCAGTGGCTTGCGTAGAAAAACCACCTATATACTCACTGCCTCTTTTCTTCTCAGCTGTGTAAAATACATCTGTGATCTTTGTCTTTTAATGGGCAAAGAATATTAAATAAGATGCTATAAAAAGGCTTAGTTTTAAAAATCCACCTCTGTTGCATGACTTCCATTCATCCCCTTATCTTTTTAGTGTTAAGATGGCAGGCTGCCATAAGTTGCTGTTATAATACCACTCGTTGTACCTGCCAAAACCTAAGGTGCACTGTGTAAATGAGTCATGGAAGACAGAGGGCTGAAGGCATGTTTGTTCCTACACTGGGATTGCTGCCATGCTTAGATCTGTATTTAGTAACATGCATCAAACATTTGTTAAAAACGGGTCTCTTGTAAAGGAGTCCTCGAGGCTCAATGAGACCAATCTGTATAAATAAAGGTTGAATGAATATTTACTTGGAGAACATAAGATATGGTTCACAACAGTGGACTATCTTTGCTCAGTACTATTTAGTTGTATGTATCTCTACTAAAATTCCTAATGTTTGCTGCCGATCCCTGTTTTACTGTAGTTTCTCATTCTTTTGCATGGGTGTGCTTCTGCATGTATTGGTCTGCTTCATTCTCTGCCACAACTTCCTTTTTCTCTACAATTGTTTTGTTTTTGATTGTTTATATGCTTCTACAATTTCATGACTTTCAGGTGGACATGAATTTTATGAGGAAGATTCCTCCAGGAGCTGAAGCGTCTAACGTGCTTGTGGGAGAAGTGGACTTTTTGGAGAAGCCCATAATTGTGTTTGTGCGATTGTCTCCGGCAGTCCTTATCACAGGCCTCACTGAGGTGCCTGTTCCCACAAGGTACGATAATCTCTAATTGCATGACTTTACTTTTAAAATTAGACGTCCAGTAAAAGTCACTTAAGTTATTACACTCTGGAAGCCAACTGGCAAAGTAATTTGCAAAAGTTATGATTGCATTTGAGTAATATAGCCTGGGGATTTACAGATGTTCTGGTATTTTTTTTTTTCTTTCCATTGCCGTATTTCCTTTACTTAAATTAAACAAACGTGAGAAATCACACTACGTGGTGTATGGTGCGTGGCAACACCAATTGTCATGTGATGCTAAAACGTTGATTGCATGACAAAAAAAGGAAATTAAAGGTTTTAAATAATAGATAGACAAATTTTTGTTTTTAAAGTGCCATTGCCAAACGTGCAACGTGTTTTTGGAGGAGTTGAAAGATGCTCTCTGGTTTTCATAAAAAAAAAAAAAACAATAACATCAAGTCATTAAAAATATTTCTGGTATAAGTGCATTGATGTCAGTCTGTTAATGAATATGTCTTGTGCAAAGGTTTCTTTTCCTCCTTTTGGGCCCTCATGGTAAAGGAGCACAGTACCATGAAATTGGCAGATCCATGGCAACACTAATGACAGATGAGGTGAGGAATGACGGATTCTTAATGTCCTACTTTTGTCATTTTGCACCACTTAAAAACTTACCTAAAACAAAGACGCCTGCATCATTTGGTTTGCTCCTTAGCAATAGAAGTTACTTACTGTACAGCACAAACCTAAGTTTGGGTCTTTATTTCATGTCTAGATTTTTCATGATGTTGCTTACAAAGCCAAAGACCGAACAGATCTACTATCTGGGATAGACGAGTTCCTTGACCAGGTGACTGTCCTGCCCCCTGGAGAATGGGACCCCACGATCCGAATTGAGCCTCCAAAAAATGTCCCGTCTCAGGTTAGCATCTCTCTTTCTTGAGGTTTTAGTCAGGATTACTTCGTGAATAATACTGTATAATGATATGTCTTTGTTTTGGTTTGTTAAATATTGAGTTTTAGACAAGTGAATATACAGCAGACACTTCCTTAACGATGATTAAACAGAGATTAGTATTGCTGCTACTTATCAATAGGTTTACCACTGAATACTTCATTACCAGTTTTCCCAACCTTTGAACTTAAAGTTTTTGCACACTTAAATTTACTTGTGTATTCTTTCAGACTTTCAGAGCCACATCTCCTCACTCCCACACCATTATTAACTTGAATGGGAACAAAGAAACTGAAGTGACTGGCACTGTAGCATGTTTACTTACATGTCTTTTGACCTTTAGTCGAAGAGAAAGAGACCATCTCAGCCTAATGGCACCGCAGCTTCAGCTGGAGAGCAGGAAAAAGAGGATGACCACCATGCCGGCCCTGAGCTTCAAAGGACTGGGAGGTTGAGTATAGGCCACTTTTTTGGAAGAAAATTTACACCCAGAAATGTTTCAGCTGCAACTTTTACTATTGCTCTAATAAAGTTTTAAATGTTAGCACCTTACTGTTTTTAATTGAAATCAAACATTTGGTCTATTTATAAAAATGCTAAGAGTATAAATGGATGGATGGATGGATGGATGGATGGATGGATGGATGGATGGATGGATGGATGGATGGATGGATGGATGGATGGATGGATGGATGGATGGATGGATGGATGGATGGATGGATGGATGGATGGATGGATGGATGGATGGATGGATGGATGGATGGATGGATGGATGG
>NC_056516.1:28317235-28317668 GCF_014905685.2 Nematolebias whitei
TACTCTCTTGTTTTGAAATTGTTATTGTGTTTTTAATTTGAAATGAATAAATAAATTTAAAAAAAAATACAGATATTATTCCCCCTCAGCCTACTTACAGAGACTACATAGCTTCCTATGCTATGGAATTAAAATACTACATTATTCTGCATGGTCTTTGTCAATTTGACCTGCTACCAAATGCAGATGCCAAAACGGGGGATGAAAATGATGTAACACTTCAATTTGGATTATGTTTAATGTTAAATTTATTCATAACATTTACTCTCTAACACAATGACAACACTCGGTGCAAATTTGTAAATTTTTACAAATCTAAACTCAATGGTGCACGTGATGGCATAACGTTGTGCTGGTGCTGTGGGCATCTTTGTCACTGGGTTGTCATACAAAAACAGTGCCTTTATTTATATATATATACAAAGTGTATATA